>NC_140239.1:1892785-1918585 GCF_949987555.1 Borostomias antarcticus | reverse complement strand
TCTCTCTCTCTCTCTCTCTCTTTCTCTCTCTCTGTCCCTTTGTCTCACTGTATCTAACTGGCTTTGTCTCTCTCTCTCTCCTTTATTCCTCACTGACTGTACCCCTTGTTAAGCGTTTGCGTCTTTCTTTCTTTCTTTCTTTCTTTTTGTCTTTCTTTCTTTCTTTCTTTCTTTCTTTTGTCTTTCTTTCTATCTTTCTCTCTTTCTTTTTCTCTCTCTCTCTTTTGGTCCATATCGTTGTCTGTCTGACTTTGGCTCTGTCCTTTCTCCTGTCTTTGACACACACACACACACACACACACACACACACACACACACACACACACACACACACTCTCTCTCTCTCTCTCTCTCCCTCTCTCTCTCTCTCTCTCTCTCTCTCTCTCCCTCCCTCTCTCTCTCTCTCTCTCTCTCTGTCTGTTCTCATTGAGGCGGGGGCCGGCCTGGTGCTCCTGACGGAGGTCCTAATTAAGAGGTAGAACTGTGGGCAGCAGGTTTCAGAAGGTCCCACTGTCTCTACCACACGACGTGACAAAGAATGGAGCCACTGATGACATGTGACATTTTCACCAGGGATGATGCAAACCACTGCTAATGAAGCCAGGGAGCACACAGAGACAGGGGACAGCGACGGTGTGTGTGTGTGTGTGTGTGTGTGTGTGTGTGTGTGTGTGTGTGTTGTGTGGGGGGGGGGGGGGGGGGGTTACAGAGTCAGTTGGAGAACCAGGGCAGAACATTACGGTCAGTTAGATGGACAGAGTTAATGAGAGATGAGGCCGTGTTCTGCTCAGTAGGAACATCTTCTCCTCCCTACCCTGGCTCCTCCCCATCCTGGCTCCTCCCCTACCCTGGCTCCTCCCTATCCTGGCCCCTCCCTTCTCTGGCTCCTCCCCACCCTGGCTCCTCCCTACCCTGGCTCCCCCCCCCCACCCTGGCTCCTCCCCAACCCTGGCTCCTCCCCACCCTGGCTCCTCCCCCCCACCCTGGCTCCTCCCCACCCTGGCTCCTCCCTACCCTGGCTCCTCCCCACCCTGGCTCCTCCCTACCCTGACTCCTCCCAACCCTGGCTCCTCCCCACCCTGGCTCCTCCCCACCCTGGCTCCTCCCCACCCTGGCTCCTCCCTACCCTGGCTCCTCCCTACCCTGGCTCCTCCCCACCCTGGCTCCTCCCTACCCTGGCTCCTCCCCACCCTGGCTCCTCCCTACCCTGGCTCCTCCCCACCCTGGCTCCTCCCTACCCTGGCTCCTCCCCACCCTGGCTCCTCCCTACCCTGGCTCCTCCCCACCCTGGCTCCTCCCCACCCTGGCTCCTCCCCACCCTGGCTAGAAACCTAATGACCCGACTTATGACAGAACCAACAACGTCACATCCATAAAATAGAAAGTGATCAAATAGAAATTGAATTGGCTCTGTGCTCTTTCTATTGCGTTAGCAACCGAATGTTATTTATTTATGTATTTATTTAACCTCCTGTTTTCATCTATTCAACTTGGGTGTAATTCTCAGTAAACGACACAGTCATTGAGTGGGAAAATTATTTGAGAGTGTACCATTTTAGGGGGGAAAATAATGCAATAGAGGCAACACAATGTTCTTTACAGAGAACAAGGGAGGTGGGCATAGGTCCCACCCCTACATATTCCCGAGGGAAGAAAAAAAACAGTAATCACCCGGGGGCCAGAAAAGTGAGCTGTAAAAATTCTTCCCTGACCTCTCTCTGTAAAATTGAAAACTATGAAAGCTAAAGCCCTCGTCAGGCTAAATGTTCCTGTCGTCAGGTGATCGAGGAAACAAACAGAACAGGTCGTGCATAAAACAATGAACAAACTTTCTCAATGTGTCGACAAAACATAAAGAATATAGCGAAACACAATGATCTACATCCCCCCCTAACAGGCCAGCTTCACTTCCCACAATGTTGTCATGAAAGACCGACTGTTGGCACATATTTTTGTATAATTGTTTTGTAAACTTCCTCAAGGGATATTCTAAGCCGTGTGTACATACTAATGGTGGAACGGAAAACCACCGACCACCTGGAAACGACTCATATCATTTTTCCAGCTACAACGAGACAGAACTGTGCCCTTCTAAGTGAATAAACGAGTGTTTATACGGATTCTGAGACTGGGCTGAGGACGAACCGAGCCTGGCGTCACCATCCGGATCACGTGACCTCATTTCCTGTTCCTCTCCACAGATCAGTCTGGACGTCCACCCACTCCAACTGATTTCCGCCCGACCACATATTGGTCGGGCCAATCACAACCGTTTGTCTAATATGGGGCGGGTTTAATATGATGACTGTACCCATTTAAAACGATGACTAACCTATGTTTCGCTGCTCTGATTGGTTGTAGGTCTATCCAATTGCGTCCAGAGCCATTTTGGTCTGCAACTGTTTATAACGCCCCTTGGAAATCAAAAATGAATGGAAAATGTCCATATGTAGAGTTTGAACATAGCCCCCTGAAAGTGGACGAGTCGAATCATCAGTCAGAGACCCTTACTGTAAGTTGACTGAGATTCTTTAAGTCGAGCAGTCGTTTTTTTGCGCAACTGTCAAGATGCGCTGGTGGGCTAAGACCACTCACCTGCCTGGTGACTTCACATGCAGTAGAGCAGCTGAGCTGGGTTAACGACCGCGCCGGCGCTGGTGTCGGACGGCCACACCCTCATCCGTGGCCCCCCAGCGTACCCGGACTCCCGGAACCTCCCGTTAGGGCCCCTGGAACTTCCCGTTAGGGCCCCCGGAACTTCCCGTTAGGGCCCCCGGAACCTCCCGTTAGGGCAGCGGTGTCCCTGTCAGCGGTTTGACTCACTTCTGACACCTCGGCGCCGCCCGGGCCTGGGTAGTCTGAGAGGGATCGCATTAGAATAATTAGTCCTTGTCGGCCTCCATTTAATAGACCCACACACACACACACACACACACACACACACACACACTTTCCCCTCCTCCACTACCACACAAATACACATACTAGAGTACAGAGTAGACACACACTATGTACACACACACATCCACACACACACACACACGCACGCACACACACACTTTCCCCTCCTCCACTACCACACAAATACACATACTAGATTACAGAGTAGACACGCATTAGAGTGTGCACACACACACTCACACACACACACACTCACACACACACACACACACACACATACTGTACACACAGACACACTTTCCCCTCCACCACCACACAAATACACATACTAGATTACAGAGTAGACACGCATTAGAGTGTACACACACACACACAATATCACCCGGCGGGGCCGTCAAAGCCAGCGCCTGCTAGCCCCGCCCCCCTCACCCTCAGCGTGACCGTAGAGTGACCCTTGACCTTGCTCTCCACCACACACAGTTCAAAACCACCCATTCCCTGTTGGTGTTGTGTTTGCAGGAGAACTAGAAAGACGACACATATGTGAGCCCAGACAGAGACGCGGGGTCACGCGAGGTCACAACAGAGGCAGACCGGGCAAAAACTCTGCTGATCATCCTGATGTCGGCATAGCCGCGCCCCCTGCATCTGCATCTGTGTGTGTTGGTGTGTGTGTGTGTGTGTGTGAGTGTGTGTTGGTGTGTGTGTGTATGTGTGTGTGTGTGTGTGTGTGCGTGTGCGTGTGAGTGTGTGTTGGTGTGTGTGTGTGTGTGCACGCGTGTGTGAGTGTGTGTGTTGGTGTGTGTGTATGTGTGTGTGTTGGCGTGTGCGTGTGCGTGCCCGCGTTCAGTACGCCGCGTTCAGTACGCACTTAACACGCTAAACGGATAGAACTAACTCAATGAGAAGAGACTCTTACTCTGCCTCCCAGCAGCGTTGATGTCATCCTTGCAGTCATGTTGTAAGGTTTAAGGTTCTAAGGTTCATGCCTGGTTTCAGTGAATTTGTGTATTCTGGCTGAGGTCGGTGGTGCGTTTTCGGGGACTTTGCGAAGCCCAGATGTCAGTAGGAATCAAGTCAGCGGCTTCAGAAACTGTCCAGGGTCTGGGAGATGTAGTCACAGGGTCTGGGAGATGTAGTCACAGTTGCCACTTCCTCATGATATTTTCACAGATCACAGAACCCCTCACGAAAACGTTCTTGGGCCAAGTACCTCAGTCCGGACCAAGCAAGTCTCTCCACGTCAGACCCTTATTGATTCCCTCTCAAGATTTTGATTCCTCTGTGGAGACGAAGAAGCAACACCGCTCTCTCACTACCGCTAGCGGTCCAGCCTGGAAAGACCGCGTCGGTCTGCCAAACCTGTCGGTCTGCCAGACCTGCTGATCTCACTGTTGAGCCCCGGGGAAGCTGGGTGTGCGCTGCTCAAGATCCCCACCCTCCTTCTGACCAACTCCCGGGTCAAACACAGTTGACTCAAGTTAGCATAGCTGCTGATTCTCTTCAGCGTTAGTCAGGACAGTGTTGGCTCTTGCTCCCAAGTGAACCATGGGAATTGTGGTTCCCACGTGTGATCAATGCAAGCAGTTGGCGAGGTAGGCAGGAGTCCGTTTTTTCAGGGACGATTTGGGCGTGACTTCATCACTTGTTTCCACTCTAGGTAGGTAAATACTGTAGCGATAATGTTTTGTCTATAAAGCACATTTAAAAACAGCCCCAGTTGACCAAAGCGCTGTACAGCCTCGTGAACAGCACGGAATATAACAGACGCTAAAGTAAAGGTCGCCGACTTCTCACCCAAAGGTGTTCAGATGGAAGTACAGTATGTTTGCGGTGATAACGGATTTGTAAACCGGGGAGTTTGCAGGGTGTAAAGTTGGTTAAACTGAAGAGTTTGATGGGAGCATGATGGTGGTCATCGAGTCATTTGGTAGCCCGGGATAGTTCCAAATGTTAGTCAGGGGAAGTTTGCAGGTAGATTTGAGTGTCGTCTGCATAGGAGTGCAATCTGATGCTATGGAATCTGATTCTCAATGGCCCCAATACTGACCCCTGGGGGACACCTGAGGAGATTGATGCTGTGAACTAGTTAAACTGAGGAGTTTGGATGGTGTGAACTAGTTAAACTGAGGAGTTTAGATGGTGTGAACTAGTTAAACTGAGGAGTTGGATGGTGTGAACTAGTTAAACTGAACTGTGGAACATTGTCAGACAAGGGTTGATTCTTGGAAAGAGGAAGGGTTCTGGTTTCTGGTTCTGGTTTCATCAACCCACAGCTCCAGTCAGTGTCCCTGTCGTTTGTGGGCGTTGTCCTTTGATTGACCGACTGTGAAGCTGGACATCAGGCCTTGCTGAAAGTGCTAGGAAATAGCTGGATTGTCCTTGTGTGTGTGTGTGTGTGTGTGTGCGTGTGTGTGTGTGTGTGTGCGTGTACTGTAGGTATGCGTGTCCAGTAATTGCTGGTTGTGTGAGGTCCCAGCCCATGTCGGTCCGGCTCAGGTCACATTAACCCAGTTCTCACAGTTCCTGCTGTGGCTCTCGGCTCCTCTATTCCCACCATCACATTATTTACTACTCATATTAACATGCGGCTTCATAAGCATATTTTCCTCAGTGGACTTAACAAGACGTTTTATCACCCAGGCTTCCTGGCGGAGGGAGCAGGATGGGCTTCCTGTTCATATTTATACCCCCATACTTTACTGCCACGCATAAATAACAGCTTTTCTCTGCTAAAATTTAAGGCTGAATTTTTGCAATAAAATTGTGACTGAACTTGAACACGAAGACAGACTAAGATTGTAAATTAAGAGCACATCGTCCCGAACGTGAATCAAGTCCGACTTTGCTAAATAAGCACAACTTGGTCAGGATCAACCCTACTGTAACCGTACAGGGCGAAGGGGGTTTGCATTGTACTTCATTAGTTGTAGTAGTAATTTCAGATGTGGGAGGGACTATTCTATTCAAAGAACTCTCTTTAGATCCAGGCTATAGTTGAATATTGATTTGTTTTACTGAAGTGACATATTTTAGCGAGAGACACAATTTTATAGTGCACAGTAAAATGGGAAAGAATTACCTTCAAATGTGCTTTTCACAGTAACTTGAGAATAAACACATGGGTCTGTACTTTTGATGGTGTTTTTGGCTGACATCTCCTTCCTGGATACAGATGTCGTCATAGAAACAAAGAGACCATATCCTACATAGTAACTGAATGAACAGCAGTGTAATTATCCTCATTGTGGCATTGATCACTACTAATTGCACATTACTTCGTTTGTTTACCTCTCTAATTGTAGTTAATCATGCCAACTGTACAATGTTGCATGTTTCTATTAAACCATGTTGGCACATCATTAACAGGCAAATCCACATTTTGAATAATTTCTGATTAACTGTTAACTACAAATGAGATCTCTATCACGTTAATTGAAGGTTAGGGACTTTACAGTTATCAATGATAGTCTGATATCAAACTCGGGGGGGTGCCCCATTTTAGAAATCCGAAAACAGCAAACCATTCCCCCAATCATTAAGGAAATGGGAAATATGAATATTCATAACAAATTAAACTGGTTTCCACAATTAAAAACACATAACCATCCGTCAATAACTTTTCAAGAGGCAAAGACAGTCAGAAATCACCCGTATCATTTAAATAATTTCCACATCTAGACCTGGTGCTCTATATCTAGACCAGCTGCTCTGTATATAGACCTGCTGCTCTGTGTCTAGACCTGCTGCTCTGTGTCTAGACCTGCTGCTCTATAACTAGACCTGCTGCTCTGTGTCTAGACCTGGTGCTCTGTATCTAGACCTGCTGCTCTGTATCTAGACCTGCTGCTCTGTGTCTAGACCTGGTGCTCTATAACTAGACCTGCTGCTCTGTGTCTAGACCTGGTGCTCTATATCTAGACCTGCTGCTCTATATCTAGACCTGGTGCTCTGTATCTAGACCAGCTGCTCTGTATATAGACCTGGTGCTCTATATCTAGACCTGGTGCTCTGTATCTAGACCTGCTGCTCTATATCTAGACCTGGTGCTCTATATCTAGACCTGCTGCTCTGTGTCTAGACCTGGTGCTCTATATCTAGACCTGGTGCTCTATATCTAGACCTGCTGCTCTGTATCTAGACCTGGTGCTCTATATCTAGACCTGCTGCTCTGTGTCTAGACCTGCTGCTCTGTGTCTAGACCTGCTGCTCTGTGTCTAGACCTGCTGCTCTGTGTCTAGACCTGGTGCTCTATATCTAGACCTGGTGCTCTGTGTCTAGACCTGCTGCTCTATATCTAGACCTGGTGCTCTATATCTAGACCTGCTGCTCTGTATATAGACCTGGTGCTCTATATCTAGACCTGCTGCTCTGTGTCTAGACCTGGTGCTCTATATCTAGACCTGGTGCTTTATATCTAGACCTGGTGCTCTATATCTAGACCTGGTGCTCTATATCTAGACCTGGTGCTTTATATCTAGACCTGGTGCTTTATATCTAGACCTGGTGCTCTATATCTAGACCTGCTGCTCTGTGTCTAGACCTGGTGCTCTATATCTAGACCTGCTGCTCTGTGTCTAGACCTGCTGCTCTATATCTAGACCTGGTGCTCTATATCTAGACCTGGTGCTCTATATCTAGACCTGCTGCTCTGTATCTAGACCTGCTGCTCTGTGTTTCCAGGTTGGGGTCTTTTTTAACCCCTCCCGCCCCAGGTCAGGCTCGGTGCCAGAGTAATTTCCTCCTGCGTTAGCCTCATCCGGGGCGTCACCCTGTGAGCGGGCTGGCACGTGTGTGGCGCTGCGTCCAAACGGCGGTCTCTCTCTCTCACACACACACACACACACACACACACACACACACACACACGCGCCGGGCCCACGTCTTGACAGCTCACTCCAATTACTGGCCTCCCTGTCGCACGGTCCGTATCTCCCCCTCAGAGCGGATCACATGTGAGCCCATCCGGCACCGCACTGGTGGAGGGGGGAGGGAACACACACACACACACACACACACACACACTTGCTGTTGGGGGGGGGGGGGGGGGGGGGCAGGGAACACACACACACTTGCTGTTGGGGGGGGGGGGCAGGGAACACACACACACACTTGCTGTGCATACACATAATGCACACTGGAATGTAGGGAAACGACAACGGCACATTCTCTCTCTCTCTCTCTTCCTCTATCTCTTCCTCTCTCTCTCTCTACCCTCTCTTTCTCTCCTTCTCTCTCTTCTTCTCCAGTGGGTTAACTGTGTGTTTGGTAGTAGTAGTGTATCTCAGTGGGTTAACTGTGTGTTTGGTAGTAGTAGTGTATCTCAGTGGGTTAACTGTGTGTTTGGTAGTAGTGTATCAGTGGGTTAACTGTGTGTTTGGTAGTAGTAGTGTATCTCAGTGGGTTAACTGTGTGTTTGGTAGTAGTAGTGTATCTCAGTGGGTTAACTGTGTGTTTGGTAGTAGTAGTGTATCTCAGTGGGTTAACTGTGTGTTTGGTAGTAGTAGTGTATCTCAGTGGGTTAACTGTGTGTTTGGTAGTAGTAGTGTATCTCAGTGGGTTAACTGTGTGTTTGGTAGTAGTAGTGTATCTCAGTGGGTTAACTGTGTGTTTGGTAGTAGTAGTGTATCTCAGTGGGTTAACTGTGTGTTTGGTAGTAGTGTATCTCAGTGGGTTAACTGTGTGTTTGGTAGTAGTGTATCTCAGTGGGTTAACTGTGTGTTTGGTAGTAGTAGTGTATCAGTGGGTTAACTGTGTGTTTGGTAGTAGTAGTGTATCAGTGGGTTAACTGAGTGTTTGGTAGTAGTAGTGTATCTCAGTGGGTTAACTGTGTGTTTGGTAGTAGTGTATCTCAGTGGGTTAACTGTGTGTTTGGTAGTAGTAGTGTATCAGTGGGTTAACTGTGTGTTTGGTAGTAGTGTATCTCAGTGGGTTAACTGTGTGTTTGGTAGTAGTAGTGTATCTCAGTGGGTTAACTGTGTGTTTGGTAGTAGTAGTGTATCTCAGTGGGTTAACTGTGTGTTTGGTAGTAGTAGTGTATCTCAGTGGGTTAACTGTGTGTTTGGTAGTAGTAGTGTATCAGTGGGTTAACTGTGTGTTTGGTAGTAGTGTATCTCAGTGGGTTAACTGAGTGTTTGGTAGTAGTAGTGTATCAGTGGGTTAACTGAGTGTTTGGTAGTAGTGTATCTCAGTGGGTTAACTGAGTGTTTGGTAGTAGTGTATCTCAGTGGGTTAACTGAGTGTTTGGTAGTAGTGTATCTCAGTGGGTTAACTGTGTGTTTGGTAGTAGTGTATCTCAGTGGGTTAACTGAGTGTTTGGTAGTAGTAGTGTATCTCAGTGGGTTAACTGTGTGTTTGGTAGTAGTAGTGTATCTCAGTGGGTTAACTGTGTGTTTGGTAGTAGTAGTGTATCTCAGTGGGTTAACTGTGTGTTTGGAAGTAGTAGTGTATCAGTGGGTTAACTGTGTGTTTGGTAGTAGTGTATCAGTGGGTTAACTGTGTGTTTGGTAGTAGTAGTGTATCTCAGTGGGTTAACTGTGTGTTTGGTAGTAGTAGTGTATCTCAGTGGGTTAACTGTGTGTTTGGTAGTAGTAGTGTATCAGTGGGTTAACTGTGTGTTTGGTAGTAGTAGTGTATCTCAGTGGGTTAACTGTGTGTTTGGTAGTAGTAGTGTATCAGTGGGTTAACTGTGTGTTTGGTAGTAGTAGTGTATCAGTGGGTTAACTGTGTGTTTGGTAGTAGTAGTGTATCTCAGTGGGTTAACTGTGTGTTTGGTAGTAGTAGTGTATCTCAGTGGGTTAACTGTGTGTTTGGTAGTAGTGGTGTATATCAGTGGGTTAACTGAGTGTTTGGTAGTAGTAGTGTATCTCAGTGGGTTAACTGTGTGTTTGGTAGTAGTAGTGTTTCAGTGGGTTAACTCTGTGTTTGGTAGTAGTAGTGTATCTCAGTGGGTTAACTGTGTGTTTGGTAGTAGTAGTGTATCTCAGTGGGTTAACTGTGTGTTTGGTAGTAGTAGTGTATCAGTGGGTTAACTGTGTGTTTGGTAGTAGTAGTGTATCTCAGTGGGTTAACTGTGTGTTTGGTAGTAGTAGTGTATCTCAGTGGGTTAACTGAGTGTTTGGTAGTAGTAGTGTATCTCAGTGGGTTAACTGTGTGTTTGGTAGTAGTAGTGTATCTCAGTGGGTTAACTGTGTGTTTGGTAGTAGTAGTGTATCAGTGGGTTAACTGTGTGTTTGGTAGTAGTAGTGTATCTCAGTGGGTTAACTGAGTGTTTGGTAGTAGTGTATCAGTGGGTTAACTGTGTGTTTGGTAGTAGTGTATCTCAGTGGGTTAACTGTGTGTTTGGTAGTAGTAGTGTATCTCAGTGGGTTAACTGTGTGTTTGGTAGTAGTGTATCTCAGTGGGTTAACTGTGTGTTTGGTAGTAGTAGTGTATCTCAGTGGGTTAACTGTGTGTTTGGTAGTAGTGTATCAGTGGGTTAACTGTGTGTTTGGTAGTAGTGTATCTCAGTGGGTTAACTGTGTGTTTGGTAGTAGTAGTGTATCTCAGTGGGTTAACTGTGTGTTTGGTAGTAGTAGTGTATCTCAGTGGGTTAACTGTGTGTTTGGTAGTAGTGTATCTCAGTGGGTTAACTGTGTGTTTGGTAGTAGTAGTGTATCTCAGTGGGTTAACTGTGTGTTTGGTAGTAGTGTATCTCAGTGGGTTAACTGTGTGTTTGGTAGTAGTAGTGTATCTCAGTGGGTTAACTGTGTGTTTGGTAGTAGTGTATCTCAGTGGGTTAACTGTGTGTTTGGTAGTAGTAGTGTATCTCAGTGGGTTAACTGAGTGTTTGGTAGTAGTAGTGTATCTCAGTGGGTTAACTGTGTGTTTGGTAGTAGTAGTGTATCTCAGTGGGTTAACTGAGTGTTTGGTAGTAGTAGTGTATCTCAGTGGGTTAACTGAGTGTTTGGTAGTAGTGTATCTCAGTGGGTTAACTGTGTGTTTGGTAGTAGTAGTGTATCAGTGGGTTAACTGTGTGTTTGGTAGTAGTGTATCTCAGTGGGTTAACTGTGTGTTTGGTAGTAGTAGTGTATCTCAGTGGGTTAACTGTGTGTTTGGTAGTAGTGTATCTCAGTGGGTTAACTGTGTGTTTGGTAGTAGTGTATCTCAGTGGGTTAACTGTGTGTTTGGTAGTAGTAGTGTATCTCAGTGGGTTAACTGAGTGTTTGGTAGTAGTAGTGTATCTCAGTGGGTTAACTGTGTGTTTGGTAGTAGTAGTGTATCTCAGTGGGTTAACTGTGTGTTTGGTAGTAGTAGTGTATCTCAGTGGGTTAACTGTGTGTTTGGTAGTAGTAGTGTATCTCAGTGGGTTAACTGAGTGTTTGGTAGTAGTGTATCTCAGTGGGTTAACTGAGTGTTTGGTAGTAGTAGTGTATCTCAGTGGGTTAACTGTGTGTTTGGTAGTAGTAGTGTATCTGAGTGGGTTAACTGTGTGTTTGGTAGTAGTAGTGTATCTCAGTGGGTTAACTGTGTGTTTGGTAGTAGTAGTGTATCTCAGTGGGTTAACTGAGTGTTTGGTAGTAGTAGTGTATCAGTGGGTTAACTGTGTGTTTGGTAGTAGTAGTGTATCTCAGTGGGTTAACTGTGTGTTTGGTAGTAGTGTATCAGTGGATTAACTGTGTGTTTGGTAGTAGTAGTGTATCTCAGTGGGTTAACTGAGTGTTTGGTAGTAGTGTATCTCAGTGGGTTAACTGTGTGTTTGGTAGTAGTAGTGTATCTCAGTGGGTTAACTGAGTGTTTGGTAGTAGTAGTGTATCTCAGTGGGTTAACTGTGTGTTTGGTAGTAGTAGTGTATCTCAGTGGGTTAACTGAGTGTTTGGTAGTAGTGTATCTCAGTGGGTTAACTGTGTGTTTGGTAGTAGTAGTGTATCTCAGTGGGTTAACTGAGTGTTTGGTAGTAGTAGTGTATCTCAGTGGGTTAACTGTGTGTTTGGTAGTAGTAGTGTATCTCAGTGGGTTAACTGTGTGTTTGGTAGTAGTAGTGTATCTCAGTGGGTTAACTGAGTGTTTGGTAGTAGTAGTGTATCTCAGTGGGTTAACTGAGTGTTTGGTAGTAGTAGTGTATCTCAGTGGGTTAACTGTGTGTTTGGTAGTAGTAGTGTATCTCAGTGGGTTAACTGTGTGTTTGGTAGTAGTAGTGTATCTCAGTGGGTTAACTGTGTGTTTGGTAGTAGTAGTGTATCTCAGTGGGTTAACTGTGTGTTTGGTAGTAGTAGTGTATCTCAGTGGGTTAACTGAGTGTTTGGTAGTAGTAGTGTATCAGTGGGTTAACTGTGTGTTTGGTAGTAGTAGTGTATCTCAGTGGGTTAACTGTGTGTTTGGTAGTAGTGTATCTCAGTGGGTTAACTGTGTGTTTGGTAGTAGTGTATCTCAGTGGGTTAACTGTGTGTTTGGTAGTAGTGTATCTCAGTGGGTTAACTGTGTGTTTGGTAGTAGTAGTGTATCTCAGTGGGTTAACTGTGTGTTTGGTAGTAGTAGTGTATCTCAGTGGATTAACTGTGTGTTTGGTAGTAGTAGTGTATCTCAGTGGATTAACTGTGTGTTTGGTAGTAGTAGTGTATCTCAGTGGGTTAACTGTGTGTTTGGTAGTAGTAGTGTATCAGTGGGTTAACTGTGTGTTTGGTAGTAGTGTATCTCAGTGGGTTAACTGTGTGTTTGGTAGTAGTGTATCTCAGTGGGTTAACTGTGTGTTTGGTAGTAGTAGTGTATCTCAGTGGGTTAACTGTGTGTTTGGTAGTAGTAGTGTATCTCAGTGGGTTAACTGTGTGTTTGGTAGTAGTAGTGTATCTCAGTGGATTAACTGTGTGTTTGGTAGTAGTAGTGTATCTCAGTGGGTTAACTGTGTGTTTGGTAGTAGTGTATCAGTGGGTTAACTGTGTGTTTGGTAGTAGTAGTGTATCAGTGGGTTAACTGTGTGTTTGGTAGTAGTAGTGTATCAGTGGGTTAACTGTGTGTTTGGTAGTAGTGTATCTCAGTGGATTAACTGTGTGTTTGGTAGTAGTAGTGTATCTCAGTGGGTTAACTGTGTGTTTGGTAGTAGTAGTGTATCTCAGTGGGTTAACTGAGTGTTTGGTAGTAGTAGTGTATCTCAGTGGGTTAACTGTGTGTTTGGTAGTAGTGTATCTCAGTGGGTTAACTGAGTGTTTGGTAGTAGTAGTGTATCTCAGTGGGTTAACTGTGTGTTTGGTAGTAGTGTATCTCAGTGGGTTAACTGTGTGTTTGGTAGTAGTAGTGTATCTCAGTGGGTTAACTGAGTGTTTGGTAGTAGTAGTGTATCTCAGTGGGTTAACTGTGTGTTTGGTAGTAGTAGTGTATCTCAGTGGGTTAACTGTGTGTTTGGTAGTAGTGTATCAGTGGGTTAACTGTGTGTTTGGTAGTAGTAGTGTATCTCAGTGGGTTAACTGAGTGTTTGGTAGTAGTGTATCTCAGTGGATTAACTGTGTGTTTGGTAGTAGTAGTGTATCTCAGTGGGTTAACTGTGTGTTTGGTAGTAGTAGTGTATCTCAGTGGGTTAACTGTGTGTTTGGTAGTAGTAGTGTATCAGTGGGTTAACTGTGTGTTTGGTAGTAGTGTATCAGTGGGTTAACTGTGTGTTTGGTAGTAGTAGTGTATCAGTGGGTTAACTGTGTGTTTGGTAGTAGTGTATCAGTGGGTTAACTGTGTGTTTGGTAGTAGTAGTGTATCTCAGTGGGTTAACTGTGTGTTTGGTAGTAGTAGTGTATCAGTGGGTTAACTGTGTGTTTGGTAGTAGTAGTGTATCAGTGGGTTAACTGTGTGTTTGGTAGTAGTAGTGTATCTCAGTGGGTTAACTGAGTGTTTGGTAGTAGTAGTGTATCAGTGGGTTAACTGTGTGTTTGGTAGTAGTAGTGTATCTCAGTGGGTTAACTGAGTGTTTGGTAGTAGTAGTGTATCTCAGTGGGTTAACTGAGTGTTTGGTAGTAGTAGTGTATCAGTGGGTTAACTGTGTGTTTGGTAGTAGTAGTGTATCTCAGTGGGTTAACTGTGTGTTTGGTAGTAGTAGTGTATCAGTGGGTTAACTGTGTGTTTGGTAGTAGTAGTGTATCTCAGTGGGTTAACTGTGTGTTTGGTAGTAGTAGTGTATCTCAGTGGGTTAACTGTGTGTTTGGTAGTAGTAGTGTATCTCAGTGGGTTAACTGTGTGTTTGGTAGTAGTAGTGTATCTCAGTGGGTTAACTGTGTGTTTGGTAGTAGTGTATCAGTGGGTTAACTGTGTGTTTGGTAGTAGTAGTGTATCTCAGTGGGTTAACTGAGTGTTTGGTAGTAGTAGTAGTGTATCAGTGGGTTAACTGTGTGTTTGGTAGTAGTGTATCTCAGTGGGTTAACTGAGTGTTTGGTAGTAGTAGTGTATCAGTGGGTTAACTGTGTGTTTGGTAGTAGTAGTGTATCTCAGTGGGTTAACTGAGTGTTTGGTAGTAGTAGTGTATCTCAGTGGGTTAACTGAGTGTTTGGTAGTAGTAGTGTATCAGTGGGTTAACTGAGTGTTTGGTAGTAGTAGTGTATCAGTGGGTTAACTGAGTGTTTGGTAGTAGTAGTGTATCTCAGTGGGTTAACTGAGTGTTTGGTAGTAGTGTATCTCAGTGGGTTAACTGTGTGTTTGGTAGTAGTAGTGTATCTCAGTGGGTTAACTGTGTGTTTGGTAGTAGTGTATCTCAGTGGGTTAACTGTGTGTTTGGTAGTAGTAGTGTATCTCAGTGGGTTAACTGAGTGTTTGGTAGTAGTAGTGTATCTCAGTGGGTTAACTGAGTGTTTGCTAGTAGTAGTGTATCTCAGTGGGTTAACTGAGTGTTTGGTAGTAGTAGTGTATATCAGTGGGTTAACTGTGTGTTTGGTAGTAGTAGTGTATCAGTGGGTTAACTGTGTGTTTGGTAGTAGTAGTGTATCTCAGTGGGTTAACTGTGTGTTTGGTAGTAGTAGTGTATCTCAGTGGGTTAACTGTGTGTTTGGTAGCATGTGTTGCACTTTGTCTTGATGCTTTTAATGTCTCATGTAAAGCACTTTGAATTGCCTTAAATATAGTGCTATACAAATAAGCTTGCCTTGCCTTGCCTAGTAGTTTTCCTAGACCTGTTCATTGTTTCCGAAGTAGCACAGCAGCAGGTTGTAGTACATGTGAGTGGGGTGGGCTGGACTGGGTTGGGACTGGGCTGGGATGAGGTGGTCTGGGGTCAGGTGGTCTGGGGTGAGGTGGTCTGGGGTCAGGTGGTCTGGGGTGAGGTGGTCTGGGGTCAGGTGGTCTGGGGTCAGGTGGTCTGGGGTGACGAGTTCATTGTTTCTGAAGTAGCACAGCAGCAGGTTGTAGTACATGTGAGTAGCGCGGGGACGTTGGCTCCTCCTCTCAGATTAGCTAAAGCTCACAAGGGTTGTTTTCTAAATTCTATTAGTGTTTAACTCTTCCACTCCGGCTCGCTGTATACTGTAAACATGACATCATCAGCCCCTCAACCAAGCAACTCAGATGCATGATGGGACGAGGGGGTTACAGGAATCCCTGTTGTTTGCGATTTGGACCAGCCCTCTTCACACACACACACACACACACACACACACACACACACTCCAATACGTAGGCTGTCTACCCAAGAACGATTCCTCCACCATCTGATCCTATTTGGCGCACCTCCAAACCTAACCCCCCCCCCCCCCCCCCCATCAATTCAACCTCTTCTCTTAGGATTATTTTATCCTTCTGAATTGTTTATGGCGGCGTGCGATGGCGGCGTGCGGTGGCGCCGGCCGCGGCGGGGAGAGCTGGGCCTGGTGGGCCGAGCGGTATGTTCACACACTACAGCTATTTGGACGGCGCTCCGGCGCCGCTCCGTTCCGTCTCCGTCCCGGTCCCTCGGTTGGACCGCGCTCGTCCATTAGTGCCATCTGTGCCTTCCTGCACCGTCTGTGAGGCCCCCGCCGACGCCAAAACGACTGGCATCTCTCTGGAACAACCGGGTGGGGGGGGGGGTGGCGGGCGGGGGGGTGCGGGGGCGGAGTCCGGAGCTCTTAGCTGCCAATGATGTGCACTTCCCCTAACAAAACCATGGTCCGGCCGGGCAGGGAACAGCTTCCCCCCCCCCCCCCCCCGACCGCAGCCCACGCCGCAGACCGCTGTTTTTCATCGCTCGGCAGTAGGACGTGTTCGTTGACCTTTGACCTAGGCTAGATACTGTACGGTTTCTATTCAAATCACCGTTCCTTCATCCCAAGCGTCGTGGGACACATTTAGACTAACCTTTATGTGTTGACGTAGTTCCATTCAATAGAGCTTGCTTTATTAAGTCAATCTCTCTCACCTTAAAACAATGTTTAAATGAAATAGACATATATTATTGATTCTTTAAGAGAACATAAAGATCCCGTAAGGTCCAACCCGTGTCACATCAGAACGGTCATCATATGTTCTTTACCCAGCCTGTATCACAATCAGGTACTTGGTGTCTCTTTGCTATGATGCACTGAAGGCAAGATTCCCATTCCAGTGAGTGGGTGATTCCTCCATGTAAATGGATGTAAACGGACTGCAATTGTATAGACTTTCATCCAAAGCACTTTACAGTGGCTGCTCATTCGCCCATTCACACCCATTCACACACCAATGGCGGCAGCTGCCGTGCAAGGTGCCAGCCTGCTCATTGGGAGCGATTTGGGGTTCAAGTGTCTTGCCCAAGGACACTTTGACATGTGTAGAGAGAAGGAGACGGGATTCGAACCGTCGACCCTGCGGTCACCGGACGACCAGGTCTATCCACGTCTACCTCGCGTCCCATTTTACAACAGACAGGAAGTACTTCAGCTGTAAACACTGCTGCGATGGCTTTGTCCCGGCCTACTTAACCCGTAACAGACACGCCAGAGCTCATTCATTCGTCCTCCGACGAGCTTGACAGCGAAGTCTCCAATCATCTCGGTGTTCCATACATCCAGACGGTTCTGCAGAACTCTCCACTCCTGGTTCATATTCAGGCCTTGTCAGTCGGACCGCGCCGACGTCTCATCGACCCGTCAGTTACAAAACGTGACCGCGCCACTGAGGAGATGTGAGTCGGCGACGGAACAATCTGGAATCGGTATGTCAAGTGTGTTTACTGCCGGCTCCAGAGGAAACACCCCCCTCCGTCATCCCTGGCCGCCCCCCTGGCCGCCCCCCTGGCCGCGCCCCCCCCCCCCCCCCCCCCCCCCCGCGCGCGCGCGTCCGTCAGGGAGGCGTCAGAGCCTGATTGCCGTTCATATGGTACTTTATTTACACAGAAGAAGCGGGTTGGAGCCGGCGCTCCTCTCTGAAAGGCCCGCGCTGTAAATAAGCTTTCGGCGGAGGGAGCGTTTTTTTTTTTTACGCCCTTGTAAATTAGGACAGCGCCGCTCTTATGAGAAGCTTCTCCTCGTGACGCGGGGACCTGAGTTACGAGGCTCGTCGGAGGGACTAAATCATGGCCAACATCTAACAGCGGCGTTGCCGCACATCTCTTTGGGGGTTAGTCGACCGAGCGCCTCATACAGTAGCGGGGTGTACGGCCGTCGAAAGAGGGGACTGAAACCTTATTTACAGCGCATGTCTTCAGGACTACAGATGGAATGTAGCTTTTAGTGTTAAGGACTACAGATGGAATGTAGCTTTTAGTGTTAAGGACTACAGATGGAATGTAGCTTTTAGTGTTAAGGACTACAGATGGAATGTAGCTTTTAGTGTTAAGGACTACAGATGGAATGTAGCTTTTAGTGTTAAGGACTACAGATGGAATGTAGCTTTTAGTGTTAAGGACTACAGATGGAATGTAGCTTTTAGTGTTAAGGACTACAGATGGAATGTAGCTTTTAGTGTTAAGGACTACAGATGGAATGTAGCTTTTAGTGTTAAGGACTACAGATGTAATGTAGCTTTTAGCTAAATCTGGTGCGGCCATCTTTTTGTTTCTTGCAAACATTTAATGTATTTGCACATTGTCCTATTAAATAAACTTCACCTAAACTAAACTAAACTAATGAACCTCAGGTCTCAGAGCAGTTGAACTCTCTCTGCAGGTCAAACGCTCTGGCGGGGGCGCTGACCTGTCCTCCCATGCTCCTTGCGCTTGTGTAGCTTTTTAATCATCACTTTACGGTATGAGGAGAAGCCCGAGTCGTCAGCGCGCATCTTGCTGTTGACTGGCGCCGCCGTGGCGTTGATTTCCCAGCGGGCCAGATGGCAGAGCTGTGTGGGCAGTGTGTGTGCATGGACCAGGGTGTGTGTGTGTGTGTGTGTGTGTGTGTGTGTGTGTGTGTGTGTGTGTGTGTGTGTGTGTGTATGTGTGTGTGTGTGGACGAGGGGCATTGTGTGTGTGTGTGTGTGTGTGTGTGTGTGTGTGTGTGTGTGTGTGTGTGTGTGTGTGTGTGGAAGAGGGGCATTGTGTGTGTGTGTGTGTGTGTAGACGAGGGGCAGAGAGAAGTGTGTCTTTGTGTGGATGAGGGGCAATAAGAGAAGTGTGTGTGTGTGTGTGTGTGTGTGTGTGTGTGTATGTGTGTGAGTGTGTGTGTGTGTGTGTGTGTGTGCGTGTGCGTGTGTGTGTGTGTGTGTGTGTGTGTGTGTGTGTGTGTGTGGAAGAGGGGCATTGTGTTTGTGTGTGTGTGTGTGTGTGTAGACGAGGGGCAGAGAGAAGTGTGTCTTTGTGTGGATGAGGGGCAATAAGAGAAGTGTGTGTGTATGTGTGTGTGTATGTGTGTGTTTGTGTGTGTGTGTGTGCGTGTGTGTGCGTGTGTGTGTGTGTGTGTGTGTGTGTGTGTGTGTGGAAGAGGGGCATTGTGTGTGTGTGTGTGTGTGTGTGTAGACGAGGGGCAGAGAGAAGTGTGTCTTTGTGTGGATGAGGGGCAATAAGAGAAGTGTGTGTGTGTGTGTGTGTGTATGTGTGTGAGTGTGTGTGTGTGTGTGTGCGTGTGCGTGTGTGTATGTGTGTGTGTGTGTGTGTGTGTGTGTGTGTGTGTGTGTGTGTGTGTGTGTGTGGAAGAGGGGCATTGTGTTTGTGTGTGTGTGTGTGTAGACGAGGGGCAGAGAGAAGTGTGTCTTTGTGTGGATGAGGGGCAATAAGAGAAGTGTGTGTGTATGTGTGTGTGTATGTGTGTGTTTGTGTGTGTGTGTGTGCGTGTGTGTGCGTGTGTGTGTGTGTGTGTGTGTGTGAGTGTGAGTGTGTGTGTGTGTGTGTGTGTGTGCGTGTGTGTGTGTGTGTGTGTGTGCGTGTGTGTGTGTGTGTGTGTGTGTGTGTGTGTGGAGGGGTAGAGAGAGCAAGCCCTGCCTGTAGTATGTAGGACTGCTGTGCTCGCTGTCTCGTCGTTGTTGTCCCCTTGCTGTGTTTGTCCCTCCGTAGTGGACGTTGAATGTCCTCAACATGCCGGCAGAGGAGAGGACAGGGAGGACGGCGGGACACGTGTCCCCTGTCTGAGGTCTGTCTCTCCGGAGAAGGGGTCCGTTTATTTTTTTATTTTTTTATTTAGCCTTTATTTAACCAGGAAAAAGTCCCATTGAGATTAAAAATCTCTTTTTCAAGAGAGACCTGGCCAAGATAGGCAGCAGTGCAATCTAAACACAGAGTTACAGACGGAAAATACAACAGAAACACAGAGATGCAACAGTAATACAATTTACACGTGACTTGGTGATTTGGCTATATGGCAATACGCTAGTTAAAAACATGAACATACTGTTAGATCCACCTCTAAAACCTTCATAGTGGATTTAAAAACATCGATTGAGACCTGCTCCTCAAGTTTGAGATCATTTTATAACCAGGCAGAAGGAACCGAATAACTAAAAGCCATTTTCCCCTTTTCTGTTCTGACTTTGGGAACAAACAGCAGCAAGAAGTCCTGTGATCTTAAGGAGTATTTCCCAGTATGTTTCCCAGTTTGTCAAATGTAGGCACAGAGGTAAGAAGGAACAAGACCAAGAATTGTCTTATAAATAATGATGTACCAATGAATAAGTCTACGAGTAGACAATGCAGACCATCCAACCCGATCATACAAGGTGCAGTGATGAGTACGATTTCTACAGTTTGTGATGAATCTCAAAGCACCATGGTAAACAGTATTGGTTGCATTGAGGCACTGAGAGGAAGCATGCATGTACAGAACATCCGGACCCGTTGGGTCCAACTCAGGGGACATTCACTTCATTCTTGAGAACATCCTCTTGGTTCCCCCAGGAAAGAGGAACCGATGATTCAGTGGGGAAAGGAAGTCTGATTTCGTATTTTCTATCATATCATCCTTTGCTGTGAGAATCTATTTGCTTACTTGATTTAGATTCATGGTGATTAAAATACTTAGGTTAGTTTAGAAAACCATCCTCATCGCTCTGGGGTTATCTCATGGTTCTCCAAACGGATACGTTCTAGTCCATAATTGCTCTTTCACTCTTTTTTTTCTTCCAAATAAAACATCACATTTTAAGTTTTATGGAAGCATTTTATGAGAAGATGAGATCCACAAATTGGCGCGGGCCACAGTCCAAGCTTTCGGGTTCCACCTCCTGCTTCCTGGGCCGTGTTCCTCGGCGGAGGCAGCGGAGAACGCGGTGGGGGCTCCTCGGGGAGCCGTAGCATTGGGGTAATCAAGCTGTTCGGGGGGCCGAACGGCGAAGAGATGAGATGCGAAAGCACTCGCAGACTCCACTTCTGGAGCGCTGCCCGAGCACGAGCCGGCAATCACAGATCTGAAGCCCGGCAGAAGAGCGGACCTCCGAGGAACGGAGACAGAACCGGCACCGATACGCCGTTAGCTCGCTAGGCTAACGCCCAACGGTCGCACGAGGCCAAAGAGTCAACAGCGAGATACTTTGAGTGGACGACTGGCAACACCAACTGAATCAATTTTCGTCAGGGCGCTTGCTTCACAAAGCCTGTACAAGTATAAGTATACTGCAGAACCTGTAGAGTTTAGGATTACGACCATTGATGTTAGACCATTCAGCGATCATACCATCACATTAGGAGAGGTTTCAAAATGGTTGCCAATGCAGGAATTAGGAGAATATTTGGCAACATCAAACTGTTTTTCTCTCAAATTCCGTCCCATTGTAAGATTCAAGGGCAGAAAGGAGAGAAAACAGTTCACAACAGAAGAAGAACCGAGTTCATTTGACCCATTACATTTACACTTGTTCTTATCTTGTACCGTTAGCTACTGTACGCTATTTCAGTCTTGCTATTCAATCGATACTTTGATACACTGCGTCTAAAGTTTTGTTTGACATCATTAGAAACTTCACTTTTCAATATATTCCCATTTATTTCAATACAAACCTAATGGAGTGATTTTAATGGTGCCTATTAATCACAGCTTGCATTTGGATGTGTGCTTCTCTCTGACCAAGAGAAGGACATACATACACACACACACTCCCTGTCTCTTCACCTCTCCATCTCCCCCACCTCCATCATCCACCCACCCATCCCCAGTCATCCATCCGTCAGTCAGTCAGTCAGTCAGTCTGGCGACGTCTCCCTGACGTCCGGCGCTGACATATTCAGACCATTGTTCCGCCGCGCCGGGAGGCACAGGTGGGCAGCGCCCGCCTCCTCCACGCCGCCTGGCCCACTTACGGCTCGCCCCGCTCCCTGCCAAGCGGCTCGCTCATCCGGGAGCAGGGGGAGCTGGAATGGTTTGGACCGTATTGAGCTGCACCTGCTTAGCCCCTCCAGCACCGTACCCACACACACACACACACACACACGCGCGCGCTTCCTCTGCCGTTCTGTGCTGAAGTGTGACCAGCTTTTTCCTAAAGTCCTCCTCCTCCCTGCTGTAAACCCCCCGAAAATCCAGTGAACTTAGCCGCTCTGGTCGTCGCGGCCAAAACAGCATCTGATGTGCCTTATTTGTTGACTGTGTGAGATTAGCTGCAGAGGGTCCACGTCGAAGGGCTTAGAATGCGGAGACGGACCCCCCTCCCCATAACCCCCACCCCCCCTATGCTGGAGAGAGAAACGGAATGGTAGAAGATCTTCAGTGTTGTCTAAAGCCGCAGAGACAGTGAGCGCACACACAGCGTGGATTATGAGGAGGAGGCGTAGCTCAAGTGCGTCGCAGCTAACTGCTGTTCTCCGACTCCTAAGTGGTTGTGGAATTCAACATGGGGGCCGATGCAAGGTCTTTGATTTCAGCGCTGATGCCCACAACACCTCCGATATTGACAGCTGCTCGTCTCTGGAAAGGGAGTGAGAGAGAGAGGTGGGGAAAGAAAGGGAGATGGAGAGAAAGAGAGGGAGGGAGAGGGAGATGGGGAGAAAGAGAGAGGAGAAGAGAGGGAAAGAGACCGATTGAGAAAGATGGGGGAGAGAGAGAGAAAGGGAGAAAGAGATGGGGAGAAAGAGAGAGAGGGGAAGACTGGGAAAGAGAGAGAGGGGGAGAAAGAGAGAAAGAGAGAGAGATGGGGAGAAAGAGAGAGAAAGAGAGAGAGAGAGATGAGGAGAAAGAGAGAGAGAGATGAGGAGAAAGAGAGAGAGGGGGAGAAAGAGAGAGAGATGGGGAGAAAGAGAGAGAGAGATGAGGAGAAAGAGAGAGAGATGAGGAGAAAGAGAGAGAAAGAGAGAGATGAGGAGAAAGAGAGAGAGAGAGATGAGGAGAAAGAGAGAGAGAGATGAGGAGAAAGAGAGAAAAAGAGAGAGAGAGATGAGGAGAAAGAGAGAGAGGGGGAGAAAGAGAGAGAAAGAGAGAGAGATATGAGGAGAAAGAGAGAGAAAGATGATGAGAAAGAGAGAGAGAGATGAGGAGAAAGAGAGAGAAAGAGAGAGAGAGATGAGGAGAAAGAGAGAGAGAGATGATGAGAAAGAGAGAGAGATGAGGAGAAAGAGAGAGAGAGATGAGGAGAGAGAGAGAGAGAGATGAGGAGAAAGACAGAGAGATGAGGAGAAAGAGAGAGAGAGATGAGGAGAAAGAGAGAGAGAGATGAGGAGAAAGAGAGAGAGAGATGAGGAGAAAGAGAGAGAGAGATGAAGAGAAAGAGAGAGAAAGAGAGAGAGAGATGAGGAGAAAGAGAGCGGGCTCAGTGGCAGGTGTGAGGCTCGTAGGCTGGTGGATATTATTTGTACTAGAGCTCCCTCTTGGTGCCAGCGTGCCCAGTGTTGGCTGCTGTGAGGCCCAGCGGTCCGACGGGCTCAGACAGCTGTCTGGCTGGGGGTCTCGTAGCCAGGGTTGACTGTACAGGACCCCCAGTGTGGAAGGAGCCAGACACATTTGGGGCTTAAATTGAGATGTTGTGTCGGTATGTGCAGGCAGACACTCGATGCAGGGAAGTGGAAAGCACTTCACAGAAATAATTTTCTGTGAAATATATAATTGAATTATTAATAACAGTTTACTTATTGTAAGCAGATTTCTTATTGGGGATAACTGTTCTTGGTGATTTTATTGATCAGAGTTTTATTTTATAAGGTTTAATTACATTTCATAGTGCATATTATTTCATAGTGCGTTATTATTTATTGTGAAGAGCATAATTAAGATTATTCAAATTCAGTATTCACATTTATTTATTTTTTAAATATACCATGAAAATAAAGTAAGAGTTGAGAGATGTGAGCTTTTCAAATATTATAGTTAATTTCAATTCATGCCAGTTAGATCCATTATGGCAATTTTTATTTGGGGAAATGAGCACTTGTGATTTTGTATGTCATTAGATATTACGTATATCACCCGTACTAACCTTATATTTTGTTATAACATAATTATTTCAATGTGGAACATTTTATATAATTTTCCATTATTTTATCCAGGTCTAACACCATATTTTTTTCTCTTATTTCAGGGACGATGTATGAATTTCAACCGGATGCCGAATCATTAAGAGAAGAAAGAACAACCGTCTCATTCCAGTACAACAATAACTACACATTGTGGATGACAAAGGAAAATCTGTTGTTGTTGTTTTTGTCTAGTGTCCAATACCACTATCCATGTGCTTCTCCATTTTGTGCACAAGGGACCCTCATCTCCATTCGGCTTTCCGCCCTCTCAAACTATTCCACAGTCAAAAGAATATTTGAATATTTCCAAGTATTCATAGCAGAGATAAAATTGTATGTATTTTCTAACTTGTCTTTTTAATTTTGCGAGACCTCAAGCAAAAATACCGCACGGCACCAAATGTGCCACTGGGATTCGGTTAGATGTTGTGCACACCAGAGGCTTAACATACATTCCTCTGTCCATATTGAGCCTTCTGTGGAAAACCGTGGGCACAGACGGAAGCTATCTAAAAAAAAAAAAAAACTGTGAGTAAAAGAGGCTGTTTGCCGTTGGCGCGTCAGGCGGGATAATCCCGGTGGGGCTGGCGAGTGCAGAAGTCCATCACCTCTTGGCGATGTCTCGTCACAGAAGCTCTCTAGCTCTCCAGCCTTCTCCGGATGCCTGGCGGGAGCCCTCGGACTGGAGATCTTGTCATTTTAACGCTGAGTAGTGCACACGCCTGACAGGCTGGAGACAGGACGCCCCGAGGTACTGGAAGCAGTACTACTTTGCCCTTTAGTTTATTTGAAGACACCTTCCTTTCATTATGCGCCCGGGACCTGGAAATTAATAGAGCGTTATTTGACTGCGGGACACCCTCGTGACCGGCCGATCTCCGGCGAGGTTGGAGGGACGGACGCCGCCGGACCCTGACATGGCGCCCGGTGGGTTCTTGCCCCTATTTTTGTGCAGTCTGCTGTGTGCTTGGCTAGGCGTGCAGCACATCACAAACCATAAACACGCCTATCCGTTTGGTTGGAAGATATAGATAGAGCTGTCTAACCAGCACGTTGATACCCACCGTCTCAGCTCTCCAAGGGCCCCCTCCTGTCTCACAGCTCTCCAAGGGCCCCCTCCTGTCTCAATCCACTAGCTGTCTCAGCACCAGAATATCAAAGTTTAATTAAAATAATTAAAGGCAACAGCAAGCGGCAGCCTGTGAAGTTGGCTGTCTCCTGTATGTCTTCTGACATTGAATGACCTATTACTGTACACGCGTTATTGGGTGAGAAAGAGGACCCCGAGCCTCGGAGACGCTGCGGCGCGTCCTCAACGCAAAGCCAAAGCAGCGGATGCGATGGACGGATAAGTATTGTTCATTTTCCAGAAATGATGTTCCGAGCCACATGCCCCCCCCCCCCCCACCCGAAAAGAGAGAGAGAGAGATATTGTATTTGTTGTAGAGTTCTCAAGCGCGCTGTCATGACGCCAATCGCAGATGATGTCAGCGCGAGCGCGAGCTCTGTGGGGGAGGAACGGGGGGCAACAGCTGAAAGAGAGAGAGGCTCGAACGATCCAGTCACATTCGATACGCTACTTCAGACGCAAAATGGAGATTCAAGTCGAAACCTGACAAAGCGCGGCGAGTTTGATGGGAACCGGTATAGACAATGACCAGTGGCTGGGTCAGTGGGATGTCTCGGTGCAGGCAGGGTAGCTTATCAAATGACACTAAAAATAAGTTCAACAACCATCAAGTTGGAGGGGGAACGGGCGAACATCTCACATTTGGTGGGCGTGCGAGTGCGCGAGATGGGCCGGGCACGCACGCCGGCCCGGGATAATTATTCCTTTGTTTCCAGACTGCAAGAGACATAAATAATCCCGCTGGTCAACATAGCAAATCCTCGGGGTGCCTTGCTGTTTATTTTCAACTTAAACATACACTTAGCCTCTTGCATAGTTTTCAGCATGACATTTGAATAGGTTATTTTAGATGAGGAATATTTAGCTCTTATATTTGTCTTTTTTATGTTACGACTGAGATCATGGGACTGTTATTAACTCCTACTAATGAGATATTTACATACCAGTCAAAACACAGTGACCCGGCCTGCTAATAACACTTCACTCTCAATTTAGGAGCTTTTTC
>NC_140239.1:1882785-1887785 GCF_949987555.1 Borostomias antarcticus | reverse complement strand
GCAAAAGCTCTGTGGATGTAGCATTCTTTAGAATTATTCCTCTACATAAAAATCATATCTATATGACCTTTAAGCTACAAAATAATTTGTTGTTCTAATATAATAAAAGGTTTAATTCCAGACTTGTGAATCCTCACGTTGTGGTCATGTTTTTGCGCCGTTCTCATAGCAGCTCAATAACCTTTTCTCAGTCTGGTTCACATCGCAGCTCAATCTGTGCACTGCCTCCTGCGAGCTACAAAATAACGATCGCACGAAACGTACCGTGAAATACCGCAGGGGCGTGCGCGTTCTCCGACCCGTTAACACGCTCGCTTCTCCGCTGGAGGGTGGACATGGCCGTCTGGAGCCCGCTAAGGATAGAAACCAACACACGGCCGGCGAGGCCACGCCACGTCCGGCGCAGCTCCGTTATCGGTCCGGGCGGTCAGGGGCTTCTCCTGGGTGTCTGGACCCGTATCACCTGGCACCTCAGGCCGCCTCACAGGCCTCGGAGCCGGTCGGGTGGGTGGGGTGGGAGGGGGGGGGGCGCCCATCCTGGGGGTCGCCCCGCTGAGCTGCATCTGAGGTGGGCGGAGTCACCTTGCTGGCGGCAGGTTGAGGGGGAGCCATGTCTGGAGGTGTTTTGTTATCGGGTCACATCCCAAAGACTCGTCAGGAGAAGCGTCAAATAGCTTCTGACTCGCCCAGCAGATGTTGTGCTAATTTAGCCCATTATAATGTTCTCCTCCACAGTCGCTGGGATGGAAGCAGTGTGTTGCTGTCGTTGTTGTTGTTGTTGTTGTTGTTGTTTTGGAACAGAGGAAACAGAATGATCAGAGGCAACAGCAGTATTGTTCAACTTGCTGCAGTTGGCTCACACTAAAACCTATTTGCCCCCTCCCTCTCCCTCCCTCCCTCCCTCCCTCCCTCCCTCCCTCCCTCCCTCCCTCCCTCTCTCTCCACCTCTCCCTCTCTCTCTCTCTCCATCCCTCTCTCTCCCTCTCTCTCCCTCCCTCCCTCTCTCCCTCCCTCTCTCTCTCTCTCTCCCTCCCTCTCTCTCTCTCTCTCCCTCCCTCTCTCTCCCTCTCTCTCCCTCTCTCCCTCCCTCCCTCTCTCCCTCCCTCTCTCTCTCTGTCTCTCTCCCTCCCTCTCTCTCTCTCTCCGTACTGGTCAGACTGGTATTGGTCAGACCAGCCATTCCATCGCCAGCCCCTGGCCCGGCCCGGCCCAGCCCACAGCAGGCGAGAGGGGGTCCGGAGCAGCTGGGGCCGCTCCCCGCTCGAGCAAACACCCCCCCCCTCCTCCCCCCTCCCCTGTGGCCGGCCCACCTCTCCCCCCCTGACTGGCGTCGTTTAACATTACGATATTTTCCCCGTGTTTGCTCTGGGACGATTGCTCCTCATTGCTATGCATGTGCCAGATGAATCATAAACCTATACCATATGCCCTCGCAATTTGCTGATGGGCCCAAGCTGTTTTGGTGGATATAAAATCCTGGGATTACGGGACGCTTGATCCTCAGTGAATGAAGAGGAAGAGGGAGAGAGGAAGAGGAGGAAGAAGGTGGAGGAAGGCCGCCTCCTCCTCCTCCTCCAGCGATGCTGGTCAGCGAGGGGGGAGAGGGCGAGGGGGGAGCTGGACACGGCCGCAGGGCTGCGGCTCCTCGACCGGTTAATCTCAGAGGCTCGAGGTATTAGACCAACCTGGCAGCTTAAACACAAACAAACAAACAAACAAACAAATACTTAGGGAGACAACAACATGTCTGTCACCTTGTCCTCGCTGTCATATGGCGGTAATTGGAATAGCTGTCAAAAACAAAAGGACAAAAGGGATTAAGAAATCACTGCTGTTGTACTGGAATATTCCTCAGAAATGGAGGGTGTTCCGTATTAACTATCATCATTTCAGTGAGCGCTAGAGCTCGTTTTTTACTCACTAGCCATGTTTCCATCCACACGTTTTATGCGAATTAAGTTATATCGAATTAAAAATGCCTTATGGAAACAGTAAAATTCGATTAAAAATCATGAAAATCAACAAAAAGTTTGTACTGTTGATCTCATCGGATTTTCTCTTGTTCGATAAAAGTATTTTGTGATAAATGCTTTATCCGATTTAAAGCTCTAGATGGAAACGCACGTTCACCGGCTTTATTCGCATTCATATTTTTAGCGATCCTCACACAATTCGATTGAAAAGTGGATGGAAACATGGCTACTGATAGGTGAGGAGCTACATTTTTATTTCCGCATTAACACGTGAATTGAGAGCCTACTGTAGCTTTCATTGAGGGTGTTATCTGTGTTTTGGGTCTGAAACACCCCAGACCCCACCCACCCTGTCTACCAGGCCTGCTGTGGAACTCTAAATATCAGCCAGTCCGTTATAATACACAGATTGTTGATTATTTCCGTGGATAAAAATGCACCTCTTTGATGAATTGGTCTTACTACAACTAAAAAGCAAACAACTAAAGAGGCTTTATCTAAATTCATTTCAGGTTTTGATTAATAACAACTGTGGCTTAGGGACTAGGAATTTGTCATGGCACCAACAGCATTAAGGGCTCAAAGACAGTTTTAGTCCAATATTGAATTTTCCATTCCAGAGTTTCGTAAGCCTTACCTGTTTACCAGCATTCCTGCACCTTCTCTGATTATCCCCAAATGTTGTTGTGTGTTTTGAAGGTGTAGCGTTGGAGATCATAGTCATGGCAACAGATTGACCATCATGAATGTTAATAAAGGTATGTTTTTATCTTTCTGTTCTGGTGAAACTGATTTGCAGCATTTAAGGTACCGTATGTGGTGATCATATCGACACAAGGTGCATGTGAAATGCACTTTATGTTCGAACTTTAGAATTAGCATATTAGCATTGGGTCATCACACTCCTGAAGAGGCCATTTGGTGTTAAATTGTGGCGCCGGTACCCACTCTTTAACTGGCACAGTTCAATGAAGAGAAACCAAGGGAGGGGGTGATGCAAGATGGCCGTTACGTAAGGAAAATGGCAGACAGTTAGAAACCAGGGGAACAGCTTGATATTGCCTCATTTACTTTGAGTCTTACCTACTTGTGCTTTGTACCACATTAACTTAGAGAAGTTTTCTGCTCACCCAACAGCCTCAGTAATTCCCTCTATTGTCACAGGCTAGCACCAAAGAGCCATGCTAGACACCATCATGTATGCTAGCAGAGCTAGTGGGTAAGGGTCCTCTGTACTTTTAATTGAGTGGGTTCGTAGGAGCTCTAACTTGCTACTTTTATGAGCGGAGGGATCTTTTAATGGCTTGGCTGCGGTAATTCGATAATCATTTTCATTGGGTAGAATGCTTGCGATCAATCTGATGGATGACTTCAGCAATCCTGATTATATAGTTATATAGGCTCCTGAAACCCAGGAATGGAGGTGGAGGGGCCATGAATGGTCTCTTCATGAATCACATCTCAACTAAAACTTCATTAGCAAAGCGTGCCGGGAAGTGAAATACCGCCACACTTGGATATTCATTAAGATTGGACCTAACAGCCTTGCGTTGCACGGTTTGTGACAGTAAATGTCCCATTTGCATCAGAATGAACTCTAAAATTAAATGAAGAGTGTTGAACTAGCTTTGTCGGTGGTCAGTCTAATGATTCATGGGGCTTGGAATACCTTCTTTTTTGAAGAAGAAGAAGAAGAAGAAGAAGAAGAATATGTCTCAAGAGTTGACCATAGTCTATGTTCTAGAACCTACAGTCTAAATTCTATTGGCTGGGAGAGCTGGAGTGTGTTCTGAGCACTTCCTTGTTTTGCTACTGTAACACTCATATTTGCAGTTACACCATAGTACTGTCCATTCCTAATCCTGAGATTATCCTCCCAATATGATTATCCTAGGTTTTTACAGCATGGCAATCAAACAATGATTACGATTATGATGAGTTCGAGAACTCAGGTAGTCAACAAAGGTGGACAATAACAGAATATTTCCCTCATTTCTGTAACGATGGAATATAGTTTTTTCTGTTTTGTAATTGAAATGTTTCCCTCACAGAGTTCCATGCCATATTGCTATTCAAATGTAGGTCTGATCCTTTAGCTTCAAATGAGTACAATCCTCAGTATAGATTATATCTAAATATTGACTCACTTCCTGATTAAGAGCAAAAGTAGCATCAACAGCACTAATATCAATAACTACCACAACACCTGTCCCTCAGAGACATGCAGTTGTTTTTTTTGGTCCTCAGGAGACATACTGTTATTTTTCTTTCATCTCCTTAAGTCCCTCTATTATATATCTTCATCTGTTTCTTCCCTTGACCACCAGATGGTGTCTGTCCAATCCTGTCCAATCCTGTCCAATCATGTCCAATCCTGTCCAATCCTGTCCAATCCTGTCCAGTCCTGTCCAATCCTGTCCAATCCTGTCCAATCCTGTCCAGTCCTGTCCAATCCTGTCCAATCCTGTCCAATCCTGTCCAATCCTGTCCAGTCCGCGGGGACAGCCATCAGCCATTGTCCTGTCACAGCGCTCAGGTGGATGGAAGAGGGTGACCCTCAGGTAACGAGAGCGTTCCCTCGGGCACCGGCGTCTCCTGACTGTGAAGGACGGCCCCCACAGCTGTGGGCTCCACATTCTCTCACCTGGACCGGCCCCGGGGCCACTGACACGCACACCGGGCCAGGCCTGACCCAGATAGCAAGCGGATCTGGGCCATATATGGGCCAGAACTAAGCCACAAGTGCCAGATCTGGCCTGTATATGGCCCTGATTGGAGCTGTCTGGGGACCCTCTCACTGTACATCTCCCCTTAGAGACAGAGGCCCACTCAACCCCTCCTCATCCTCACTGGAAAAAAAAAAAAAAACACAAAGCCTTCATCGCGCTGTAAACCCTCTCCAAGAACCGAGAGAGGTCGCCATCTTGTGAACATCTTGAACTGGTGAGCTCTATGCCAGCAAGGTCCATGGGCTGGATACGTCTGTTAAAACTGAAGAACTGAAAGAATATACTGAGGTGTTTTGGC
>NC_140239.1:1817785-1875285 GCF_949987555.1 Borostomias antarcticus | reverse complement strand
ATTTAAAAACTATCTGCAATGCAAATTGTCCTTTGTCTCGAGCAGAGAGCGAGATCCCGGACATGAAATGGAGAATCAGACATTTAAAAAGACGCTACCTTTGTAATGGCAGTGCACTGAAATAACCATTTTATCTGCCAGGCTGCATTACTTTGGAATTAACAAGCGTGTCCTTCCCATCTCTCCACTTCCCCCCCTATTCCAAGATATATTGATCTGCTGACATTTATTTAAGTTTGCTCTAATGTATTAATTCCAGAGATAATTATTCAATATAGTTTTGTCAGTGTTGATATACCTCAGTGTCAGCTCGGGGGGGGGTGGCGCTGAATAAAGGACTATTTGACGTTGCCAGACGGGAAACTGGCGCGGACTGGCGGTCTCTCTCCTCGAGGACGGCCATATGTGAGACGTAGCGGAGGAGAGACTCTGAATCATGAGACAAATTGTTCTCCGAGCGAAGCGCGCCTTTGGTTTCCTCTGGCGGGGGAGGGAGGAGATTGGTGGACGTTTGGAGAATCATTTTATACATTTTGGAAGGACTGACACATTTTGCGATTTAGTTTGTGGAACCCGTTTGGACGTACAGTCTGTAAATAAAATTCTGCCTTGATGATACTGTAGGAATAGAGGCGTGTCTATCCCCTCACAATATATTCTTGCATTGAAATATCAGTTCAAATGTGATCTATTTTTTATTTTTTTACAAAATGAGGCACCAAGACATCTGTGTAATTTCAACTATCACTTACAATGAAGACAAAATCAAAGGTCTTCTACAGGGACCCGCGTGCTGGCGAGATAGAGGTCATTGTTTAGAATCACCAGGAGGGCAGAGTGTCACCCAAGTAGTCCATTAACAACAGGTGCTGCTAATATGAGAATAGCTTGGCGAGGGTCTCCCCGCGGCTTCAAAGTGTGTTAAGCTGTTGTTGTGAAAGCAGAGAGACTCTTTTGTTTCCCACTGAGACGATCACATTCAATCAGACGGAGGGGAGACCTTGGGTCCGTGTGAAGACCTCGGGTCCGTGTGAAGACCTCGGGTCCGTGTGAAGACCTTGGGTCCGTGTGAAGACCTTGGGTCCGTGTGAAGACCTTGGGTCCGTGTGAAGAACTTGGGTCCGTGTGGAGACCTTGGGTCCGTGTGGAGACCTTGGGTCCGTGTGGAGACCTTGGGTCCGTGTGAAGACCTTGGGTCCGTGTGGAGACCTTGGGTCCGTGTGAAGACCTTGGGTCCGTGTGAAGACCTTGGGTCCGTGTGGAGACCTTGGGTCCGTGTGAAGACCTTGGGTCCGTGTGAAGACCTTGGGTCCGTGTGAAGACCGTGTGGAGACCTTGGGTCCGTGTGAAGACCTTGGGTCCGTGTGAAGACCGTGTGAAGAACTTGGGTCCGTGTGGAGACCTTGGGTCCGTGTGAAGACCTTGGGTCCGTGTGGAGACCTTGGGTCTGTGTGGAGACCTTGGGTCCGTGTGGAGACCTTGGGTCCGTGTGAAGACCTTGGGTCCGTGTGAAGACCTTGGGTCCGTGTGAAGACCTTGGGTCCGTGTGGAGACCTTGGGTCCGTGTGAAGACCTTGGGTCCGTGTGAAGACCTTGGGTCCGTGTGAAGACCGTGTGGAGACCTTGGGTCCGTGTGAAGACCTTGGGTCCGTGTGAAGGAAACATGAGCTGATTCTGTACAGAACGTTTTCAAAGGAGCAGAATGTGACGTATTGTAAGGATCAGTCCCGTATGTCGTGACATGAACACTTTTTCCAGAACATTCCACTTTAATTTTGCTCCCAGAAGAGATGAAAAAGTACAGGGGGAACATATTTTACTTACTTATATACAGTAACAGCAGAGGAACTCTATGAAAAATTATTCCTGATAGAACCCTTTTCAGGTCCGATAAGGTGGAACCCAAAATGGTTTTGTCTGACCTGAAAAAGGTCCATTCCAAACTTTTTCACAGAGGGTTCTTCTGTTAGAAATGGTTCTACTGTATATAGTACTTTTATTTTTGCGTGGCTGGCCAGCAGCACAGCTAGTATAACGTTTGTCCGGTTATCACTCCCTCCCTCTCTCCCTCCTTCCCTCCCTCCCTCCCTCCCTCCCTCCCTCCCGACAATGTTGGCCTGCATCTCTCTGTTGGCACCACAAGAGGCAGTATTCCCAGCACACCAAAATCAAGAAGGACACCAAAATCAACCAGCCAATCTCCACTGCACTAGTAGAGTAGTGGTCAAAGCATTGGACTCCCACCTGGGAGACCAGCGTTCAAGACCCGGTGGGGATGACATTATGGGACTATACCCCAAACCTCCACACGTTCATCCTTTCACTCCAACCTTTTTATCCCTTACCTAAACTCCACGAGTAGAGTAGTGGTCAGAGCATTGGACCCCCACACGGGACATTCTCAGAGATTACCATCTATGCTGAGCGAAACTCCTCTAGTCTATATGTAGCTGAACAAACGCTGTTGTTTGCGTTTTATACATCCGGTGGGCTTCCATTTCACTCTTAATGAAACAAGCCAGCCACACACATAAGCCAGGCTTGACCTGGCCTGGTGTTAAAGAATGCAGCGCGACCATTGGCTCAGCCAAACATAAGGATTCTTTCCCTCAGAGAACCCTACAGTATATACAGTCCATTTCCCTCAGATAACCCTACAGTATATACAGTCCATTTCCGTCGTCTACCTCACGTTATTCAGCTCTGCGGCCAAAACAGAGGACTCAGCGTACGCCTCATCCGAGCGGCCGAGAACGCGTCAGGGTGTGTTCCCGCCGTGCGAGGGCTGTGTGTCGGGGGCCATCTTGCGCGCCTCTTCGCTCCGGCCCCTCTGCTGTGAGTGGACGCTCCGAGATGGCCCCCGCACCCCGCCTCCTCCTCCGTGACAGACAGCAGGAGACGCGGGGGGGCGTGGGCGATATTTCAGCAGATGCTTTTTTTATGTCGTTGCAACCGCCACGGACAGAACACCTCAAATCATACTCACGACCAGTTTGTGTGTGTGTGTGTGTGCGTGCGTGTGTGTAGAGTGTGTGCGCGCATATTTTAAACCAGGTCCCCTCGTAGAGAATATCAGAGCAGACACTTAAGGGCACTACTCCATATTCATACGTATTCTGTGTGTGTGGATATTCCCGTTAGCAGCGCATGTATGCGTATTCTGTGTGTGTGGATATTCCCGTTAGCAGCGCATGTACGCGTTCAGACAGCGAGATGCTGTGAGCTGTAGACTGCATTATGGCAACGTAAGGTCACAGCACAGACGGGGACTACAGTATGTCAACAGTCTTTATTTTCTCATTCTTATGGCATTAACGCAGTGGGAGAGACACATGCATGCTAACACACACACACACACACACACACACACACACACACACACACACACACCCCGCAGTTCACTCCCTGTCCGGGGGAAACAGATCCAACGAGACAGAAGGACACGTCGACGAAGAGGAGGGCGCAACGAAGACGAAGGGGGTAAAAAAAATAAAAAAATCAGTCGTCCGCAGCTCAGTAGTGTCAGCGGGTCCCCGGGCTTGACGCTCAGACCATGTGACAGGGCCGACCCGGAGTGGGCGGAGCCTCCTGCAATATTAACTCTCGTTTGGAGAACAGCTGCGGCCGAGAGCATGAAACATTGAACAAAACAGCTGCCGTGGATCCGGCGCCATCGCCGACGCCACTCCTACTGGCTTCTCTGAGCCTCTCCACACACACACACACACACACACACACACTGACCCTGATCCTCTCTGCTCTCCGTCCGCCACCGCCGCCGGGCTACTCGGCGACCCCCCCCCCCCCACGCCTCCCAACGTCCTCAGACGGCGGACGACGCAGAGACAACGCAAAGACGACGCCCACATCTGTCACGGGACGTTTTGAAGGCTCCTCTTTTTTTTTAACGGGGCACGCACGTCTTTTCTGGAGACGCCACTAGTGTGCAGTACGTGTCTAGACGGCGATGGCGTTGCGGACGGTAGCGAGGTTGTGTTGTGAGAGATTGTCTGAAGAACAGGGGTCTGACAAAATCAGGTACAGAAAAAATACCTTTTGATTCATATCCAGTTACTTACTGGTGCTGAGCACGAGTTGGAGCAGCTAGACGACTAGATCAGTGATCTCAAAATGGATCCACCTCGAACAGAAAACACCGCTCATCCAGTCAGTGCTTTCCATAGAACTGAGGATGAAAATCTTTTATAGAAAAATCTTTCGCTGGTACAGTACATTCATAACTGACCTATTTTATGTATGGCCACATCCAAGCTGTGTTGGGAATCGCTCCCTCCTTCCCTCACTCCCTATTCCCTATATAGGGTTCACCATGTAGTGAACTACCTAGGGAACGGAGAAAATGTAGGATACATGCGCTGTTCCCTGGAAATCAAGGTGAATTGTGGGTAATAAATAGGGGACTATATAGGGAACGAAAATTCCGTGGAGAATTCGGACACTACAAACAAAATGGCTGACGCCCTATATAGTGCACTATATAGTGAATAGGGAGACAGTCTTATATTTCTCTCCCCAGGCACAATCACAACACCTACAGGCCCAACTCACCCCCCTGTACTTCCTGCCCCATTCTGAGCACTACAACGCGTCGCCTTCCATTTTACAACCTGGCAACCGCGAGACGAGCTGTACTTTAAAAGACCTCAGGGTTGTAAACCAGCTCCTAGGAGACGTGCGCTAATTTATTTCAGCTCTGGGAACGCAGAAGTGACTGAGCGTAGCGAAGGTTATCTGTGATTCCTAGTGACAGTTTGAAAGCAAGTGTGTGAGCCTGGCGTTCTGAAGCTCGGTGTTCTTCCTGGTGGCGATTCGTGCTCACGGTCGCCATGCCGAGTGTCAGTGAGTGATTCAAAAGCTAGTGGCCTTGGATAATTCATCGGCGAGGTTAGAGGATTGCTCCCGATCATAATGGCGTGGGCTGTGTCAATTTAGCACGGAACAATTAGTAGCAGGGGTAATTACATGTACACACCGATTTATAACATCAACCCCTACCACACACACACACACACACACACACACACACAATCTGATGCATCAGCTGACAGCATGCTCGTTAGATATTGTAAATATATTATTGTCACATTAAAGAGATTGCAACAGGTGTTGGATGATGTACATGCTTATCTCTATTCTATTCACTAGTAGCGAGTGAACATTTAAAAGCATCTACATTTTATTCGTTGTCACTCAGCTGCCTAAGTTTGCACGGTGCTGCCTCCACTTGTTTACACGACCGTGTAGGACGCTACTGTCGCTAAGCTAGCCATGTAATGCTATTGACCACATCCTGCCCTTGTGGCTTAAAGGTACCCAACGAAACGTGAATCAAAACAATCAGTTCTTTGTTTATTTTCCTCGATTATATGGTTCCTTGTAGTCTAATAAACATGTTGAACCACTTTAATGTCTTTCCTACCTTGTAATTTCTTCGCAAAATGATATTTAGCTAATGTTTTGAAAACAACAAAGATGTGTGAAACATCACTATTATGTGCTCTGTGTATTGACGCAAGGATGTAGTACGCGATTTTCGGGGACCAACTTCTCAAATTTGCTCTAGAGCGCATACTAGTGGTCAAAAACTACATTGGGTACCTTTAATGTGGAGGAATCTGATATATATTCTCAATTACCAGGAAACAGAGCTACTCATTAGCGTCTATCATTTACAATCAGGGGCTGACCCTTCACAACTATTGTTTGCTGTTCGACTGGTCACTTTGCTCTGGGGCTTCCCAAATTAGCAATTACCACATTCTTCCAAAGAGAGTGACTGAATTGTCAACAGATTCAGAAACATCTTCCGTCATAGGGAATTAGAGTTGTCACTTGGTAAATTGTGTTGATTTGTAAACTCCGAGGGTTGTTAAGGGACAAAGATTCTTCCGATGCTTCTATCTGACGTTCGGATGATGATGTGGTTAGCATGCTAACATGCTAACACCCATAGCAAGGCCAGAACGGATTTGATGCGTTTGTCGTGGAGGCTCCAAGACTACAGTTTGTCTGTATCTGAGACACTGTGAGCGTGAGACCTTGTGACTATACTGTACCTGACAACTCTCTCTCTCTCTCTCTCTCTCTCTCTCTCTCTCTCTCTCTGTCTCTCTCTCTCTCTGTCTCTTCCTGTCTCGTTCTCTGGTGATTCATTCCCAGTGTGCCCTTTGTAATTAATCCTCCAGGTTCCTCAGTTAAAGCAGACAGGCTGAGGGTCCGTGGCCGGGAGCCAGACCCATCAGTCACACGCCGCAAACAACAGCTCGCCACGCGTCCACGTAGCCAGCTCAGAGGCTCGCGGTACACGTCCAGATTGCTCGTGCGTGCGTGTGTGTGCGTGTGTGTGTGTGTGTGAGTCTGCCTCTCTCTCCCTCTCTCTCTCTCTGTCTCAGACCCTCTCCCTCGTTCTCCTCAGCTGCCTGTTCTCTCATCAGCGTTTCAGCTCATGAATTGAGTCATTATTCCGAGTCGTATTCGGGGGGGAAGGGGGGTTGATTAAGGAAGGCAGATGCCCGGTCTCGAGACGCTCTCCGGATCACGCTTGTTTGTTCCACACGTTTACATGACTTATTAGAACACTTAGGGGCTACTGCCCCCATCCCTGAGGGTGGCATGGGAGAGAAAACGCACACACACACACACACACAGACACGTGCACACAAACACACACACACAGACACAGACACGTGCACACACACACACAAGACACGCATGCACATACACGTTTCAAGCTTTATTTGTCACACGCAGTTTACAAGTGTACTGTATACACACACACACACATTTCAAGTTTTATATGTCACATGCACTGCTTACAATAGTAGAGAGCAGAGTGAAATTCTTACTCTACAAGCTAAATCCAATAGTGCAAAATCAGTAAAAAGTAGACAAAGTAAAACCAACTACAGTACATACAGTAAAAACACTATATGCTGTGGACAGTGCCAATACACACACACACACACACACACACACACACATACACACACACATGGAAAGGGAAAAAACTAATAGATTGCAGGGTCATTAAACTAGTAACAATAAGATACAGCAGTCAATTATCATTAAGCAGTTTCAAAACGATCATTTTTAAAGTCACTTTCCCAGAAGGCGGAGGTGGATCAGTTATGAAAGATGCTGTAACAGACATCATTTGCACATTCGCTCTCAGAAGTGTGAAAACGTGTAGGAAGCCTCATCAGAACATACGCTCCTCATATATATGTAACTGTAGGTGGCTAGTTTCCAACGTACAATAACACCCACGCACAATCACAAGATCAGATCATATTATTGAAAGTTAACCAAATAAGTCCTTTACGAAATAGACTGATAATTGTTTTTCGTCCTCAACATTTCTTTCCTTCATTAAGCTATTTGACTTCATTAGGGCTATGCACCACAGATCACTTGAAACAATGGTTTGTCTATCTGAGCGGGTTCTACTGCTCGATGTGGGTTCTACAGCTCGATGTGGGGTCTACAGCTCGATGTGGGTTCTACTGCTCGATGTGGGTTCTACTGCTCGATGTGGGTCTACAGCTCGATGTGGGTTCTACTGCTCGATGTGGGTCTACAGCTCGATGTGGGTTCTACAGCTTGATGTGGGTCTACAGCTCGATGTGGGTTCTACTGCTCGATGTGGGTTCTACTGCTCGATGTGGGTTCTACAGCTCGATATGGGGTCTACAGCTCGATGTGGGGTCTACTGCTCGATGTGGGGTCTACAGCTCGATGTGGGTTCTACAGCTCGATGTGGGTTCTACAGCTCGATGTGGGGTCTACAGCTCGATGTGGGGTCTACTGCTCGATGTGGGTTCTACAGCTCGATGTGGGGTCTACAGCTCCATGTGGGTTCTACAGCTCGATGTGGGTTCTACTGCTCGATGTGGGGTCTACAGCTCGATGTGGGGTCTACAGCTCGATGTGGGTTCTACTGCTTGATGTGGGGTCTAGCAAGACCCCAAAAATCGTTTTCATGACATGAGAGTGCATGAGACCCTGTGAGTTTATTATTTTAGAGTTTCGGTGTACTGGCTAGTACACTGGCGGGAAATCTTGTGGTGGAAGCGGAAGTGACACGTTCTGCGTGTCACAATATCAGGAAGACAACAAACACTTCGCCCCGCAAATTTATGCACATAAAAGAAAGAAGTCCGGTATTTACCTGCATTGAAGCCATCCTTCCAGAAAGTCCATTGAAGTAGCTACAAAAATTTTCCAGTCCAGTCCGCTCCACGCACGTTTGTTATCATATTTTTACCCATCATTACAGTGAGTGAGTGGGGAATTGTGGGAAGTGTGGTTCTTAAAACACAGTGCTGATTTTATCACGACCAGAGGGGCCGCCAAAGTGCCGAGATATCTCATGTAGCTTTAAACGTGTAATACCGTTTTACAACGCATGTCAGTAGCCTACTGGACACAAGGGTCAGGCTGATTTACAAAACTGGACCCAGGGGTGGAGCTACTCGGACGGCGCTGAGTGGGCACGGTCCGCATATCACAATACCCCCGCTCGGGCACGCTGGCCTGGAGGCTCGCGGACGAGCAGGGGATTTGCACAATGCTCCGCTACCCGCGCCCATCCTGGCTGTAAACTATTGTTATTATGTGCGATAAGTGAAACGGCTCGAGTACATGTTTAAGCAACGGGTCTGGTTCACGTTCACAGTGCCTCTCGTCTATTAGGCCTACACGTTAACCGTGATACCCTGTTGGTCAGAGAGCCGAACGAGTGGCCCGTCTCTCAGCCTCTCTCTCCCTGTCTCTCAGCTTGTCTCTCCCTCTCCCTCTCAGCCTATGTCTCTCTCTCCCTGACTGTCTTTCTCTCTCTCTCTCTCTCTCTCTCTCAATGTGTATTTCCCTCTCTCCCTCCCTCTAAGTCTGTATCAAGATTCAAGACTCCTTTATTTGCCACATGTACAGTACGGTGTACAGTGAGTGAAATGTTGAGGCCAACTCCAAGATTATGCTCACAGATAAACTCCAACTGTAGCTTATACTCAATTAACAAATTATAAATGTACAAGTTACAAATGTAGCCTACAAATTATACAATAAGTACCATTTCTATACAGTATGAATCTATATACCTATAAATCTATATCTCTCTCCCTGTCTCTCAGCCTGTATATCTCTCTCCCTGTCTCTCCCAGGCGCAGCAGAATAAGACTTTCTAGGCCATGTCTTTAACCCCATTCAGACGTTCAGGCCTGACAGCTCAACACTTAGCCGGCCTGACACTTCCAGTTAGCTACAAGGCCAAAGTTTACCTGACACAGGGTGGCCTACTTCGCTCCCTCCCCCCTCGTCTCCTGCCCCCTCCCCCCCTCCCCCACTTGACCCCCCCTCATCCCGATACATCTTATTTGAGGGAATTAGGAAGGGCTCAATCATTTGTCTGGGCTCCATGTTGTTCCAGGCCCTCCTCCACCCGGGCGTTTCTCTCTCTCTCTCTCTCTCTCTCTCTCTCTCTCTGTCTCTCTCTCTCTCTCCCTCTCCCTCTCTCTCTCTCTCTCTCTCTCTCTCTCTCTCTCTCTCTCTCTCTGGGCGGAGCGTGGAAACCGGGGGGTGGGATCATGTGGCGCGGCCCAGAATCCAAACCGACGCTGGTTGTGGCTGTTTGACTTCCTCCGACAAAAGTGACTAGAACACCCCAAGGGCCTTCTCTCTCTCTCTCTCTCTCTCTCTCTCTCTCTCCCTCTCTCTCTCTCTTTTATCTCACTCACTCCCTCTCTCCTCACTCTCGCCGGCTCGTCGGGATGGCAGGCGATGCCCGCCCGAGCGAGCCGCGGTCGTCACGGAGCTCGGGAGAAGCAGGGCGCTGCTATTGCTGTGCAAGCACTCTGGGTCTCGACCAGGACTTTTTAAAAGGGAAGCCAATTACTATAAAAGTTGAGGCGAGACACTGGAGCATGAGACGCATACGCTGGGGTTACAAGTGTCGGGAGAGTAATGGCTTGTTACAGCGGCCTGGGACAGAGTGGTCCATTTTGAGTAGAATCACAGTGATTGGAACCTAGTTGGGGTTTAATGTGTGCCCAGAGTGTAGTAGGGATGGGAGAGATGCTTCAACACCATGTCATTCAGTGCCTCAGTGCTCAGGGATGGTATAAGAGGGTGGCTTAACACCATAAATGACTTGTCTTTTTTATACAGAGAAGTGAATGTGTTGTTTAATGAGAACAGTGATTACAGAATACAATGTGTGTGTGTGTGTGTGTGTGTGTGTGTGTGTGTGTGTGTGTGTGTGTGTGTTTGTGTGTGTGTGCTTGTGTGTGCGTGTGTTTTTTTGCCTGTGTGTTAAATTATTTTGCCTATGTGTGTTCAGTGCATGTGTGAGTGGATCTACGTCTCTAAAAAGTGCTGTTAAAAAGCAGCAAATGATAATGTTGAATTAATTGAATAAAATGAGCATCATGATAATGTAGACTCTCAATTCCTGTCGGAGCTAGCGTTAGCTGGTTAGCTAGCGAGTTAACTCTGAGTGCTAGCTGAGTTAACTCAGAAATGCTGCTCCTCAGTTCACTAAATCATGTCAAATGTTTGTTTTTTTTCCCCACATACGGCCCTTATATATGGATATACTGTGCACTACAGTCTCTGATGAGAAGGCTAAGAGCGGTTCCCACTGTCACCCTACCAGTCAGTCAACAGATGAGTTGGTAGCAGTTAGCTACAGTTCTGGTAGCAGCTCGCTAACATGCTATGCTTTGTTTAAACATAAAAATGTAGTCAAAATAATACCGACCTCGTGGGAGAGTGATCATCGACGGAGAACCAGATAGCACACTACCTTCGGCTTGGCCTGGGAACTCAGGATGCACCTCTGGCATCATGGGAGACCAGTAGTTCCCATTCATTATTTACAAAAAAAAAAGAGGAAAATTGGAGGGGAAAAAAGTGTTGTTGTTTTGTTTATTTACCAGATGTCCTAGTTATATCAAGATTAAGCAAACTATAGACAGCTTTTTGCTTATCTATGTCATATTTATTCAGTATATACATATACACATTGAATTATTTAATTGAATTGAATTGAATTGAATTAATGTTATTTTATAAATAACATTATAAAATTATTTATTTAATTAACATTATTCCAAAGAACTATTTGTCATATCGCTGGTAGTTACCCGTCATAGTAGTGTTCTGCCTATTCAAACTAAGGGGTGAAATGTGCCACGAACGCTGTGTTGTTTATAATGATGTAATTTGCTCTCTGCTGTTTAAATATTTGATTAAGGCATGTGCAGCCTGCACGCTGACCCCTGACCCCCGTAACATCTGCCTGGTTTGAACGGGCCGAAGAGCTGTTGCTCTCACACTGTGCAAACACGCTCTTCATAGCAAGGTGACACTAGCTCAGCAAAACCTAAGCCCTGGGTGAGGTCTTCGAGGGCAAAGCCATTTTGAAGGTTGTCACAGACATTTTCTTGGCTGCCAACACATTAGTGTATATTTATTTATTTGCTTATTTGTTTGTTTTCTTTCTCTTCTCGGTTAATCCCTCTTGAGATACGTTATCCACTCTCATAGATCCGTGCCAATAGTTGTTAAATGGAACATGACTTTCAGACAGATTTGCTTCCTGTTTTGCTCTCTCTCTCCTTCTCTCCCTCTCTCCCACCCTCTCTCTCTCCCTCTATCATCCTCTCTCTCTCTCTCCTTCTCTCCCTCTCTCCCACCCTCTCTCTCTCCCTCTATCATCCTCTCTCTCTCTCTCTCTCTGAGGTACTCCTGAGGTAGCGTCATCAGACGGCCGATGCATGGTTCGACCGTGTTGACCAGAGCGCTCATTCCCCAACACTGGGCCATGGAATGAAACACTCTCTTTACCAACACCACAAGACCAACGCAGAACTCCGTCCACAAAACTGCCGGTTGTTAGAAATGATACCCCCCCCCCCTCAATCAAGTTGACATGGCATTGTCCTGTCTTTGCACTGTCCTGTCTCGTTCCTGCATCCTGTCCAATGTTGTCTCCTCTGTTACGCACAACGACTGAAAGCAAATTCCTAGCATGTTGAAAAACTGCATGGCAATGAAACTAATTCTGATTCTGAAAAGCAGCTCATTTATTCCTTGACATGAAATGACATGACAAGTGATACAAAATACACAAATAAAAAGAAAGCGCAAATGCAGCACAATATGCTGCAGATTTGTACTGATGCTCTGGTGTTCAGGAGCTTGTGTTCTGTCATAACTGGGCAGAATGTTCCCAACCCAGAGCCGTGTTCAGTTCATGCTGATGAGACCCCTGCCTGTGTGAGACGGCGGTGCTGGTGGGGATGTGCAGTACCGACTCCCACCAGTAGAGGGCTACCTCAACCAGCCAAGCCCTTGGAGACTGCAACAGCAGGAAGTCAATGGAAACGATTGAGAGAAATGTCTGCTGCCTGCACTCAAACAGCCTCAACATTAACAATGATGGATTATGAACCACTTATGATCAATTCAACTCAATATCGGCATCAATGAGCATTTTCGCAGGGTCTTGCTTGACATTCTCCACCAGAAAACATGTTGTTTTATTAATGCGTGGGTTTGTTTGAAGAGAACCTTGGTATTGCAGCCAATAGCAATATATGATTGGTAGCACAGCTGTATATAATGCAAACAAATGACATCATAGTTCTGTCTTATGCAAGCCTATTTTGCAAAGCTCAGTATATCACTATATGCTCAGGAATTCATAAATTCCCTAGAACAGATACTTGAAGACGACCTGAAGCAAAGCGTGAAATCAAAATATGGGCGGTGAATGATTGAAATGAAAACCATCACAATGGCCATTTAGTGCAAGTTGATCGTCCAGTGCGAGTACACTGGCGAGGTAATGGCCGCCATGCTTAGAGCACTCTGCATATTTTATGGGTCCTTTGTGGGAGATCTGACACAGCTCACATCCTGCCTATTGTCAGTGTGGGGGCGGCATGACAAAAACCTACATCCCATTCATGTCGTCCCCCCCCCCCCCCCCCCCCCCCCACACACACACACACACACTCCTAGAGATGCCAGCCAGCGCTCACTACAGACAGCGCTGCAGAGGGCATAGCTTTAATAATTGTAGCCACATCCAATTAAATATCCAATTCAAACCCCATTAATCAGGCCAGTGATCAGCGAAGAGAATAGAATATCACTCACTCACGCCTACGTACACAGACAAGCATCGAATAGGAAAGTGTGTCCGCCGGGGAGGTTTGTATTGGAATGGGTTTCCAGGTGAAGACGTGTATTGAAGAGTTAAAGGGTTAAATGCTTTATAGAAGGAAATGACAGAAGAGTTGAGAAACATGTCATTATTTGGCAGTATGGCAGTATGTCATGCTAACTCGTCTGAAACAGTGTGTGCCTTAATCCCAGTCAAACTCCTAGTGTGTGTGAACCATCTACATGGCCAATGAAAACTGAGCTTGATTCTTGATTCTTGAATCTCTTGACCTGCTGTAGGTGACGGTCAGCAGAGAAGAGAAAGCAGAGAAAAAGGGCTTCAAAGATTCAGAGCTGTTCACACTTCTCACAGCCAGGTAACGGGTGGGAACGATAGCTGGTTCACCTCCCCCAACCTCCCCTGGGGGTCGGAAGAGTGGGTAGAGGGGGGGTTCTGTAGGGTGGGGGGTTGTGGGTAGAGTGGGGTTCTGTAGGGTGGGGGGTTGTGGGTAGAGTAGGGGTCTGCAGAGTGGAGGATTGTGGGTAGAGAGGGGGTTCTGTAGGGTGGGGGGTTGTGGGTAGAGAGGGGGTTCTGTAGGGTGGGGGGGGGGGGGGTAGAGAGGGGGTTCTGTAGGGTGGGGGGTTGTGGGTAGAGGGGGGGTTCTGTAGGGTGGGGGGTTGTGGGTAGAGTAGGGGTCTGCAGAGTGGGGGGTTGTGGGTAGAGTGGGGGTCTGCAGAGTGGAGGATTGTGGGTAGAGTAGGGGTCTTCAGAGTGGAGGATTGTGGGTAGAGTAGGGGTCTTCAGAGTGGAGGATTGTGGGTAGAGTAGGGGTCTTCAGAGTGGGGGGTTGTGGGTAGAGTGGGGGTCTGCAGAGTGGAGGATTGTGGGTAGAGTGGGGGTCTGCAGAATGGAGGATTGTGGGTAGAGTAGGGGTCTGCAGAGTGGAGGATTGTGGGTAGAGTAGGGGTCTTCAGAGTGGAGGATTGTGGGTAGAGTAGGGGTCTTCAGAGTGGAGGATTGTGGGTAGAGTAGGGGTCTTCAGAGTGGAGGATTGTGGGTAGAGTAGGGGTCTTCAGAGTGGAGGATTGTGGGTAGAGTAGGGGTCTTCAGGGCGGGGGGGTAGAACGGATGCGCGGCCCAAAGAGGATGCCGTCCTGACGGAGCTTGACATGAGACCGGTGACAATCTGCTGTCCCCAAGCTGTGGAGGAGGACAGGCGGACTGAGTCAGCATGCTAACCACGGCTAATCCCTGGATCCCTCGCCCCCAACAATGGATCAAGCTCTCTGTATCGGCATCTCCACATGCTTTAGTCCAGATTACTGTCAAAATATAGGTTATCCCACGATTTAGGTGACTATTGTGCATCATTGCGTGATGGTGCGTGGTGGTTTAGCTGTGTACCATTGTTTTCATAATGGTTCCCATACTAATATCATGGGAAAGACTTCATGATTCAATTTATGATGTTTGTTTATTTAGTGATGAATATGCAAATGATGCTATTGAATGATTGGATTGGATTATGGGCAGACTTTGACCACCTGGAAGCCTATATGAACGACCACAAAACACAGTATTTGGCTCAATAGGTTGAATTAGGCTGTTGATGAAATAATCAATGAATTGGTTAAAATGAAGCAGTGCAAATTTAAGCATTTTATGCAGTAAAACTAGCAGAACGGATTGCCTTTTGTTCCATAACTACGATGCTAGACCATGACAATAGCTCCATCCTTCTCCTGTTTACCATCCAACGCTGTTAAATTCACACATTAGCATTTGCGATAGGGGTAATTAAGATATTTATTATTCTCACAATCCCTCATAAAAAGCTAATGAGCATTTGTTTTGATGACACTAAAAATGCAAGAGAAAGCAATTTATATTTGTTAGCAAGCACTCATGGGTCATTATGCTGTAACCATTTGTGAGGGCATACATTCTCTTCTTCCTCTCCATGAAGGGACAGCTCCCTCCCACGGCCCCCCCAGGGGTCCCTCTACCCATAATGCTTTGGGCCCTTCCATAGCGCCTGCTTCGTTCTTCAGTGCTAATAAAGTGAAGACTAGGAAACGTTTTCATTATTGAATAAAATATATGATTTGCTGTTTCAGACTTTTGTTGTTGTTGCCTGGAAGAGTGGATGTGATTGAGGGTGTGGGTGTGATTGAGGGTGTGATTGAGGGTGTGGGTGTGATTGAGGGTGTGGGTGTGATTGTGGGTGTGGGTGTGATTGAGGATGTGGGTGTGATTGAGGGTGTGGATGTGGGTGTGATTGAGGGTGTGATTGAGGGTGTGATTGAGGATGTGGGTGTGATTGAGGGTGTGATTGAGGGTGTGATTGAGGGTGGGGGTGTGATTGAGGGTGTGGGTGTGATTTAGGGTGTGATTGAGGGTGTGGGTGTGATTGAGGGTGTGGGTGTGATTGAGGGTGTGATTGAGGGTGTGGGTGTGATTGAGGTTGTGGGTGTGATTGAGGGTGTGGGTGTGATTGAGGATGTGGGTGTGATTGAGGATGTGGGTGTGATTGTGGGTGTGATTGAGGGTGTGATTGAGGGTGTGGGTGTGATTGAGGATGTGGGTGTGATTGAGGATGTGGGTGTGATTGAGGGTATGGGTGTGATTGAGGGTGTGATTGAGGGTGTGGGTGTGATTGAGGGTGTGATTGAGGGTGTGGGTGTGATTGAGGGTGTGATTGAGGGTGTGGGTGTGATTGAGGATGTGGGTGTGATTGAGGGTGTGGGTGTGATTGAGGATGTGGGTGTGAATGAGGGTGTGATTGAGGGTGTGGGTGTGATTGAGGGTGTGGGTGTGATTGTGGATGTGGGAGTGATTGAGGGTGTGGGTGTGATTGAGGGTGTGGGTGTGATTGATTCCGCTCCGGTTGGGAGGTTAGCGGGTTAGTGAGCTAGCATGTCGGCGCTCTCCCGGCGGTCTGCGGGCCGTCACCTGCCCCTCGTCTCCCTCCTCCACCTTTACTACCTGCGAGTTTTCCCCTCGCAACAGACGTCTTATCAAACGTGACTGATTGCTGTAATCTGGACTCTGGGCAGCCATTAAGCAAATTACCTGAATCATTGCAAGGATTAGTCTCATTAACACATGATTAGCATCAAATTAAAATAATGAGTGTTTAACTTGTGATGTCTTCCAGTTGTTGGAACAGCTTGATCAGCCACACCAGACTAGCCGAGTGGCGCAGCGTCAGGAGCAGGGCGGGGGGGGGCGGGGGGGGGGGGGGGGCGGGACAGAAGGACGAAGCCCAAGGTGAACCAGAGGTCACTCAAGGTCATTCTCATCTGCGGGGTTTTTCGGGAAGGGCAGGTACGCCTCTGATGTCTTGTGCAGGGGCATCGTCTGGTGCAGCAGTTGTTAGGATTCTAGATAATGTTCTTGGTGGGTTTTTGTTATTGCTTCTATTAAGAATCATATGATCTGCATAATGCACTGTGGAAGAACTGTTCTCAACTTATTTGACCATTAGTCACATTTTAAATTGTGTACAGTGCTAATCAAAGTACCGTCCTATTATTGAACTTAAAGTGATAGTTTCAAACTTTTAAATATAAATAAATATCAGTTTCACTATACTATCTTCTGCGGATTGAGGTTCAAGTACAGGTTATCATTGCATGCAAGCACAAGAAAATTGAATGGCAATACTTAAAGTGCTTTTACACGTAATACACATACAGCTCATGACAAACAGTATAATATATATAAAGTGCAGTGCCAGATGTAAACAGTTACTGTGGGTGTTTGGCATCACGAGGGCGTCCCCTAACCTTAACACCGACGGAGAGAACCAGAGAGAACCAGAGAGAAACCAGAGAGAAACCACGTTCCCCCTCAAAACCTCTCCTGCACAATCAAGGGTGGACATTTTAAGTTGTGGTCTCCTGTTGAATGTGTGCATAACAAGAGGTTATGACAATCAAATTGTAAAAAAAAAAAAAACTAAAGAGATTACATCTAACTAGAGTCACATTTTGTGACAACCCACCCCCCCCCCATTACACTATGTGGACAATGGATTTCACAACCTTTTTTGTATGTAAACAGTAAATGTCTCTCAATTTCCATGCATGCATTTCCACAGTGGCATGTGATAGACACACATAGGTCCCCACGTCCAGTGCCTGTATAAAAACAAGTGTATCACCGACAACGTCTCTACTTCCGTTCAACCAATAGCGCTGCACGCTTAACTGAGTGGCGCATGCGCCTGTCTCTCCATGAAGAGAGATCTACGTCTCCTATCGCTCAATACAACAGTGAAGGGTGAAAATAAACATACGTTAACGTGATGTATATTCCACGCAAATGCAAAAGGCTCCAACCGGCAATTGAGTTGAAATGAACCAGCACCTTCTGCCTCTGTCTTAATAGAAGCTTTATTTTAATAGAGCAAATGCATATTTTAGTGGCATTAAGTGTAGTTAAAAACTATAATGCTAACCTGCTGTTAGCAGATTAGAAGGGGGTGGGATGACATTATGTTTCATCAAGAAGCCATGGATGACAACAGCTCATGGCTCGATTTAATATCATGTGCTGTGAGTACAATTCCTTTTGTACTAATGAAAACAATAGCAGCACTACATAGTCCAGTTTAATTTAATCTTCAAGGGATTACCTTCCTCTGATAATGTCAGAGTGTAAAACGGCCCCTGAATATTAAATACGTTTCCTCTGCAAATGCCCCCACAACATCAGCAGGGATAATGTCAACAGATTTTTTTCTGAGTTTCTTCATATGGGCGGGATTACTTCATGAAACATTTATGGAGTCGCTTGCCTTGCTAAGTTTCCCATTAAGCCCAAATGTCATGACATAAATGGTGGGGGCTCTGGCGTTGTATTCGTGTTAATGTCCTTGTGTTCCTTTGGCTTTCGCAATATTAAGGGGCTTAGCTAATCCATCTTCTCCCATGACCACAGCGAGAGCAAAGCTGGTGTGTGAAGGGTGCACCAACTTCCAGCAACGGCATTTAATAGTTTTAGAAGGGTGTGCATATTTATATGACTTAATGCACGTAACAAAATCAGAATAAGTCATATGATTATAGTGATACTCTTGCTAAAAGTAGAACTGACCAGTATGCAATGAACAAGCGATTTCTGTGATGTGATTTTGTGATAGTACTGTGCCATACCCAGTCACCTGATTTCTGTGATGTGATGTGATGTTAGTACTGTGCCATACCCAGTCACCTGATTTCTGTGATGTGATGTTAGTACTGTGCCATACCCAGTCACCTGGTTTCTGTGATGTGATGTTGTGACAGTACTGTGCCATACCCAGTCACCTGATTTCTGTGATGTGATGTGATGACAGTACTGTGCCATACCCAGTCACCTGATTTCTGTGATGTGATGTTGTGATAGTACTGTGCCATACCCAGTCACCTGATTTCTGTGATGTGATGTTGTGACAGTACTGTGCCATACCCAGTCACCTGATTTCTGTGATGTGATGTGATGACAGTACTGTGCCATACCCAGTCACCTGATTTCTGTGATGTGATGTGGTGATAGTACTGTGCCATACCCAGTCACCTGATTTCTGTGATGTGATGTGGTGACAGTACTGTGCCATACCCAGTCACCTGATTTCTGTGATGTGATGTTGTGACAGTACTGTGCCATACCCAGTCACCTGATTTCTGTGATGTGATGTTGTGATAGTACTGTGACATACCCAGTCACCTGGCTATCTGGTGCCGCTGAAGGATTCATCACTCTTCCCTCTCAAAGCAAGAAGGCATCAGAAGGACATTGCTTCACTGACTAATTGCAGTTGATTAATTAATAAAATACCAGCATAGAGAGAGAGGGAGAGAGAGAGAGGGGGAGAGAGAGAGAGGGAGAGGGGGGGGAGAGAGGGAGAGAGGGAGAGAGAGGGGGGGGGGGAGGGAGAGAGAGAGAGAGAGAGAGAGAGAGAGAGAGGGGGAGAGAGGGAGAGAGGGGGGGGGGGGAGAGAGAGGGAGAGAGAGAGAGAGGGGGGGGGGGAGAGAGAGAGAGAGGGAGAGAGAGAGAGAGAGGCGGGGGGAGAGAGAGAGTGAGAGAGGGAGAAAGAGAGAGGGGGGGAGAGAGAGAGAGAGGGAGAGAGAGAGAGAGAGATAGAGAGAGAGAGAGTCCATTAGTATCTTGCTCAAACAGATTAATTGTGTTCACCAGTGTGAGGCTGCCCCCCTCGATAGCGAGTCTTTTATACAGTTATCAAGATTGAATCTGGCTGCTATTAGTCATGTAAATAGCTCACTTGGGGATCACATCGTCAAAGCATTACAACCCTGAAGACAGTTGTCATCACATGTCAGTTGGAGCTATAGTGGTGCCACTGTCCCATGTCAATAAGCTCAACATGTCTGTGTATTTTATTGATCCCTGGGGGGTAATTGAAACTGTTACAGCATCAAAAGTAACACAATCCAGACTGAATACAAATTTACAATAGATACTGTAAAAATATACAGAAAATCCAAATACACAGGTAGAAATGTATAACGGTACTGTCGATTCCTGCATGCAAACATGCCTAAGGTATGCAAGATTCAAGTGCCAATCAAGTGAGCAAGTATGTCATGTTTGTCAAAGAAAATAAAAAAAAATATAAAAAATAAAAATCTCTCTCTCTCTCTCTCTCTCTGACTCTGGTCTACAGTGTCCAGCCAGTCAGAGGATGCAGTCTGACCCAGGGTGGTCAGGAGCGCTGCGGCCGGATCGGTCTGCTACTGAAGATCCTCCTCTCCCTGACCAGTGTCATGTAGAGGATGGGAGGCATTATTAATGAGGGACAGCGATTTTCCCATAATTCATCTCTCCACCATCACTCTCACTGAGTCCAGGCTGACCCCCGAGACAAACCCCGCCCTCCTGATCGGGACGTCCACCCTGCTGGAAAAGTGAGTCGACAGACGAACGTCATCAGAGGTACGAGAGGCAGATGTACAGGTAGCGTACGTGAAAAGTCTGCGACTGACCTGTAAACAACCACATCTAAACACAGTCAAATGAGGCCTTCTTATGTTGAAGGGTTGTTGGCGTTGGATGAGTTAATGAAGTTTAGTTGGGGGAAAAGGGATCCCACCAAACAGCCAAGGGCAATAGCCGATAACTAATGTGTGGAATATTGCAATTAGCATAGCAAAGTACTTACAGGGATCAAATTAAAAAATTCATTAACGCACACACTTAATTAAGAAACACTTTTCGGTTTACATGATAAATTATGACACCTATTAAATCTTCCACTACAAGCTATAATGGCTTCTTTGCTCCTGGGCATCGAGAGTGTTTCCTTTCTGGTTCAAGGAACTCTCCAAGGACCAGAGGTATTTAGAAGAGTTTTATTAGTAATAATGTTCCCTGTGAGGGATACATGTACAGCCATTTTGGGGGGAGAGAGAGAGACAAGGAAAGAGAGAGAGAGAGAAAGGGAGAGAGAGAGAGAGAGAGAAGAACAGGACCAGGTTTGTCATCCTACTCAGCATCTTGCTTAAACGTGTCCTACTTAATTGAAACATGGTCCTGGGAAAATCCATCAATTGGGGTCCAAGCGAACTTGAAACTTTAATGAGAGATTATTATTTTTTAAATCAAGCCGATTTAAGACGTGAAAAGCAGACATGATCACTATCAAATACTCTTGACCATGTATGGTCATACATGTTAACAATGTAATGGCAGTTGGTCATCACATAAGTGTCCTAGCATTCCTTATTTTTTATTACTTCCTGCCTGGGATGATGGATTCCAGAGTCACTTGTTGTGAATATACAGTAGATTATCATTATAGCAGTGTAACGCACAGTTAAACATGATGCATGTTCCTTTGTGGTAGGAAGGAACAATTACATAAACGAATAAGAATGGCCGTACAGTCAAAGGTTGTTGGAGTAGATTCGCCAAGTTCAAAGGTATCTGCACAATAGGTACCACCATACCACCAGGGAACAATAGGTATTGTACTACTATTGAATATGGAAACTTGAGCCAATAAAACTCCTCTCCTCCCCTCTCGCAGATCATTGGAATACCACGGTTAAAATCAAAACATTTTTTCAGTAGCCTACCTTTTATCTGTGTACATTTAGATGCATTATCCAGTAATTTAACCTTGTTTTCTAATATCCAATATCATGATAAGTGTATCTGATGTCCGTGTTTCAGAATGTGATGCTGAGGGAGTAGGAACCTTAAACACAGAAAAAAGGTGGTACCAAAAAAGCCACGAGAGGAAATTATATTTTGTTGTAGATTTTAAATACGTTTTTAAATAATAAAGTGATTGACTATGAAGTGCACATCCACATATACAGGTACTTTAAATCAGCAGTAAACTAAACCTAATCCTTGGAACTTTAAATCAGTTCAGACTTAGTTAATAGTTAATAGTTAATCTTTGACTGAAGTTCACCTGACCTAGTAGAGCCTATTGGCTCATAATCAGCGACGGGGCCAGGCGAGTACTAGGTAGGCCACGAGGAAGTGTGTGTGTGTGTGTGTGTGTGTGTGTGTGTGTGTGTGTGTGTGTGTGTGTGTGTGTGTGTGTGTGTGTGTGTGTGTGTAAGCCATGGAAGGGCTTAATGTTCTACACATGTCAATAATAATATCATGTTAATGCTCAAAAACCAAGCTGTGCCCCCCTTCAACAGACTTTTGATCACTCTTCTGCAATTTAGAGAGCCCTGAAAATGTGCTTGGATAAAGTATAGGCCTAATACACACACCATAAAACTATTACTATTTTGCATTCAACACCGAGCATACACCCATTGGTGGAATAAATGAAAGCAAGAACTTTCACCATAGCGACACTGGACATGAAGACTGAGGCCACAGCAGAGTAGAGAGAGTAACACTGGAATGTGTCTTACAGCACAACTAAATGTTAAGACAATTGCACGTATGAACAAGTAAATAAAGCCATTGATTGGAAAACATGACAATTGTTTCCAAAGCTGAGTCATGGCAGCCAGCAACTTAACCTGCATGGACTAACGTAAACAACAAGTATGATGTAAAATATAAATTAGTTTGTGAGGGTCAGTCAGTGGTGTCCAGCTCAAATCTCATTTCCTCCCTACAATCATCATGTGTTAGAAACCATTCCCTATATAGTGCACTATATAGTGCGTCGGCCATTTTTTTTGTAGTGTTCGAATTCTCAACGGTTAATTTCATTCACTATATAGTCCACTACTAAATCCCACAGTTCACGTTGATTTCTAGTGAACAGTGGATGTACCCTACAATTTCTCCCGTATACCACAATGCAACGCTGTCATGTTTTATTGAAGGAGAAGACGTGAAGAAGAAGATAGCAGCTATCGGTGGCTAAAGCAGTTAGCTAACGTTGCAATGATTCCTGTAGCTATTTTGGGGGGAGTAGATGTATGATGTAATGGTCAGATCTGCCCAGGGCAGCTCTAGGCCTGCAGATGGACTTCTAGGTATCAGGTATGTTGCCATCCCAGATAGCAAGCGGATCTGGGCCATATATGGGCCGGAACTAAGCCACAAGGGCCAGATCTGGCCTGTATATGGCCCAGATCCGCTTGCTATCTGGGATAGCACTTATCCAGAGTGCGTGACCAGCGCCAGACAGACATGTATGTAATCATACATCAGTTTATATATGTATATATATCGACACACAGGCATACACACACACACACACACATGCACACACACACACGCGCACGCCACACGCACACAGCTTTGCAAGAGGATGCTGTGGTAGTTGATCAGGACGTGATGTGTTTGTAAGTTGCGCCGCTGTGCTCGTGGGTGGCTGATCAGCGCGGGCGCAGGGAAACCCTACAGCCTAATCATCTCATTGAGGCGCAGAAGATGACTCCACACACCAGTGAACATTAGCATTGTTAAACAGATCATCACAAACAAGCAAGTAGATAAATCAGATTTGTAAAATGTTCCTCCCTAGATGAATACAGTCCTTCATGACAGGGGGATGAGGAAATTATTCCGGCGCCGAGGACTGTTGTGTCTCTAATGTGCCGGTCGGTTCTCGTCTCTGAGAACCTCTCAGCGCCTGCATGGTGACTCTCTTGAACTGTGATTGGGTGAAGTGGCCATCTTATAAACCCTCGATGCTTCAGCTCTTCATTGTCCTCAATAAACCAAAAAGGGCCTCTTGAGCGGGTACCTTACAGATATGGATGTACTGTAGTGTTCATATTTGCATTCACATTTGCATCCAAATGGTACTAATCCTGTGCTGACTCTCCCGACATTGGTGCAATAACAACAGCACAGCGGGTTTTACTTGTAGTTTGTTGTGAATCAATCGGTTTCATCTTGGTCAAACTGAGTCAGCGTCTGGCTTTGCTCTCGGCTCAGAGGACAACTTAATTAAGATCCTGGGCCACGTCTCATGAAATTGGCTCAAGATCGCGTCTGTTGCTGTCGGTCCATTAATCTCATATCAGAAATGCTTATTTTGCCATTACATGGGTCTGACACCCCTCTCTCTACACATCTCTTAAGTAAATATTGGCAGAGCATGTGACAAAATGGCCGCCGGATGAGCCATGAGTGGGAAACCCTCCTGTTAATTTAAGCCTTGTAGCAGGCCTCGCGCCCGAACACTTCTGGTTAGATTATTTAAACAAGTGTCCAGAGCTGGGTGCCATGACTAAATTATTAACTGTGTATTTCATAATGTTAGTGACAATATGTTAAGATTTTTTTTTCTCCCCCCTGCTGTGAACAGATGGGTCTTTTTACTTTATTTTCCACATCAAGTATGATTGTTTCTGTGCCAAAAGCCACCTGCCGTTCCTCGGGCCCGGTTCTAATTATTTATGTTGGTAACACACAGCAGGACTTGTTATCAGTTGGATGGTGTCTTAATAAAGGAAGGCACATCAACATATTGACATCATGTTCAAGGGGAAAATCTATCGGCGCACAAGTGGGAGAGGGGGGTATGGGAGTGGAGCAGGCCCTGTGCCAACACCTCCAAATTTGACCTCCTTTTGTTCCTGCTCCAAGTTCCCTCTCCCGCGTTGGTCTTTGGAGTCATGTGATGATAATTAAGTAAAAGCCCATTAAAAAGTCAAATAAGGGAGAATACATTAACATTGAGGCACCACAACCTGATGATTTTCAGTTGCGTGTGACAGAGAAGGACAAAGAGTCTTCTCCTCGGAAAAGGGTTTGAACGGAAAAGTGGCTAACCGTCGGTGGCTGTGTGATGTTACGCCTCACCTCAGAATCTCTCCAGAACAGGGGTGCAGAGGAAAAAAACGTTGCAAACAAAAGCACCAATTAAGTTAAGTATTCATGGGTTTCTAAGCATCGTGTCCTGGGGATGGGGCCGTTTTAATCAGAGCTCTAGTGTTCTGAAATGTAGAACACTTACAATTACACATACTCAATACTTTAATCCTTCCGAGAGAAAAATGAATACTCTGTAATTACTGTTTCACTCATAGAGCCTTGTCCCTCTTCTAATGTGACCGGAATGGGTTCAGAAATATGTCATTTATGATGGGTGATGCATTATAATTACAGTCTTCACTGTTGAGAGATAAGCTTTTCTATCCGTATCCAGACCAAATACAAAAGCCAAGGATTACCTCATGAGTGCAGTAAGCCAACATAGCACTCCCATTAACATCCCGGTTTAAAAACCTTTATCTACCCATTTAAGAACATATATGGGGTTGTGGGTCTCCCACAAGAGTGCAGTGCGAAAAAGCCATTGTGGAGCTCAGACAATGCACTGACCATAAATCTATAATAGCCTTTAGGATTAAAGAATATGCTTGCGGAGTTTAATTACATATTGCTTCTGAGAGGTTTACCCTACGGAGCTGAGAGCACAGTGTATAAGTGGGACAGACGGACATAAAATTAACAGAAGGATTTGTTTAATCTCAACTAGTGAAAGTTTGTGTTTTAATGCACCCTGATTTGCTGGGTCTATACCCTTGTATGTATCCAGTGCATAGCTGACTTTAATGGGGTTAACATGAGCTCACTCTTCTAATGCTCTGAGTCTTCGATGTGGTGAATGTTAACATGTGCTGTGTTTGACAAACAGATGGTTTCATTTTTTACCGTATTGCAGTTGAGTCAGGTTGAGTTGTGATTCAAATACATAGGTCAATTATTATGTATTTCACTGAATTGCATACTGTAGAGTGTGTACGGCACATACTCACTGAGTACAGTGAGTATGGCACATGGTACTGTAGAAGTAAGTAGATACCTAAAAAACTAGCCATTGACATATGTTGCATGTAGTGTCGGCCTGGTCTACATTTTGAGGTTAGATGGGGAGAATACTGTAGCTATTTAGTCAATCAATCAATTAATCAATCAAAGCTTTATTTGTATAGCGCATTTCATACCCAGAGGCAACACAATGCGCTTTACAGAGAACAAGGGAGGTGGGCATACTACCCACCCCTACATATTCCAGAGGGAAGCAAAAAAAAACAGTAATCACCCGGGGGCCAGAACAGTGAGCTGTAAAAATTCTTCCCAAACCCCTCTCAACAAGGCGATCGAGCAAGCTCCAGGAGTATGTTTGTCTACCAGATAAGAACATTTATAAAGCAATAAATTACATTTAGTACTAGACTTCGCTAGGTTTGCTGTTCATTCAGGTCATCTTATTATAAACAACTATGATAAATTGTTTTAGCATACGGTAGCAGGCCTTGCTACTCTATATGCTCTGTGCTTCACACCTTTTACAATAAGTGTATTGAGGAAGTAGAGATGTTCAGTATTCTACAGGGACAGCACACACTTTGGATATTAGCCACTTGAGTATGCTGCTTTGAGTTAAGTATGCTGCTTTGTGTTTATGCTGCTTTGAGTTGAGTATGCTGCTTTGAGTTGAGTATGCTGCTTTGAGTTGAGTATGCTGCTTTGAGTTGAGTATGCTGCTTTGAGTTGAGTATGCTGCTTTGAGTTGAGTATGCTGTTTTGAGTTGAGTATGCTGCTTTGAGTTGAGTATGCTGCTTTGAGTTTATGCTGCTTTGAGTTAAGTATGCTGCTTTGAGTTAATGCTGCTTTGAGTTAAGTATGCTGCTTTGTGTTTATGCTGCTTTGAGTTGAGTATGCTGCTTTGAGTTGAGTATGCTGCTTTGGAGTTGAGTATGCTGCTTTGAGTTGAGTATGCTGCTTGTGAGTCTCATGGAGACATAGAAGGTGACGGGTCCAAGAGGAATGACTGGTTGTTTCATGTAATGCTTGGTACTTCTTAGCATTACCATATGAGAGTGGCATTGTGGGTATTAAACCTGGGTTTTTTGTTGACCAATATCACTGCTTGAATGTAGGTTACAAGGTATTACTTGCAATGTCACCAGGAGGAATTCATTAACATGGTGTAAGTATTCACTTGATTGATTGCGGGCCCAGGACACTAAATTTGAATTATAAACTCACACAATTAACAGATTGAAAGGAGATTTAATCCGCTGTTGAGGTGTGCTGAGAATTTCAATGAATGCCTTTGAGTTCAGGAAGAAGGAAAGTGGAATATGAAGTCCTGTTTCAACCCGAGAAGTTCTCCTCAGTACTGTAGGAAGATAGAACGATAATTCAATAAGTTACGGCAAGGACTTCTAAAGCACTGGTTTGAGGAATACTGGCAAGATTATTACACGGTTCTAATTAGTATGCAAATGTATCTCTTTATGATCGCTTCTCCACTTTCTTCATTATATTTCATCTCTCTATTTATCCTCCTGGTGAGAGTTAGATTGAATTCCTGTCGTCTTTGTAAAAGTGCAGTAATTTATTGCTCTGTAATTAATTTCAAATTCATTGCTCATTAATCAAGCAGATCTGCACAATCTCATTCGTAACAGAATTATTCTCTAAGTGATACCCGACATGTATCTGTTCATCTTGTCATCTTTGTAAGTCTTTTCCAAGGACGTTCTATTAAATCAACATCATATGTGTTTTGGAGATTCACTTAGCCGGTTCTGTGAGAATTAGGCCTGCAGTTGCAACTGACTCTTGCCTGTACTCCGTTGAAGACTGTTTGGTTGGCGGTGTACTCTCAAGACTGGTTGGTTGGAGGTGTACTCTCAAGACTGGTTGGTTGGAGGTGTACTCTCAAGACTGATTGGTTGGAGGTGTACTCTCAAGACTGTTTGGTTGGAGGTGTACTCTATTGACTGTTTGGTTGGAGGTGTACTCTATTGACTGATTGGTTGGAGGTGTACTCTCAAGACTGTTTGGTTGGAGGTGTACTCTGTTGAAGACTGTTTGGTTGGAGGTGTACTCTCAAGACTGATTGGTTGGAGGTGTACTCCGTTGAAGACTGTTTGGTTGGAGGTGTACTCTATTGACTGTTTGGTTGGAGGTGTACTCTCAAGACTGTTTGGTTGGAGGTGTACTCTCAAGACTGATTGGTTGGAGGTGTACTCCGTTGAAGACTGTTTGGTTGGAGGTGTACTCTATTGACTGTTTGGTTGGAGGTGTACTCTATTGACTGTTTGGTTGGAGGTGTACTCTCAAGACTGTTTGGTTGGAGGTGTACTGCGTTGAAGACTGTTTTGTTGGAGTTGTACTGCGTTGAAGACTGTTTGGTTGGAGTTGTACTCTGTTGACTGTTTGGTTGGAGGTGTACTCTATTGACTGTTTGGTTGGAGGTGTACTCTGTTGAAGACTGATTGGTTGGAGGTGTACTCTGTTGAAGACTGTTTGGTTGGAGGTGTACTCCGTTGAAGACTGTTTGGTTGGAGGTGTACTCTGTTGAAGTGTTGAACCACTAGTACTGCACCTCTTAATGTTAGAAAGACAATCAACGTCAATTAAGCCTTTAATTCCATATAATGAACAAGACAGGCAGCATAGCCTTCTACTATCTGACTCTCCACCCTGTTCTTCATTTATAAAAGATCAGACACCTACTGGACTAATATAGGGTCTTAGATCTCTGCTGAGTCTGGACCTCCCCTCACCTCTCATCTGCCGACCAATGCCGCTCTTTGGCTGTGGACGTTCCATCATGTTACCCAACATCATAACATGGTCAGTGGGCGGAGCTATGAAAGTCTACAACACCAGACACTTCCCACCCTGATCACACCCCAGCCTCCCACGGTGGCACCTGCAGACGCTACCCAGAAGGCTGTTCAGCAGAAGGACGCCCTCGCCGGGAACGAGCCTCCATAGAGAGATCAGTCAGCCCTTAATCCCAGACTAGCTGTCTGCGCATGCTTTCCTCTGCTGCTTCTCTGATCATCTTGATACTGTTGAATAACCATAATCCGCGACCCAAGATATTGTCTGAATTAATGTAAGCCCTTGCACTCTCCAAGTGGCACTAAATGAAATAAGGTCCAGTTGTTGTCAAAAGATACACATACATTACATTACAAATCATGTTAATACAGTTCTCTGCTCAAGGCCCTGTTTTTTTTCTTCATCTTTTCATATTAAAGCTTTGTTTTTAATCATGCTGACTAATAAGACCCGGGAGAGTAATCTTGCCGCAATTTCCTCCTATAAACAAGATCATATCGTGGCGGGTCACCTGCTATAACCTTCTGTCGAATTACAAAGCCGCGATCCGCTGTGATTGCTTCAATCAAAGCAGCAGATTTAAATATCCACAAGACTTCCTACTAAAACCCTCGGAGGCAGATTTATGCGGGCGTTGAGGAAATTACATCCAGTCCCTGTGCTCTGCGTTTGGCATCCATTACATCTCATTACTGTCCTCTAGCCACAACAGCTACGTAGTAAAAAAAGAAAAAGAAAAGCAGAAGTTTGCCCCTAGATTGAGGCGTAAATATTCTCCTCCCTGCTGTTGAGAAACACAGGGCAGTAGCTGATTATTTTTTCCCCCCCACCTCCTCACAGTTCTTCCTCTCCCCCTCGTTCTCTCTCTCTCTCTCTTTCTCCCTCTCTCTCTCTTTCTCTCTCCCTCTCTCTCTTTCTCCTTCTCTCTTTCTCTCTCCCTCTCTCTCTCTTTCTCCCTCTCTCTTTCTCTCTCCCTCTCTCTCTGTCTCTTTCTCCCTCTCTCTCTTTCTCTCTCTCTCTTTCCCCCTCTCTCTCTTTCTCTCTCTCTCCCTCTGCACACCTCTGTCTGATGTGATAGTTATTTTAGACTTGTCTAGTCCAAAGATTTACCAAGATACGTTCAAAAGGTTGAGTCTGGTTTATTGAATGAAAACATTACGAGCGCAAGGACTTCCTGACAAACGCAGCAAAGGTGGTTCAGTCAGAGAAGTGAAGTCAGTCACTTCTGGCTGTGGCTTATGTACAGTCCAAACAAAGGTACAGTGTTTCCAGGATGTGATTGGCTACTGCATTGTACATGAATGGCAGGCGTGGCCAAGAGTAAAAACATGTGACATGAGAAAACAAAGAAAACAGAGGTCTGAATCAGGACGAGGAAGACTAAGGTGGGGCCCTTCTGACTTAAACAAAGAGATGAGGAAGAGCTATGCAGAGTGTGTTTACAATGACAAAGGGGGGAGAGTTGGTGTTTTACATTAGACTGAAACTGGGGTTTTGCAGGGGACTTGGGGGGAGGTGATAAATTACAAAGACAAAAGGTTTTAGGTGTTTGGATGTAAATTCCTGGACAATCCCTCATTTGTGCCTGAACAGGCACACAAAAATAAAATCCAAACACAGTGTAAACAGTCAGCTATGCTATACATGTGGAAAGGAAATAATCTCTCCACTAGGTGGAGAAAAAAAAAAAAAAAATCTCCTTTTTTTTTTTTTTTTTTTTTAAAATTATTTTCTCTCAACGTGCAAAATCACACACCAAAACCCCTTGCTTCAGAAATTTGACAGGAAACAAGATAAAAAAAAATGACATGATTATATACTATTTATAGTCTAAGAGTGGACAACCATTCACCAAAAAACAAACTTGATTAAACAAGGCAAAAAAAAAGATAAAATGGTTACCAGTGTAAGAGGGGCAAAAAACCTCTTGGTCAATTTAGAGGAAAAACCCAAACTTATTTATCAACTCATGTTTCAACCATTGCAATTCTTGTAAACAAATATGATATTTTTCAGATTATTTCAAAGTTCATTCACTCTTGTGAGGAGGTGACCGGCAAGGTCAGTCTCCGATTGCTCATCAGAGGAGAGGAGAGTGTGGCGGTGACTGTCAAAGTCACTCTTGTTCACAGTGTATCCCAACAGTCATTTAGGTGGCACTTCTCTTTTGGGCAATAGAATGTCATTGGGGAATGCAAGGCGTCTTCTCTTCTAGATCGCAACTTCAATGTCGCGTTGTTCGAAATCAGTTATGTTCAATGTTAGTGTGTGCAGGTGTGTGTGCGTGTGTGGTGCATCTTGTCAGGAGGTGACCAGCAAGGTCATTTTTCCTCCGATTCCTCGTCAGAGGAGAGGACAGTGTGATGGCCCATGGTTTTGGCCTCTGAGCCCTCTGGTTCAGCTGCATTCTGATCTCCTGGTGTTTGCGATCCCTTGGTGGACCGTCCTCTGCTACTTTTGACAGCTATTCCACACAGGCCAGAATGCCATGGTCCTGATTGTTCCATCTTTGACGGGTAGGTTCACCCCGCTACATCTCTTTGACGGGTAGGTTCACCCCGCTACATCTCTTTGACGGGTAGGTTCACCCCGCTACATCTCTTCTCTTCCATGTTTTCTGGCCTGTTCTCAGGCTGCTCATCTGCTCCTTGGTTTGGGACGCAACGGCGTCGAAGTTCTCTCAGCTACTCTGGCGGCCGTCTGCGTGGGGACGGCCCCAGGTCGCGGATCAGGACCCAACCCCCAGGAGAGATGTGATGCAGGAACCCCTCCTTAGCCTCAGGAAATGGCGGTCCTCACTTTAGTCCTTCATTTCTTTTTCTCCGCAGGTGGAGCAGATGCTTGTAGGTCAGAAATGTAGGCTCTTGAACTGAACCCGGTCCATCCCTGTACTGCTCCACGTAGGGCCGGCCCGGGTCGTGCTGCTGGAGGGCTCACCTCGGCGCTCCCGCCTCCAGCACAGGCTGATGAAGTGCTCCGTCTGTGGATCCACAGATGAGAGAGACAAACAGAGACAAAACAGAAGAGCAAAAGAGAGTCCTCTGGTCTGGTCTCCCTGTTCCCTTCTTTGGTCAGGAACGGTTATTCAACAGTCTGTAGGAGATACTCAGAAACATGGTTAAGCGCGAGCTCCTGCTTTGGGGAAAAAATGTTGTTATTCTGTCAGGAAAACTTAAACAGGGTGACTGTTCAAGTGTCATTTAGAGCCAGTCTGCAGTAGCCTACAGTGACATCAGGGGCAGTGTTAGAATGACTTCAACACGCCCAGTCCCCAGTCATGATCAAGGCAATTGGATTTGGCTCTAGCAGTTCTCTTGCGATTTTATGAAAAGAAAATAACCCATATTCTCGTCTCAACAAAACAACACCCTCTAAGGGTGAAAGCAAAAATTTCCTGAAGTCAGGATAAAAATAGAGATGGGTCAAAGAAAATGACACTAAAATGAACTGGCTTCATTTACAATTAACTAATCAAAAAACTCCATCAAAGCTTCATTTGTAGAGCTACAAATATGTATCTCTAAAACCCTCCCTCTTCTGCATTTGAGGACAGAGTATTTGGGCACTGCTCCTGTTTCATACTTATCTGTCGCTCACAGTGAGTTGGTGACATGGCGTTGGTCTGCATCTCACGAACCCCAGATCGCCCATCTGTAGGGAAACAGGCCAGTAACCTCCGGTGTACGTGCCCGTCTTCTGGTTCGGCATTCACCCATCACTCCCGGAACGACAGTTGTCTGTAAAAACCCACTCAGAAAAAACACTCAGGCCCGATGAATGTGCCTCAAACTATAAACATGAGATATTTAACATACTCATTTAAAATATATATAAATTGGGTTATGAGATGCTGCATTCAGATTAAGACACTGGCAACCCTTATCTATTCCCCCCACTATTATGCACAAACCTTATGTTTTAAGCTACATATCAGAAAGAGAGACAAAACAAACAACAGTTAAACAGACCAACAGCAGGTTCCAATGTCCCCAGGAAGGCATGATCCAGGCTCCTCAAAGACCTGCCGCCCAGGGTCCATAGCACCTGAAAATTAAGACTCAAAACACAGACTGGGTTCAATAGCAGAGGAGAAGGCCTAGAGCCAACTCCTCAAAACACATTATCATTATATGAATGAAAATTCATACAGTAGAATGCATAACACGAACAGCTTATGGCCATTCATTGACTATTGAAACAAAACTCCTGAATCAAACACCTATTCAACCCTGTCAGACTTTTGAGTTCGCTCTACATCTATTTTATCCTGTTTATTTACCTTAAAAATTAAAACTCTCTATCTTGGCTAGTTTAAAATCACCCTTATGGGTTGTTCAAGGGAAGTCCAGCAGGTGGCGCTCGACTTCAAAATCGGAGGCTCTTCCTTCCGGACCTGTTCGGACAAATACCTCGTAGAAAGAAGGGGCGTGGCTAATGGCGCAACAAGTCGAGGGGGGAATCTAATTTTAAATCAGAGTTATTCTGCTGGGGAAATGGTGGAGAGACTGTTTGCTGAATCTCCTTATCTTTCCTTCCTGACCTAAAAAAAAACTCTCTCGTGCTACTCTCCCAAATCTTAAAAACAGACCAGTCTAGAGAATTAACAGGCTTTTCCCTTAACCCTCTAGCTGAGCCCGAATCTTAGAATTTAACACTAAAATGTCAGATGTGGATGTAAGAAATCGAAAATGCTTTAGCACATAACGAAATTCTGCCAACAAAACGCTCGCAGAGTAATGCTTCAGCGCAACAATCTTCTCAGGCTAGCAGTAGAATCCTGTGACCTCCTCTAGCCCTATGTTATTAGCCGGGGTTACATTGACACCTAGTGGTGATCCCAAAATGTTGCATGTATGACCCGGAAGTTGTCTTTGGCAGCGCGGGGAAATTTAAAGAAACAACTCCCTAATAAATCACGACGCAGCCTAAAAACTCCAAAACAGCAACGAAAGGAAACCTTATAGTTAACTCACGGCGGGAAAGAATACAATTTCGAAGAAACAAACATTAAGACACATTAAATTCGCTTAGTACTCACTCAGTCAGGAATCTCTTTGTTCTCCCTCTGGCTCAAGGCGGATCACCGGGAGTTGTTTTCCGGCGTCTCCTAGGCAACCAGTTAGCTAGCCTACTGGGAATCTAGCAGAAATTTTAACAGTCTAAAAAGTGTACAAAACAATACTTTACCTGGATCCATGGCGCGCATAACAAACAATAATCAAGAGCCGAGGCTCAAACAGTGAACACATAAGACGAACAAGACGAAAACAAAGGCCCACGTTACAAACAACAAGCATGCTTGGCTGCACTAGCAATTTGGTCCAGGCTAAACCTTCCGTTTAGATCCTACCAAATTGTACAGCCACTTGGTGAAAACTAACGCTCGTTAGGTTTACCAAGTCACCCGGGAACAAATGGGAAAACGTTTCTCCAAGAAACGCGGATTGGAAACACCAATCACTCCCGTAGCTACCATCTCGTTGGTAATCGTTCTTCAACGAACATCAACAATCACTTCGAAGCTAGTCGGCAATCGTGCTAACACGAACATCAACAACGGGGCTTAAGCTAGTTGGTATCGTTCTGAAAACGAAACATCAACAATGAGGCTTAAGCTAGTTGGTATCGTTCTGGAAACGAAACATCAACCATGCTCGCCCTACCCTCGGTAGGACTAAATACCCACGCTGGGGTTCCTGTTTTCACCAATCCAGACCAACACAACTGAACCAAATCAAGGCAAATACAAACTCAGAACCATAAGAGGGTTCGTTTAAACGTACCTGTGAGCCTCAGGAATCCAGTGGCAGAACTGAGGAAATAATCTCGGCTAGCGCTCTGGCGCAAGAGAGAAAATTGATTTTCCAAGCCCATATGGACCGACACGTCTGTCGATCAGTTCATCCACTGGATCCCGAAGCAAACGCAGGCAGTGCTCCCATTCCCGTTCGCCAAACTGTGATAGTTATTTTAGACTTGTCTAGTCCAAAGATTTACCAAGATACGTTCAAAAGGTTGAGTCTGGTTTATTGAATGAAAACATTACGAGCGCAAGGACTTCCTGACAAACGCAGCAAAGGTGGTTCAGTCAGAGAAGTGAAGTCAGTCACTTCTGGCTGTGGCTTATGTACAGTCCAAACAAAGGTACAGTGTTTCCAGGATGTGATTGGCTACTGCATTGTACATGAATGGCAGGCGTGGCCAAGAGTAAAAACATGTGACATGAGAAAACAAAGAAAACAGAGGTCTGAATCAGGACGAGGAAGACTAAGGTGGGGCCCTTCTGACTTAAACAAAGAGATGAGGAAGAGCTATGCAGAGTGTGTTTACAATGACAAAGGGGGGAGAGTTGGTGTTTTACATTAGACTGAAACTGGGGTTTTGCAGGGGACTTGGGGGGAGGTGATAAATTACAAAGACAAAAGGTTTTAGGTGTTTGGATGTAAATTCCTGGACACTGAACACAGCCGTCTGTGTGAGTTTTAACCCCGGTCAGTCAGTCATCCCGTGGAGGACCCATCTCATGACAGCTACATGTCAATAAGAGAGACATAACAATCCAAAGCACATTTTCTCAACACTGAGTCAGAATCAGAGTGTGGCAGGAAGCGCCCTTCTGAAAGCATCCCGCTGCAGAATGTAAACGTCAGGCCTGAAGTGTGGATGAAGACGTTTCCTGAACCAACTGTAGAATACTGACAGGCTTTTCACACCGGACGGTGGATCTCGTTATAAGCAGAGAAACAGCAGATGGACTAAACGCACAAAACACACATACACACAAACACACACCTTGGAGTAGGCCTTGGTATCTGTATGCTATATTTATTTATTTATTTATTTACTTAGCCCGATTGGTGGATTCTGGTGGGAATAGAGACGTTGAATAAACGTTCGGATTCGGTGATGGCGAGCGAACAGCTGTGGCAGGGGAGCAGGTGACGCCGGGGTGCCAGAGAGGGCTGATATCCCCCCTGACAAGCTCGGCGAGGAGTCTTCATAAATAATCTTCCAACAATCTGCCTCTCCCTCCACTCTCTTATTAATTACTTTTACGGCCAAAATCAAACATCTGTCACGTTAGAATATACAAATTAATTATGCAGCTTCTACCCATCAAGAACCATATAACAGCAGCACGATTCTCTGGGCTTCAGAGGCAGAGAGAGAGAGACACACAGGAGTGGAGAGCAGTTTGATATTATCTTTTAATGTCTTTTCAATGAATCATCACTCACCCAGAGAATAAAGAAGAAATTAGTTTGATCACTGTTGTAATCATCTTCATTTAGTATCATTTCAAGCAAGCCTTTCATACTCGGCGTTCAGGAAGCTTTTAAATTTATATAAATATTACTTTGGAATCCATGTGTATTTGGGCTCCTTAATATGATTATTCCATTATAAACCACCAGGTCTGGCTTGTATCTGTGCTTAGTCCATTTGAAAAGATCGTCAACCCTCAGACTCGTTTGTCGAATGTCGTGATTCTTGTGTCATTCTGCCTTTATTTCATCATAGCCTCTAATATAACGTATTCAAAGCTCATTATTCAAGTTTGGCGAAAATCTGCAAAACCTCTGTTACTCGTGACTCCTTCCGTAGTCCAGGACCCGTGTTTTGGGAGGTTGGCGTGCTGCGCTCCTGCAGGAGGCGTGGGCAGAGGAGACGGTGCTCCTGGAGGAGGCGCGGGCAGAGGAGACGGTGCTCCTGCAGGAGGCGTGGGCAAAGGAGACGGTGCTCCTGGAGGAGGCGTGGGCAGAGGAGACGGTGCTCCTGGAGGAGGCGCGGGCAGAGGAGATGGTGCTCCTGGAGGAGGCGTGGGCAGAGGAGACGGTGCTCCTGGAGGAGGCGTGGGTAGAGGAGACGGTGCTCCTGGAGGAGGCGTGGGTAGAGGAGACAGTGCTCCTGGAGGAGGCGCGGGCAGAGGAGACGGTGCTCCTGGTGGAGGCGCGGGCAGAGGAGACGGTGCTCCTGGAGGAGGTGCGGGCAGAGGAGACGGTGCTCCTGGAGGAGGCGTGGGTAGAGGAGACGGTGCTCCTGGAGGAGGCCTGGGTAGAGGAGACGGTGCTCCTGGAGGAGGCGTGGGCAGAGGAGACGGTGCTCCTGGAGGAGGCGCGGGCCCACTGACAGGAGACAGCTGCCTGCCCGTCCGCCCGACGCCACGTGAGGTGCCCTGGGACACTGCCCGCTCACGGGTCAGGACCCCGGAGGGGAGACACCATTTGGTACCAGTTACCGAGCCGCGGGAGGGCGCCTCCGCCCTTCTCCCCCTCCCCCTCCTCCTCCTCCCCCATCTCCACCTCTCAGTCAAGGTAGCGGCGCCCAGGCGGACCCCGGCTGGCTGGCACCGGCCAGGACTACCCATCATCCCACCACGGTGAAGGGCCCGGTGACCTTGGGAAGGGACGGGCGCCGCCCCCACGCTGGGCTGCAGACTGCTTAGCGCAGGATGGATGGAGGGCGTACGGTACGGTACGGTTCTGTCACGCTCTGGGCTGGATGGATGAGGGAGACGGTTCTACCGCAGAGACAGAGCGCGGTTCTGCGTGACAGAGGAACCCGGGTTCTGGTCACGCTGTTCCCTACAGGACGCACGTTGACGGAAGAGAACCACACGTCCCCGGGAGCCGGTGGAATAATGATTGTTCCACAGAAGTTCCTTCGCTGTTATCGTAACGTTGATTTATTCGCACCGCGCCGACGATAGCGACGCTTAACGCGACTTTGTCATAACGGGTCTTTGCGATGCTCCTCACATGACAGGGCAGTAAAAAGGCACGCAAACAAAAACTAAACTTACCAGTGTAAACAATGGATGACTGCTAAGCGTGGCAGCGTATATTATGACAAACAACACATGCTCCATTATGCCAGCTGGTGTAATGATGCGGTAATGCCGGACTCATTAACTTCAGCTCACAGTTTATGGTGGAGTTTTATGACAGAATTAATTGATTCTCACATACATTAAAACAAAAATAACTGGAATGAAAATGCAGTTGGAAGCGAGCCTCAGATCTGTCATAAACACTTCTGGTGGTAAACAGAGGTGACATTATTCATGTAAATGGCCGCTGGATGCAAAATAAACAAGTCTAAACAAGCCTGGTCTTTCTCTCCACTAGCTCTGTATTTCACCTTCATTAGCAAATGATGCCTGACTGAGTAACATCTACACTGTAACATCACAACTCTATTAAACTTGAGACTACAAGTCACACACACACAAAAAAAAGGTTTGAAAATGTTTTATCTAAAAACAAACTAGACTTCTGAAGGAGGTTTGTATTGCTATTGCTGTTATATAGTTTACCTGGCTTTGCCTTACATCAATTTATGATGAATGTCTTGTACCATATTCTACAACATACCAGTTGCAACATACAGCACAGTGCTTGTTCTGTCTGTTTGTGAATGTCCTGTGTGTACCATGCATGCAAGGACCCCCTCGAAAACAAGATGCTACATCTCAAGGGGCTTTATCCTAATAAACATAAATAATAATTTGTCATTCGCAGTGATGCCATGCATGTTAGTAAATGTCGGTCATTATTTTGCCATGTTAAAATTATATTTCTGTAAACTGCAATCAGATTCAGATTGCAAGATTATTTTATTTATCACATGTAAAGTACAGGGTACAGTCACAGTGAAATGTTGCTGCAATCAGTTGTGGGTCTACTTTCCTGTCAATGGGAGATTGTGTCATCATGTCATTTGCAGGACGCATGTGGGATGGCTCAGAATTTTAGAGTCAAATGAAGGTATTCTCATAACTGACATGCTGAATGTGTTGTGTTACTTGGGTTGAATTGCATTGATTCTAGAACCGAGCGTAACCTTTTCAAATACAGGCCTGCTGCCGTTATATATCGTCTTTGTTTTGGATCGAGAAAAGCATAATTTTTACATGTATTTTTCTTGGAACCTGGCGGTTAGAAATCTCCAAGGAGCAATGATATTTACCCCAAGCATATGTGATGGTGAACGGCTGACATTTAATCACAGACTGAGCTCACATCAAAAAAAAGAAACGGTTCAAAGTGATTCGTAGTCCCTAGATAATTTATTCTGCCCAGTCATTAACAACAATTTAGGGACCATACTGTATATTTAAGAATTCTCATTTGAATCTCTGAGATGAAAAAAGGATTTGGCTCTCAGCCTCTGCCATGAGGGTCACATCAAAGCAGTCCAGTACTCCATAATGTCATTATAAAGTCATTTTTATCTCTTAGCTGGACTTAAAGGTAATTTTATAGTTGTGCACTGGCGAAAAAAAACAACCAAAAAATGTAATGAATTTTTTAATCCGCCTCTCGCTGTTATGATCTATGCAATGACTCGCCAGGATAAATAATCCACCTCCGGAAGCTGAGTGATATTGGCTTTAGTAAAGGACACTTTCAATCAGCAGATGGTGAATCACTTTCTCCATCATGTATTCCACTAACTTGGACCACTCGTTCATACAGACAGGTTCATATCCCACTAACTTGGACAAATGTTTCACTCTCAGTTGGACATACAGAGGTCAGAGGTCAGGTATTAGTCATTAGTGATTAGCACTTGCAGATTTAGTAAACAGGAAGACAAACAATAACACTGGAGTAGGACACAGGAGTGCAGAGAGACACAAAAGGAGAGAGAAAGAGAGAGACACGCCCCACAGACCCTTATATACCCCCCCCCCCCCCCCCCCCCCCCAAGCAGGGATAACCCCACCCTGTTAATCCACCAATAAGGGCTCCCGTCCTAGCCAGCCCACCAGTTAAAACCCCCCATCCCACAGTTCCTCCTGTACTGAACACAGGTCCGTGACCTCCCCAAGACATGTACTGAACACACAGATCCATAACCTGCCCAGGACATGTACTGAACACACAGGTCCATAACCTGCCCAGGACATGTACTGAACACAGGTCCATGACCTCCCCAGGACATGTACTGAACACACAGGTCCATGACCTGCCCAAGACATGTACTGAACACACAGGTCCATGACCTCCCCAAGACATGTACTGAACACACAGGTCCATGACCTCCCCAGGACATGTACTGAACACACAGGTCCATGACCTCCCCAAGACATGTACTGAACACACAGGTCCATGACTTGCCCAGGACATGTACTGAACACACAGGTCCATGACTTGCCCAGGACATGTACTGAACACACAGGTCCATAACCTGCCCAGGACATGTACTGAACACACAGGTCCATGACCTGCCCAGGACATGTACTGAACACACAGGTCCATAACCTGCCCAGGACATGTACTGAACACACAGGTCCATAACCTCCCCAGGACATGACGCTGTCATTGTTTTGGATCCAAAAAGGTCACCATGTTGGTTTTATACAGTAGCAACAAGTACAGCACAATCTATCTTTGTTATTGTTGAGTCTGTGCTGTGCTACATCAGCATCAATCCTCACTTGAACACAGACTCAGAATAGAGTTCAGAGTTCAAAGAAAGGCTTACTGTATTTACAACTTATACTTGTTTACCACCTCACTCCTTTAATGACCACTTCCTTCATCTAGCTACTCTACATTGTGTCGCTCATATGATTTTTTTTTATTGTTGCTTACTCTAATCTCCCTCGGTATCATTATTGGCCTTTGACTTAACTAGTGCAGTGCCCGTTCTGGGCGTGTGCCCGTTCACTGCGTGCGCCCATTCAAAACATGCATGTTCAGAATCTGAACGCTATAGACCTTTTTTGTGTTTGTAATTATTTGAATGGTTTGCCAGCAGAAGGCAGGTTGTTTTCCCCCAGTAAGGTAACTGTAATGGGGTAAGATAAAGAGTTATACCCCGGAAAGGGGGGTATTAAGTGAAATACACAGGACACACAGGGGTGCTGCTTGTAACTGAATCACTTTATAACAAATGGTGAACACAACACATTACACTGTACATCTTCATTTCACTATCCCATTTGCATTACATAAACTCTATAATCTAGCTGATCTAGAGTTCTCTTTGCAGGTGAGATACAGTAAGCATACAGTACAACAAGCACAGAATAGATGCATTGATATAATACTACATATGACCAAATTGCAATTGTAAATACAGTTTAACATTCGATATTAGGACAGAAGATAACGTTAGCTAGGCTAATGGATGATATTGGTTTACCCCCTTTTTACATAACATTTACTGTAGCTTAGCGATATATCAGCACTATGTCCATTGGGGTTGCCAGCTAGGTCACCAAATCATGTCCAGCCTATTACATCAACAGCTACTGTATTTGACATCCACTACACAAGCTATCTGAGGAAAAATACATCGACCAATACATCAAACAGTAGCTAGTTCAAAATGCAACACATTACCGATGAGTCTGCAATCCAGGGTGATAACCTGCTACAATGACAAGTGGTAAATGAGGAGATGGCGATCCCATTCATTTCAATGACGACCGACCAGAAGCTTTTCACACTTTGCACCAATCTGCTTGCACGCGCTACACAGTGACGTTATGTCACTTCCTTTGTTTTAGATTAATTGACGTACATTAAATAAGGAAGTAACATTGGTTTTGATATTAGACACATACATGCTTGACAAATCAATATTAAAATACATTGTTATGAGATTTAGAAGATACATGATGCATTTTATTATTGTGATTTAGGTCTATTTATATGATTATTGTTAATTGCATGTCCAGATTCTGTAGTAGCCTATTGTATTGCTAAGATTGTATTGTTCATTGGACTGGGAGCTCTCTAGTTGTGAGAAGGACACCACTAGCAGATTCCTCCGGTCGCCTAATTGTTATTGAGGCTATTTGATTATTTGTAGGCCAATAAAACTCAGCCCAGCTCTAAAATATGTTGTCGGTGAATGACCATTCATAAGTGCAAGATTTCCAGTCCTGGCAAATATGCAATACAGAACCTCTTCATTTGAAAATGTGAAATAATATGCCTCTCTGCAGCCATTCTGTTGTTGTTTTGTTTTGTTTATCTATTGCTATTGGAGTCTTTATTGCTGACCTGCACCTACAGTACCAGATATACTGTATCCACTAGCTGCTCACAATTAGTTGCTAACGTGGGAGAGTCCATACATAAGATGTACTGCAGCCTACGATTGTGATCTGCCCACATTCTGAACAGAAGAACCAATTTTCTGGTGAATTATTGAGTCTTCACTTTCAGTATGGAAGATTACTACTACAGACTTAGTAGCTAAGATGAGCGCCAGAGTATTTCTTTGAGCAGATGGAGAGGTTGACCCTTAACCCTTCACTGGGGAGGTGAATACAATACAGGAAGCTTCAAAAACACAAGGAGCTTTATTTACCATTATGGCTCAGAAAGCTGGTGAAGATTGTCATGTCTGGGGCAATCCGTGTCACAGCTTGTCTCACCTCACTGACAGATGCCAGTGAAATCAGTGACAGCCGATCACGCTGATCCGGCCGTAGTCATGTGCGATGATCCTGCCGTGACACGGAGCTGTGGGAAATATGTCCGTCAGTACCTCCACCGAGGCCAGATGCACCGGCAGACCGCTCGGAGCCCCCCCCCCCCCCCCCCCGTCCATCCCCACCCCTCCCTCACCCCCTCCTCTCTGTTTCCTTATCCCTGCCCTAACCTCGCCTGTCCTTAACCTCGCTATGACAATATGTTCTGTCTTTTGCGCAAACAGGAAAGGGTCTTCATAATGTGGGTAATGGTTAATAGTGACAGGATGCAGCAGGAACTTTAGGCCTGACGTCTATTCTCAAGTAAAAAAAAAAATATATATGCACAAAATACCCTATATGCACAATTTCTTTGCATATGACACATTAAATATATATATAACCTATAATATATATTAGTATTTTTTATTTTATTTTATTATTTATTTAACAAATTTGTGTCCACCATTTTGCCCTTTTCCGGGCCCGTGTGTGTGTTGTTGGACCGGGGCGTCTGTGTGCAGCTGCTGTCCCTGACCAGACCTTCCTCCCCGCCGGCCTGAGCTTGCGGTTCAGTGAAAAGGCCACCAAACGAACATAACCCTCCTCCAAAACCCAACCTGGCATATGCTCGGCTAAGATAGCACCATCAAACATTCTTGCCGACCTCAGCTCTTTGTGGCTGTGCTCTGTGAAGACCCCAGGAGGCAAAAAGGTTTCGAAAGCATTTCACTTTTTACCCCACCCCCTTCGTTGAACCCTCACCAGAGAGAGAGCGAGCGTTGCATATTCCCGACTGCCCCGGGTTACTAGTCGACAGTAAGCCCTTCACAGAGGTTACAAACAATGTGCTGGTTCCTGTTATTAAGAGAGAGATAGAAAGGAGTGATGATCGCCGTACCCAGCAGCCAGCTTCATCGTCTGTAGCCGTTCCAACATATGCTCGCTAGATAATAAAAAATGTGGCATTAAATGTGGTGGCAGATTGAATTTTGTTCCAGGGTACATAGCAAGTCAATTCTTCCCTCTGTCCCCTGGAACCTGTTTAAGACAGGGTAGTTAATGCCAGAGGTGATGATGATGTTTCTTGCATAATATAATTTATAGCAGATAGAGGTCCATAAATGGAAGGCATTGTAAAATATTTCCATTATGTGGAAAATGTCACTTGGTAATAAAGGCTTTATACCACTTTTTATGGCACTCAATCTGTTGTTGTTCCGGGCAATTTTTAAATCAGTTAAAATTCACTGAATATTTTAATGTGCTTCTTAACAGGAGGAGATATCTGAGTATTTCAGAGCTCAGGGCACCTTTTGACTGGACATTAAAAAGACTGCGAAGTCCAGTAGAGTGAAAGTGCATCATCTGGACTCTTTTATGACCTGGCTCCTCTTTTATATAGAAATTATACATCTTTCTTTAACAGGATTGTAAAGGTTACACAGTCATTTAAGCAGCAGTTCAGACAGATTGATGTTTATGTCATTACAGTTCCAAATGAAATGTGCCCCTCTCTCTCTCTCTCTCTCTCTCTCTCTCTCTCTCTCTCTGTCTCTCTCTCTCTCTCTCTCTCTCTCTATTGCTCCAGCATAAAGCAGAAATTAGCTCCTGCTGTCGCTGACATTGGAGATAAAGTCAAAGTTTTCCAATCTGAGGAGGAACGATTCAATAGTGACCAGAAGGACAATAACAAGTAGTAGCAGTGGTGGTGGTAGTAGTAGCCTAGTAGTACTGTAGTAGTAGTAGTAGTAGTAGTAGTAGTAGTAGTAGTAGTAGCTTAGTAGTACTGTAGTAGTAGTAGTAGTAGTAGTAGCCTAGTAGTAGAAGTAGTAGTAGTAGTAGTAGTAGTAGCCTAGTAGTACTGTAGTAGTAGTAGTAGTAGTAGTAGTAGTAGTAGTAGTAGTAGTAGTAGTAGCCTAGTAGTAGTAGTAGTAGTAGTAGTAGTGGTAGTAGTAATACTAGTACTAGTAGTAGTGGTGGTGGTGGTAGTAGTAGTACAGTAGTAGTAGTAGTAGTAGTAGTAGTAGTAGTAGTAGCCTAGTAGTAGTAGTAGTAGTAGTAGTAGTACTGTAGTAGTAGTAGTGGTAGTAGTAGTAGTAGTAGTAGTAGTAGTAGTAGTAGTAGTAGTAGTAGCCTAGTAGTAGTAGTAGTAGTAGTAGTAGTACTGTAGTTGTAGTAGTGGTAGTAGTAGTAGTAGTAGTAGTAGTAGTAGTAGTAGTAGCCTAGTAGTAGTAGTAGTAGTAGTAGTAGTAGTGGTAGTAGTAATACTAGTACTAGTAGTAGTGGTGGTGGTGGTAGTAGTAGTGTAGTAGCACTTGATTGAACCCGGGGGGAAGCACTGTTACAGCATGAAAATACAACACAATTCAGTTAGAACACAAATTTTAAATAGATACAAAAATATACAGAAATCCAAAAATATAGGAGTGCAAATAAACAAGTAAACAAGCAGTAGGTAGGACAACTACAGATATTTATTGATTGAAGGTAAAAAAAACTGTTAATTACCTACTTACCCATGTTCTTCAAACTGATGTATGCATTAGTCAGAGTATTAATAAGTGGTGAAAGTGGTTAAGTGCCTTAGATTGATTCAATATTATGTGCTGTTCACATTGAAAATAATCCTATATTGGTATGATTCAGTATGTGTAAAAAAGTGAAATACTGTATTAGATTCAAGATAAGTACTGTATGACCTCTATACACAGATGATGGATTACATTAGATTAGCAGCCATGCAGATGCTTTTGAGTGTTAATAGAATAGAATATACTTTATTGTCCCCTCAGGGAAATTTGTCTTGGACTCGTTTGCTGCACAAATCAACTCTATACATAGAAACAGAGGACAACACATCACGTGTCTCACATACATATACTACACACAACACATGTCGCACATACATATACTACACACAACACATCACATGTCTCACATACATATACTACACACAACACATCACATGTCTCACATACATATACTACACACAACACATCACATGTCTCACATACATATACTACACACAACACATCACATGTCTCACATACATATACTACACACAACACATCACGTCTCACATACATATACTACACACAACACATCACATGTCTCACATACATATACTACACACAACACATCACATGTCTCACATACATATACTACACACAACACATCACATGTCTCACATACATATACTACACACAACACATCACATGTCTCACATACATATACTACACACAACACATGTCTCACATACATATACTACACACAACACATGTCTCACATACATATACTACACACAACACATGTCTCACATACATATACTACACACAACACATCACATGTCTCACATACATATACTACACACAACACATCACATGTCTCACATACATATACTACACACAACACATGTCTCACATACATATACTACACACAACACATCACATGTCTCACATACATATACTACACACAACACATGTCTCACATACATATACTACACACAACACATCACATGTCTCACATACATATACTACACACATCACATGTCTCACATACATATACTACACACATCACATCACATGTCTCACATACATATACTACACACAACACATGTCTCACATACATATACTACACACAACACATCACATGTCTCACATACATATACTACACACAACACATGTCTCACATACATATACTACACACAACACATGTCTCACATACATATACTACACACAACACATGTCTCACATACATATACTACACACAACACATCACATGTCTCACATACATATACTACACACAACACATGTCTCACATACATATACTACACACAACACATGTCTCACATACATATACTACACATAACACATGTCTCACATACATATACTACACACATCACATGTCTCACATACATATACTACACACAACACATCACATGTCTCACATACATATACTACACACAACACATCACATGTCTCACACACACATACTACACACAACACATCACATGTCTCACACACATATACTACACACAACACATCACATGTCTCACATACATATACTACACACAACACGTTGTCCACAACATATTGCACATACAAAACCCATTACACATATTACTCACAACACATTGTACATACACAACACATTGCACATACACAACACAACACATTGCACATACATAGACTATTGCACACAACCCACATTGCACTTGCCCCAGTGAAAAAAAGAGAAAAAAAACACCTTGACTATTGCACAACTTCATTCCTTCATTTGGCCCTTTCATTAAACAAGCAACTATTCTAGATGTAGATATTTCATGCTTCCCCATAAGGACTGAAGCCATACCCAAAACAATACATGTTTGTGTGTCATGATATTTGAGGGAGGTAAATATAACATTTAAAGCAGAAAGCCTCATTCACTGCAATAATCAAGGCAAAACTCCATAGTTTAGATTAGATCACAAGTGGTACAGTAACATACACACAACCCTGCTAAAAGCTGTAAATACAGTAGGACAATCCAAGTGAACTAATGCACTTTGTATCTCATGTTGAGGAACCATCTAGAACCTCCAGTTCTTATTACCATATGCTGCCAAGATAATTCCACCTCACCAAGATGCACCACGACGTTCTGTTGAAGTTACCATCTAGTGCATTGGAGAGTTGCATAATAATTCTGCATTGATTAAAACAGTCATGAACCTCTTCATCATGCTTCATCTTCATCACTATGCCATAAGCAGCTTTTCAGAGACGTCTGGAGGCCTTTGGAGACATCCTCCACCCCTCCTCTTCATCACCCACGGCCATGTTTATTTATAATTAAAACAAATAGCACAGGCCTCCAAACATCTGTCTACCCTGCACGTACCGTGCGTACTGTATAATCTCTTAGATGAAAATGTCCTTGGCTTCTTGAGCTCTTTTTCAATATGTCTACCCTGTTATGAGCTTAGCTGGTAAGAAGAAGACTTGACTGACGAACGCCCCCAATACATTCACAGACACGCATACTACACACATACACACAAAAATACACTGTGTGTGTGTGTGTGTGTGTGATATGAATTTTGTCTCTTCTAATATTTCCATATAAGCTCATGTGTTGCGCTGAGCATGGGTGATTCTAAGTTCAGAGTTTTAAAGGACCTCAGATGGGGGAACACAGTGTGTTCTGTTTGGGATTTGGTGCTGCAAGTTGGGGAGGAGATCCGATCGGACCGATCTTGGGAGGCCCGAGGAAGAAGGTCAGGTCTTCGCGTTTCTAACAACCGAAGAACCTAGAGGGGTTCTACTGACCTTCACCTGTCCGTCACATGTCCGTTCTTGACGGTGACTGCATTTCGGTTCTGATCCACTACCACCCAAAAGACCCTCTTCTGTGGGCCTACTCACCCAAACTTCCCGTTTTCCTGACATCACACAGCGTACCACTGCCTCCTCATAGAAGCCAACTGGACCAGCTGATGATAGCCCAGATAGCAAGCGGATGTGTAATAATTCTGGGCCATATATGGGCCGGAACTAAGCCACAAGGGCCAGATCTGGCCTGTATATGGCCCAGATCCGCTTGCTATCTGGGAGAGGTTCTACAGCTAGGAGCAAACTAGCTCGGCAGAGAGCGGGTCCCCCCTGTAGCGGCCGAGTGGGCCCCGAGAGGGACCTGTGGGCGAGCAGCCGGTCAGGGAGCGTCCAGGGAGAGAGGGACGCCGGCGTTAGAGCGGCCGCAGCAGATGGACCTATCAGAAGGCCCAGCGCGAAGCTGCTATAACACATAATGTTGTTTGTGCAGCGTTTCCCAGTTGTCATTGCCGGGCAGCGAGCACAAAGGCCTGGATCCCCAACTGAAACAGCTTGGGCTGGCAGAACCAAACTGTCTGCTTCCCAAATGGGCTCTTTCTTTCCCCACTGCGCCGTCGGTGGACGATGGCGCCGAAGACCACAACACACCACTCAGAGGGAGGTGGGCCGGGATGTTGGGTGGAATTGTTTGAGCCACAGTAATGACTGATCTGCTATCTTTCTTGAAGTGTTGACGCGTTGAGGTGACTGAGCACTTAACACCACATGATATGGGTAAGGAGATAACAGAGTAGCTTGGGAGTCGGTAAGCACCTCCAGCTCCTCCCATCGTTGCCCAGATCGTGCCACCCTCGCCGCCACCCCCAGCCTTTTAAAACCCTTCTGCTCCTCCTATTGTCTCCTGGAAGATCACATCCTGTAAACCTAGTCTCAGTTACCACTCCGTGGACGGATTATCAGATTAAACAACGCTCTAGTTATGGGTGAACTGGGTTTTAATCTACAGTACGCATGACCAAACTGCACTGTCAGACATGACATGACTTTGCAGATTTATTTCCTCAGTTAATCTTGCATAGAAATATGTGAGTGAGTACGGTGTGCACAGCGCAGGTTGTAAGAGCTACAGGGCAGTGATACAACTGATGCCGATAGCTGACGCTGAGCACGGTGAATGGTCTGTTTTTCACCCCCGTTTGTGCAGTGGTACATTCCTTTGTGCAGTGGTACATTCCTGGGACATTTAGGCCATCGGGTTGCATAACGATTCATTGTCCACAGATCACTACTGTCAATCTCAATCTGTTCTCTCGTCATCTACAAAATGAAAACGCCGTGACGCCATGGTGCCTGGAATGATGTGAACACGCCCCCAAATACTGAGATCTCTGGGAAATAGAATCTTGAGAGAATTATTCCTGTGATTGGACGCATGGTTCACCATTTAATCCAATTCAAATACCACACTGGAAATGGATTATCTACATAAAAGATTTGAGGCAGCATCAATGAGAAGCTTGAAGAAGGTCAGAGGTCAATGAAGATAATGCTGAAATATTGAGATTAAATGTAGGATCAGGTTTACAACTAGAGATGACTTGGGTCTAAATGAGAATGCTACCAATAGGAAGGCAAAAACAGGACGATCTGCTCAAAGCACTCTTTGATTATGTGGTAAACATGCTATTCCAAAGAATAAGCCTTTATATTCTTGATTATTTGTTAAATATCATAAAAGTGTAGGTAGACATGATATGAATTTAACATACTTACTTAACCACATTGAGTAATCACAATTTTTAATTAAACATTTTTGTTTTCTAAGCAGAAATACTGTGGTTGATGTAGACTGTATAGCTGAGAATAAATGAGCAGGTTTGTGAAACATAGCAACGTCTCCAGTCCTACTACGCTCAAGAAAAGTGTCACACAATGCCAGCTCCAGCAATGTCACTGTGACTGTCAACTGGGACTATCAAGTGTGACTATCAAGTGTGACTATCAAGTGTGACTATCAAGTGTGACTATCAAGTGTGACTATCAAGTGTGACTATCAAGTGTGACTATCAGATGTCCGCTTTCACTTTGCTCTCAGCGATAGTCGGCCCATCCCTCTCCAGTTGGAGAGAGGTTGTTGCCAGGATATTTTCAGACTCATCCTATAGCCTCTGGTTGTAAAACCAGCATGGAATCTGGAACGTGGCTTGTGTGTGTTTTTCACACAGTTGCAAGTGTCTAGACATCATGGGATTGTATGAATTTTTAGATCAACCTTTTTCGTGCCCTTTTAAGTCAGTAGAAAAGTGTGCTCGTCCTAGTTTTGTTTTTCAAGTGACAACATGGGATGATTTTTTAAAATGTTTCTTTTCAATATTGCTGCTATGTGACTCAATAATAAGGTCTGTTGAGACGGTGCTGTCGTCTTCATAGAAAGGATTCAGTTCTCGACCCACAGAGTTATTGCATGCAAAGCCTACATGTCTATATGTGCAATCATAGCATTTGACCGCAATCAGAAAATGTTTTTTAGCTGGACCGTATAGCTGGGATTCAAAAGAGCCAACATACATGAGCAGTAGGATGAAAGTCACGTCTGACACCATCTACAACACTTCTTTTAATGCATCAATCCAGCACCCATTAAACAGCTGCTTTGGTAAGTGTCATGGTAATGTCAGAAAATAACCTGACCCAATAACTTGAGCACCGGAAAGATCTGTGGTCAGAAAATTAAAATGCCTAATGTGATTGATGTCGGACAGGAGTGAAGGTCTCTTGGCCTTAAAGCATCCAAGAGATTGTCAGGAGCGAGGAGAGAGTGATTCTTTGCGTGACGATTAAAGTTTGAGGTAAGGCCACGTCACCTTTTCTTTGGATGATTTAGGAGCCGGTTCCCTTGACTGTGGCGTGGGGTCTGTCTCGCGCCACAGATTTACAGCTTCTTATTCATTTACAAGTTCTCCGATAAACGTCCTGGAAGTTTCATTAGCATCTCCAGAGGTTGAACACAAAGCTTCTTGGTCTGAGGTGAAGTTGAGATGGTCTCTCTAACCGCCGGTCTCTCTAACCGCCGACCCCTCAGGAACTTCAATGTGTGAGGTGAATACACATGGTGAATACATGATGAATACATGGTGAATACATGGTGAATACATGGTGAATACATGGTGAATACATGATGAATACATGGTGAATACATGGTGAATACACATGGTGAATACATGATGAATAAATGGTGAATACATGGTGAATACATGATGAATACATGGTGAATACATGGTGAATACATGGTGAATACATGGTGAATACACATGGTGAATACATGATGAATACATGATGAATACACATGGTGAATACATGATGAATACATGGTGAATACATGATGAATACATGGTGAATACATGGTGAATACATGGTGAATACATGATGAATACATGGTGAATACATGGTGAATACACATGGTGAATACATGATGAATAAATGGTGAATACATGGTGAATATATGATGAATACATGGTGAATACATGGTGAATACACATGGTGAATACATGATGAATACACATGGTGAATACATGGTGAATACGCATGGTGAATACATGGTGAATACATGATGAATACACATGGTGAATACATGGTGAATACATGATGAATACACATGGTAAATTCATGGTGAATACACATGGTGAATACATGGTGAATACATGATGAATACATGGTGAATACATGGTGAATACACATGGTGAATACATGGTGAATATACATGGTAAATACATGGTGAATACATGGTGAATAAATGGGGAATATACTGTGAATACATGGTGAATACATGGTGAATACATGGTGAATACATGGTGAATATACGGTGAATAACTGATGAATATACAATGAATACATGGTGAATATACAGTGAATAACTGGTGAATATACAGTGAATATATAGTGAATACATGGTGAATATACAGTGAATATACAGTGAATATACAGTGAATATACAGTGAATATACAGTGAATAACTGGTGAATATACAGTGAATATACAGTGAATAACGTGAATATACAGTGAATAACTGGTGAATATACAGTGAATATACAGTGAATAACTATTGAATATACGGTGAATACATGGTGAATACACAGCGAATAACTAGCGAATATACAGTGAATAACTGGTGAATATACAGTGAATACATGGTCAATCTCATTGGTTGATTACTGGAAGACCCTCCCGCTGTGGGTAGCCTGAAACACAAGCCAGACCCTCACCCAATCCAAAGCTCCCCTCTCTTCTCTACAACCCCCAGTTGACAGGAGCTATTTACACTTCTCACACCAGACATGTTTGAGCACGCTGACTTGCTCGACAACGATACATCGCATTAGCATAACCCGGATATTAATTAACGCTAAAACAAAGAGGCATTCTCAGCTGCTCACTTTGACGGCGTAGATATGAAAAGTGAAGTCCGTGTCTATATGAACTAGTCCGACCAAGACAGTAATTCGGCTCAAGGATACTTGCCGGATATGTCACTGGTACTCTCTGCGGCGCGGCAAACAGCAGCCATTAATTCCATCATTAACATCCCTTTTAGTGTGTGACTCGTGCAGAAGGCTCCCTTAATTAAATCAGTGAGAGCCAGAGCTACAGTAGCCATAAGGCGTTTGTTTTTCTATATGTTTTGCTCCCGGTCATGTCCGCCCGGTCGCGGGGTCGCGAGGTCGCGGGGGCGTGTTCTCACATTAGGCTGGAGGACGGGAGCAGCTCCTCCTCATCACAGCCAATCAAAGCCGTCGTGTTTGTTTACCATGTGATTCGCTGTGAGGGGCCGAGGCGGCCGTTGCATCGTTTTGGCGAGGGCAGTCGGGGCCGCTGTGTTAGAAAGCTCCTCGGTGTGTGTGCGTGAGTGTGTGTGTGTGTGAGTGTGTGTGTGTGTACATGTGTTTGTGTAAGTGTGTGTGTGTGTGTGTGTGTGTGTGTGTGTGTGTGTGTGTGTGTGTGTGTGTGTGTGTGTGTGTGTGTGTGTGTGAGCCGGTGGTGTGTGTGTGAGCCGGTGGTGTGTGTGTACAGTATTTGAGCATATGTGTACTCAAGTGTTTGTGTGGTTATAACCCTAGACTATATGCTTCTGCGCACATGTGAGTGTGTGTTGCGTGTGTGTGCGTGTGTGTGTGAGTGTGTGTGTGTGTGTGTGTGTGTGCGTGTGTGTGTGTGAGCCGGTGGTGTTTGTGTACAGTATTTGAGCATATGTGTACTCAAGTGTTTGTGTAGTGTGAGGCTGTGTGCACATAGACTATATGCTTCTGCGCACATGTGAGTGTGTGTTGCGTGTGTGTGCGTGTGTGTGAGTGTGTGTGTGTGTGAGTGCGTGTGTGCCTGTGTGTGTGTGTGAGTGTGTGTGTGTGTGTGTGGCACAGCACGGAAGGATTTCCCCACCGTCCCAGGTGCCAGTGTGTGTGTTCAGTGAAGAGAGAGGACCATCTGCCAGGGCCGGGGTGTATCAGTGCAACATGCAGGTGCTGAGGTATTTACCCCAGCACGCTAGGTAAAGAACGGGGGGGGGGGCTAACCCTACAGGGAGGGGGGGGGGCTAAACCAGAGAGGGAGGGGGTCTTCTCATGATGAGTATAATGTACGGATAGCACTGTTATCAGAGTGAATTTCATTGTGTATTTTTATGAAATATAAATAGTTGTTTGGATAGCCAGGCAGCTGTCCAGTGCGGTCACACGGTTTCGTTCACCAAATAAAGCAGGACAGTAAGATTACATTCTACTCAGTATATGTGAAAGACTTGGCACATACACTTCATCTCAAATTAGCTTTGGGAAACGTGCGCGCTGTTTTGAATTTAAATTCAAAAATGTGAATTCTGCAGGTGTGCTCATTTTCACGTCAGATAAACATGCTCTATCATGTCATATTGACCAATTAAAATGCAACAGCAAAATCTGACACTGAGCATAATACATCATCAAACAAATCGTATATCTTGAATGCACAGCACCTGCTCGCACTGTAACATAACCCCATTCATTTCTCTGTAATATAACCCCATTCATATGTAACATAACCCCATTCATTTCTCTGTAACAACTTCATTAATTTCTCTGTAACATAACCCCATTCATATTTAACATACCCTTGTTCATTTCACTGCAACATAACCCCATTAATTTCTCTGTAACATAACCCCATTAATTTCTTTGTAACATAACCCCATTCATTTCTCTGTAATATAACCCCATTCATTTCTCTGTAACATAACCCCATTCATTTCTTTGTAACATAACCCCATTCATTTCTCTGTAACAACCTCATTCATTTCTCTGTAACATAACCCCATTCATATTAAACATACCCCTGTTCATTTCTTTGTAACATAACCCCATTCATTTCTCTGTAATATAACCCCATTCATTTCTCTGTAACATAACCCCATTCATTTCTCTGTAACATAACCCCATTCATTTCTCTGTAACATAACCCCATTCATTTCTCTGTAACATAACCCCATTCATTTCTTTGTAACGTAACCCCATTCATTTCTCTGTAACACGACCCCATTCATTTCGCTGCTTATATGTACTATTCATCTCTATCATTGAGGACACATGGAGGCTGAAGTACTACACATCCCAGAAGTCCCAGCCTGGCGTAGTCCCCATAGCTCTGTCTGGTAGATGGTGGGACAGCTCTTTCCATGTCTGTATCTGTCTGGTAGAGGGTGGGACAGCTCTTTCCATGTCTGTATCTGTCTGGTAGATGGTGGGACAGCTCTTTCCATGTCTGTATCTGTCTGGTAGAGGGTGGGACAGCTCTTTCCCTGTCTGTATCTGTCTGGTAGAGGGTGGGACAGCTCTTTCCATGTCTGTATCTGTCTGGTAGAGGGTGGGACAGCTCTTTCCATGTCTGTATCTGTCTGGTAGAGGGTGGGGCAGCTCTTTCCATGTCTGTATCTGTCTGGTAGAGGGTGGGGCAGCTCTTTCCCTGTCTGTATCTGTCTGGTAGATGGTGGTCCTGCTCTTTCCATGTCTGTATCTGTCTGGTAGAGGGTGGGACAGCTCTTTCCATGTCTGTATCTGTCTGGTAGAGGGTGGGACAGCTCTTTCCATGTCTGTATCTGTCTGGTAGATGGTGGGACAGCTCTTTCCATGTCTGTATCTGTCTGGTAGATGGTGGGACAGCTCTTTCCATGTCTGTATCTGTCTGGTCTGGTACATTCACTGAAGTGAAGCCGACTGCCTCGTTGTAATCCTTCGCTCTGAAGGGGGAGAAATTAAACAGATCTGCTCTTCTAACCTATTTATGAAAGAAGCATATAATCCTAATATGTTATGAAGCGCTGGGGATTTCAACGTACGAGCCGCCCGCGACTCCAGGTGTGCAGCGTCGGAAGTCAGGAGATTAGCGCAAAAGGTTATTGTCATTTTTTAAATCACACAAAAGCAGATTTCATTATTAAAAGGCTGAACGGACCATCTGGGTGGAAAGACTGGTTTTTGGATGCGTGGCGCTGCGTATCCCATCCCCGCATCACCATTATTATGATTACCGTTTTTCATCAGCTCTTCCGTCTCAACACCAGCTCACTCTGAATGAAAGACATTTACAAAGTATGTCTGATCACATTCTTGACTTGTGCTTTGAGGACAACCGACTACAAACAGAGACCGACAGTCTGTGCTCTGTCCTGTACCAAGTACAGTAAGTATTGTTGAGAGTACAGTAGAGGATAGGTCTGTATGTGGCCCACCTATATCATCTGTTAGCTACCCCAGATAGCAAGCGGATCTGGGCCATATATGGGCCGGAACTAAGCCACAAGTGCCAGATCTGGCCTGTATATGGCCCTGATCGGATTGCTGTCTGGGACGGCATTCTCTCTGGTTCTGGTTCTGGTTCTGGTCTGTATGTGGCCCACCTATATCATCTGTTAGCTACGGCATTCTCTGGTTCTTATATCTTATATTGATATCACCATATCTCTTTACTATCAGTTATATCACCATATCTCTATACTATCAGTAATATCACCATATCTCTATACTATCAGTAATAACACCATATCTCTATACTATCAGTAATATCACCATATCTCTATTCTATCAGTAATATCACCATATCTCTATTCTATCAGTAATAACACCATATCTCTATACTACCAGTAATATCACCATATCTCTATTCTATCAGTAATAACACCATATCTCTATACTACCAGTAATATCACCATATCTCTATACTATCAGTAATATCACCATATCTCTATACTATCAGTAATATCACCATATCTCTATACTATCAGTAATATCACCATATCTCTATACTATCAGTAATAACACCATATCTCTATACTATCAGTAATATCACCATATCTCTATACTATCAGTAATATCACCATATCTCTATACTATCAGTAATAACACCATATCTCTATACTACCAGTAATATCACCATATCTCTATTCTATCAGTAATAACACCATATCTCTATACTACCAGTAATATCACCATATCTCTATACTATCAGTAATATCACCATATCTCTATACTATCAGTAATATCACCATATCTCTATACTATCAGTAATATCACCATATCTCTATACTATCAGTAATAACACCATATCTCTATACTATCAGTAATATCACCATATCTCTATACTATCAGTAATATCACCATATCTCTATACTATCAGTAATAACACCATATCTCTATACTATCAGTAATATCACCATATCTCTATACTATCAGTAATATCACCATATCTCTTTACTATCAGTAATATCACCATATCTCTTTACTATCAGTAATATCACCATATCTCTATTCTATCAGTAATATCACCATATCTCTTTACTATCAGTAATATCACCATATCTCTTTACTATCAGTAATATCACCATATCTCTATACTATCAGTAATAACACCATATCTCTTTACTATCAGTAATATCACCATATCTCTATAACATCAGTAATATCACCATATCTCTATACTATCAGTAATATCACCATATCTCTATACTATCAGTAATATCACCATATCTCTATACTATCAGTAACACTGTATCTCTATACTATCAGTAATAACACCATATCTCTATACTACCAGTAATATCACCATATCTCTATACTATCAGTAATATCACCATATCTCTATACTATCAGTAATATCACCATATCTCTATACTATCAGTAACACTGTATCTCTATACTATCAGTAACACTGTATCTCTATACTATCAGTAATAACACCATATCTCTATACTATCAGTAATAACACCATATCTCTATACTATCAGTAATATCACCATATCTCTATACTATCAGTAACACCATATCTCTATACCATCAGTAATATCACCATATCTCTATACTATCAGTAATATCACCATATCTCTATACTATCAGTAACACCATATCTCTATACCATCAGTAATATCACCATATCTCTATACTATCAGTAATATCACCATATCTCTATACTATCAGTAATAACACCATATCTCTATACTATCAGTAATATCACCATATCTCTATACTATCAGTAATATCACCATATCTCTACTATCAGTAATATCACCATATCTCTATACTATCAGTAATAACACCATATCTCTATACTATCAGTAATATCACCATATCTCTATACTATCAGTAATATCACCATATCTCTTTACTCTCAGTAATATCATCATATCTCTTTATTATCAGTAATATCACCATATCTCTATACTATCAGTAACACTGTATCTCTATACCAGTAACACCATATCTCTATACCAGTAACACCATATCTCTATACTACCAGTAATATCACCATATCTCTATACTATCAGTAATATCACCATATCTCTATACTACCAGTAATATCACCATATCTCTATACTACCAGTAATATCACCATATCTCTATACTACCAGTAATATCACCATATCTCTATACTATCAGTAATATCACCATATCTCTATACTATCAGTAATAACACCATATCTCTATACTATCAGTAATATCATCATATCTCTTTATTATCAGTAATATCACCATATCTCTATACTATCAGTAATATCACCATATCTCTGTATCAGTAATATCACCATATCTCTATACTATCAGTAATATCACCATATCTCTTTACTATCAGTAATATCACCATATCTATATACTATCAGTAATATCACCATATCTCTTTACTATCAGTAATATCACCATATCTATATACTATCAGTAATATCATCATATCTCTTTATTATCAGTAATATCACCATATCTCTATACTATCAGTAATATCACCATATCTCTATACTACCAGTAATATCACCATATCTCTATACTATCAGTAATATCACCATATCTCTTTACTATCAGTAATAACACCATATCTCTATACTATCAGTAATATCACCATATCTCTATACTACCAGTAATATCACCATATCTCTATACTATCAGTAATATCACCATATCTCTATACTATCAGTAATATCACCATATCTCTATACTATCAGTAATATCATCATATCTCTATACTATC
>NC_140239.1:1727785-1810285 GCF_949987555.1 Borostomias antarcticus | reverse complement strand
GTTCGTGAATGTTGACACACGCGGTGGTTTGTTTATTACCATACATATTAGAACTCGGCTGCTCTGTTGATATAAAGTATCCTCCAGAAGTGGTTGTGAGCGCTGAAAGTTACAAGATGTTATTTTTCCCTCATTCCCTCATTTTTGAATGTGTTCATTTTCACAGCGCAACACTGTTATAACAATGTTATTACACCAAATATCAACTTACTTTGTCAGGGAATAAAGGATCCTGAGTAATAAACAGTGATGAGAAACAAAAAATAAACACTTTCTCGTGAAGGGATTCATTTACCTCAGGCATTCTCCCCCTCATCCACAGTTATCGCCACATTAAAGATGAATATTTTAAACAAAGACTGACAGAGGTTCCACATTGGCCACATCTGAAGCCACTGAATGTAGTGTTACAGCACCGTGTGTAGTTTTTGTGTCACCTCTTGCTTGACTGCATTAATCATATACTTGACTATCCATCCATCCATCAGTGGTTCCCAGACGTTCTCCCCAGTCTGACAGTCGGTAAGTCCTGCATAAGGTAGCCATCCAGACCATTATTTATGTTGGTCCTTCCTGTGCTGCTCAGCAGTGATTGGCCGCTCCCGGCCGTGTGGAAACAGGAAGTAGAACGGGTGACAGATGAAAGGCTTCGTCAGATCGCGTTATTTTTCAACCGCAGTGTATCAAGCTGTTTTGATTTATAGTAACAGCTGTATCGTCGTTCTCTGAGGCGTCCAGAGCCAGAGAGGATTATGGGTAGGGCATCTCCTGCCTCGGGAGACCGTCCTGATCTTGTGAGCTCACATTCTGTTTCTCTCGCAAATCAAGTCTGGATACTTCCTCCATAGAGATCTGTTTGTGGCAGATCAGAAAACGATCTGGCCAATCAGCGTTGGTTCTGAGGAATTTGAAATACAAACAGCCACACTGGGTGTTTTTCCCAAACAGTTTAACATGGAGAGTTACCAGTCATGCGATGTGCGTCAGGATAGTACATCTCTACACAATTAAAGAAAGACCGTTTAGGTTTTCGACAACTACTATGATGTCATATCTTCACTCTTTTCACCCTCAGTTTATTCCTGCAAATTTAACTCAATTTCTTCACTTGGAAATTCTATTTTCAGACTGGCCTGAAGAACCAATCAATCAATCAAAGCTTTATTTGTATAGCGCATTTGCGCTAACACAGCTGCTAACGGCTGTGATCATGTCAGCCTCACACAAACAATGTGAGTCAGAACAAGCATCAGTCAGAATCTTTTCAGAATGTGTCCCAGGTCCACCCTGTGACTGAATGTGATTGCATGTAACACCAAGTCTTATGCTGTGTTCACACCGGGGATCAATGGGTCACCGCGCGAATCTGCCGCAGAAAGTTCAAAAAATTGAACTTTTGCAAATGTCGCCGCGTGGCGAATCCTGGCCGCCGCGCCGCCAAGTTCTGCGATTCGTGCCGCCCGTGCCGCCCGCCGCCCAGTTCGCACGAATTGTATTGACTTTCTATGTAAACTCACCGCGCCGCAGGAAAAATTCGCGCCCAGTCTGAACACAGCATTATGTATTCTCATAGACAATTCTAACTGCTGCTCTCTAATCTTACTGCACTGCAGTATAAACTATGTATAACTGTGAGCTTGCAGTAACCAGATATGATTATCACCACATACAGTACATGAATCAACAGAGCCTCATCTGCTCTTACACTAAATTCAATCCATTCATTTTACAGCGTATTTTTCTGTATGTCAATCAGTGGGAATGAAGAAATAAGTATAACTCTAAGGTCAGCCCCAGGAGGGAATTTCTCTAAACACCGCACATTAGTACATAAATACACAAAATGAACTAAACATTATAGCTGTGAATAATAAGCCTAAAGCACTTAATTTAGTTATATCTTAAAGTCCTCACAATTAAGACCACGTCATTTTGCATTGCTGTTGTTTGGTTTTATGCCACAGAGCATAATCACTAAATTACACACCTGATGCTTTTTCCATGAGTCTGCAACTATTCTGATTTCTATAATTAACGCGTATCTATCTATTCTGATTTCTATCATTAACGCATATCTTCCCCCAATCAGCCAAACGTGGTCTCAGAGAGACACTGGGAGAAACCTTCCAACGTCATGCTCAAAGAGCAAACTATTTTATCACAGGGGGTTGTGCCCTTCTATTACAATCATTTAGATCTCCCCTTGAGTCCTGTTGTGTAAGTGCAGTACAGTACAGTTTACAGGCTCTTTCTCTTGTCACTAAGAGACAAGATTTCTTTGTGTTCATGAAATAATCTCACAAACAGCTTTCCAAAGCCCAGTTTGCAACCTACGGTGTGATTCCTCTCTGGGAAACCGACTGTATATTTACAGTTTATCCAACATACAGATTAATCTATAGTCTATCCAACATACAGATTAATCTATAGTCTATCCACCATACAGATTAATCTATAGTCTATCCAACATGCAGATTAATCTATAGTCTATCCACCATACAGATGAATCTATAGTCTATCCACCATACAGATTAATCTATAGTCTATCCAATATACAGATTAATCTATAGTCTATCCACCATACAGATTAATCTATAGTCTATCCAACATACAGATTAATCTATACAGTATATCCACCATACAGATTAATCTATAGTCTATCCACCATACAGATTAATCTATAGTCTATCCACCATACAGATTAATCTATAGTCTATCCACCATACAGATTAATCTATAGTCTATCCACCATACAGATTAATCTATAGTCTATCCACCATACAGATTAATCTATAGTCTATCCAACATACAGATTAATCTATAGTCTATCCAACATACAGATTAATCTATAGTCTATCCAACATACAGATTAATCTATAGTCTATCCACCATACAGATGAATCTATAGTCTATCCACCATACAGATGAATCTATAGTCTATCCACCAAACAGATTAATCTATAGTCTATCCACCATACAGATTAATCTATAGTCTATCCACCATACAGATTAATCTATAGTCTATCCAACATACAGATTAATCTATACAGTACCTGTATATCCTTTCGTAATCTGAATTGATACTGAGGAGTCCTGTTCCACATGAAACCAACTAATTGGTTCACTATTGCCAAACCAGTCAGCTTGGAGCCGCCCATTCTCCATCCGCTAAACTTAAAGATGGTGGCTCCATCTGTTGGGAGTGCGACCGAGTCCAAAGAACCATGTTGCAGAGCACACTAACAGGCCAAGAGCTGGAATGTGTGAACCGCCTGTTAGCTGAAGTGTTGATCAGAGGCTTGAAAACAGACCACGTGTCACTTTACGAGTGGAGAAACAGGCCTTTAGATACCAAGTTATTCCAGCAAAACGGGTATTGAAGACCCATGGTGAAGTGTGACGGGCATCATGAATATGAGCTGTTGGACTGTAGTTAGGCTTTAAAGGGGTTTAAAATAACAAGTGCACATGAATGAATGAATGAATGAATGAATGAATGAATGAATGAAGTCACAACTCACAAGCAAGGTTTGCCCATATGTGTCCTTAATTATTCACGTTACACTGAGAGGATATTTTCAGTTAAAGTAACAGTTTAATGCAGTTAACCTCTAATGGTCGTCATTCACATGATACATGATAACGTAGATTAGTCAGGCATGCCCTTCGATTTGATAATGTGTTATGATCATGTGTTATGATAATGTGTTATGATGATGTGTTATAATGTGTTATGATGATGTGTTATAATGTGTTATGATGTGTTATAATGTGTTATGATAATGTGTTATGATACTGTGTTATGATAATGTGTTATAATGTGTTATGATAATGTGTTATGATAATGTGTTATGATAATGTGTTATAATAATGTGTTATAATGTGTTATGATAATGTGTTGTAATATGTTATGATAATGTGTTATGATAATGTGTTGTAATATGTTATGATAATGTGTTATGATAATGTGTTATGATAATGTGTTATGATAATGTGTTATAATGTGTTATGATGATGTGTTATAATGTGTTATGATGTGTTATAATGTGTTATGATACTGTGTTATGATAATGTGTTATAATGTGTTATGATAATGTGTTATGATAATGTGTTTTAATGTGTTATGATAATGTGTTATGATAATGTGTTATGCTGTAATGTTTTACCGCTGTCATTTAATCACTTCACCACAAAGGTGCAGTGTGCAGTTTTTGATTTCCTGTTACTTATCGTGAAAGATTTTGAAAAATGCAACCGACAAAATCCCTGCCCCTCCCTTCAGGCCTCCTTCCAAAGCCCCTCCTCCAAAATGAGGGAAAACAAATGACACTCACTAGGCAGGTTGACAGGCAGGTAAGCCAGCCAGTCATTTCAAGTTGGCAACTCAAAATGATTGGACACACTTATTACAGTCCTGCGACTTCCACAGATTACAGATTTATTACATTTTAGTGTCAGAGCACTTTATTTATTGAGAATTGCAAAAAATATATAACAAAAAGTGCTTCTGAGCCAAACAGCACACTGCACCTTTAACAGGCTAATTAATTGTGTATAGCAAATAGATTGTTGTCTTCAATGTCCATTCTACCACTCAAATACATGTGATTCATGAAACGCATACAGTACCTCCTGCCTGCCTATCTGAACACAAACGATTGTTGCCAGTCGATTGGACAACGTTAGTGTGTCAGTAACACCCGTTCAATATGCGAGGAGTCTTTTAGCCGCAGCGATTCACCGTATGTCTAACGAGGCATCAGGATGAAGTGGTTTGTTGTCTAGCGTAACCAGATGGATGTACACCATGATTAGGAGCAATTAACTCTCCCCCAGAACTAAATAACTTTCTGTCATTAATGTACATATTTTACACCTCATTAGAGCCACCGTGATTGGAGGTTAAAAAAAAAGACACAAAAAACAGGAAGTCATTTGCATTTTAGATTCACAATATGCTGAGGATAGGGAAGCAGGATGCACAAGCAAGGAGACCGCGGGAAGGCCGTGGCGGGCGGAGACAGCGCCGGTCACATCTGCGCTGCTGAATTAGCTTCAGGAGACGCCACATGATCGGCTAATTAACCGTTAGCTTCTTCCCCCCCCCCTCCCCGCTCTCCTCTCCTGTCTCCTCCTGTAATGGAAATGGCTGCTGCGATCAGGTTTTCCCCGCGCTGAAATGTGCATCGTGGGGTGAAACGGGCAAGATGTTAACTAATTTTATTTTTAATCTTCCCTTTGCTGCCGAGCGTGTCGTCCGGGCACGGCGTCTTCTGAAATTTCCTCGCCTCTTTCATGGAAACATATTGGGGCAGCGTTTGCCAGCTGTCGGCTTCCTCCCCCGTCTGCCGCCGCTATCCTCAGGCACCACCCCTCCTTATGGCCGCACAGCCTGCTGGGAGACCAGCCCGTCCAAAATCAAAAGGTGGCTCTTTTCAATTCAGGCCATCCTCACGCGGAACACGTCCCCACAGAGCCCCCACCCTGTGCGCACACACACACGCACACGCACACACACACACACACACACACACTCACACACACACACACACACACACACAGTCCCAAACGCACACACACAGTCCCAAATGCACACACACACACTCCCAAACACACACACACACTCCCAAACATACACACACACACACACTCCCAAAGACACACAAACAGTCCCAAACATACACACACACACACTCCCAAACACACACGCACACCCTCACGCCATCTTGTGACTTGTGGGGGGGCAGTAGCACATGACGTTCGAGGCAGGGTCTTGGCCCCCTGGTCACGTGACGTTGTCTCTCATGTGACCATATGCCAGCCCCTCCCCGACCCTAGCGGCCTGCCCCCCCCCCCCCCCCCCCCCTCCCTGCTGGGAGATTTAACTGGCATGAACCCAGGGAGAGGAGAGGACGAAGCTGCTACAACCCTCTCCTCCTGCTGCACTAGTAGGGTTTCAGGGGGCAGTAGTGGGGTTTCAGGGGGGCAGTAGTGGGGTTTCAGGGGGGCAGTAGTGGGGTTTCAGGGGGGCAGTAGTGGGGTTTCAGGGGGGCAGTAGTGGGGTTTCAGGGGGGCAGTAGTGGGGTTTCAGGGGGCAGTAGTGGGGTTTCAGGGGGGCAGTAGTGGGGTTTCAGGGGGGCAGTAGTAGGGTTTCAGGGGGGCAGTAGTGGGGTTTCAGGGGGCAGTAGTGGGGTTTCAGGGGGCAGTAGTGGGGTTTCAGGGGGCAGTAGTGGGGTTTCAGGGGGGCAGTAGTGGGGTTTCAGGGGGCAGTAGTGGGGTTTCAGGGGGGCAGTAGTGGGGTTTCAGGGGGGCAGTAGTGGGGTTTCAGGGGGGCAGTAGTGGGGTTTCAGGGGGGCAGTAGTGGGGTTTCAGGGGGCAGTAGTAGGGTTTCAGGGGGGCAGTAGTAGGGTTTCAGGGGGGCAGTAGTGGGGTTTCAGGGGGCAGTAGTAGGGTTTCAGGGGGGCAGTAGTGGGGTTTCAGGGGGGCAGTAGTGGGGTTTCAGGGGGCAGTAGTGGGGTTTCAGGGGGGCAGTAGTGGGGTTTCAGGGGGGCAGTAGTAGGGTTTCAGGGGGGCAGTAGTGGGGTTTCAGGGGGGCAGTAGTGGGGTTTCAGGGGGCAGTAGTAGGGTTTCAGGGGGGCAGTAGTGGGGTTTCAGGGGGGCAGTAGTGGGGTTTCAGGGGGCAGTAGTAGGGTTTCAGGGGGGCAGTAGTAGGGTTTCAGGGGGCAGTAGTGGGGTTTCAGGGGGGCAGTAGTGGGGTTTCAGGGGGGCAGTAGTGGGGTTTCAGGGGGCAGTAGTAGGGTTTCAGGGGGGCAGTAGTGGGGTTTCAGGGGGGCAGTAGTGGGGTTTCAGGGGGCAGTAGTAGGGTTTCAGGGGGGCAGTAGTAGGGTTTCAGGGGGCAGTAGTAGGGTTTCAGGGGGCAGTAGTGGGGTTTCAGGGGGCAGTAGTGGGGTTTCAGGGGGCAGTAGTGGGGTTTCAGGGGGGCAGTAGTGCTGTCTACTAACCCTAACCCTAACACACTGGCTCTCTCTGACGGTCTCTCTCAAGGCCAGCTCTGATGGTCTCTCAAGGCCAGCTCTCTCTAATGGTCTCTCTCAAGGCCAGCTCTCTCTAATGGTCTCTCTCAAGGCCAGCTCTGACGGTCTCTCTCAAGGCCAGCTCTCTCTGATGGTCTCTCTCAAGGCCAGCTCTCTCTAATGGTCTCTCTCAAGGCTAGCTCTGATGGTCTCTCTCAAGGCCAGCTCTCTCTGATGGTCTCTCTCAAGGCCAGCTCTCTCTAATGGTCTCTCTCAAGGCCAGCTCTCTCTAATGGTCTCTCTCAAGGCCAGCTCTGATGGTCTCTCCAGGCCAGGCACATCCTCATTAGGATATTCGTTAGCCTCATTTTGCTGCTGTCAAAGATAATCTCTGTTATTCACCAGCACCCAGACCTAAAGACGGGTAGAGAGAGAGAGAGAGAGAGAGGGGGGGGGGGGGGGGGGGTAGAGAGAAAGAGAGAGTTAGAGAGAGAGAGAGGGGGGGGTGGAGAGGTAGAGAGAGAGTTAGAGAGAGAGAGGGGGTAGAGAGAGGTAGAGAGAAAGAGAGAGTTAGAGAGAGACAGAGAGGTACAGAGAAAGAGAGAGAGGTAGAGAGAAAGAGAGGTAGAGAGAGAGAGGGGGGTTGGAGAGAGGTAGAGAGAGAGAGGGGGTAGAGAGAGGTAGATAGAAAGAGAGAGTTAGAGAGAAAGAGAGGGGGGGTGGAGAGAGGTAGAGAGAGAGAGGGGGTAGAGAGAGAGAGGGGGTAGAGAGAGAGAGGACCCAGCGGTGTTTCTCACCAAATGCACTGTGTTAAAGTCATCAGAAGCCAGGAGGAAGGAAGGAGGGGCAGGTTGTTCATCCGGGGTGAATAGTTACTGGAACACTTCCTCATTCTGTGACGATGATGCGGAACCTGTGTGAGAGGATGGGAAGACAGCGTGAAGTCTGGCCAGCTGGACTGTGACTTAAAACAGAACATAATACAATTACCTTATAATTAGAATCATCATTTATGAATTGTTTCTTTATTTCATATGATTATGGAATATTTTGAAACTAAATCTATGATAGTTGCTATCAAGTCAGCAATTGCGGTCAATGATCACAACAATGTCCATGTTAGTTAGTAGATGTGTTAGTTAGTAGATGTGTTAGTTAGTAGATGTGTATGTGTGTTAGTTAGTAGATGTGTATGTGTGTGTTAGTTAGTAGATGTGTTAGTTAGTAGATGTGTTAGTTAGTAGATGTGTGTGTGTGTGTGTGTTAGTTAGTAGATGTGTATGTGTGTTAGTTAGTAGATGTGTTAGTTAGTAGATGTGTTAGTTAGTAGATGTGTATGTGTGTTAGTTAGTAGATGTGTTAGTTAGTAGATGTGTTAGTTAGTAGATGTGTTAGTTAGTAGATGTGTATGTGTGTTAGTTAGTAGATGTGTTAGTTAGTAGATGTGTTAGTTAGTAGATGTGTTAGTTAGTAGATGTGTATGTGTGTTAGTTAGTAGATGTGTTAGTTAGTAGATGTGTTAGTTAGTAGATGTGTTAGTTAGTAGATGTGTATGTGTGTTAGTAGATGTGTGTGTGTGTGTTAGTTAGTAGATGTGTTAGTTAGTAGATGTGTTAGTTAGTAGATGTGTTAGTTAGTAGATGTGTTAGTTAGATGTGTATGTGTGTTAGTTAGATGTGTATGTGTTAGTTAGTAGATGTGTTAGTTAGTAGATGTGTATGTGTGTTAGTTAGTAGATGTGTTAGTAAGTAGATGTGTTAGTTAGTAGATGTGTTAGTTAGTAGATGTGTTAGTTAGTAGATGTGTTAGTTAGTAGATGTGTATGTGTGTTAGTTAGTAGATGTGTTAGTAAGTAGATGTGTTAGTTAGTAGATGTGTTAGTTAGTAGATGTGTTAGTTAGTAGATGTGTTAGTTAGTAGATGTGTTAGTTAGTAGATGTGTATGAGTGTTAGTTAGTAGATGTGTTAGTAAGTAGATGTGTTAGTTAGTAGATGTGTTAGTTAGTAGATGTGTTAGTTAGTAGATGTGTTAGTTAGTAGATGTGTTAGTTAGTAGATGTGTTAGTTAGTAGATGTGTTAGTTAGTAGATGTGTATGTGTGTTAGTTAGTAGATGTGTATGTGTGTTAGTTAGATGTGTATGTGTGTTAGTTAGTAGATGTGTATGTGTGTTAGTTACAGTAGTAGATGTGTATGTGTTAGTTAGTAGATGTATTTTGCGTTAACATGGATGTTTGGTCCAGACTTCTAGATGGGGGGTGTTAATTCAGTCTATTGAAAGCGCTCATTAGTTCTAATAACGGAGCTCGCTCCTCTACCGCCTGACCTTTCTCCATGCGCTGCCCGTTAAATCTCCTGCTAGGAGTTACACTGTTTGATGCCTCCGTTAATTGGGAATGATCTTCTGCTTTTGTCGTCTCACGGATTCCGAATGGAGCTAATGGCAAATGCGAAAGCGAAGCTACGTTATCCCAGAGACCGGTTCATTCTCCGGACGACGTACTGTACTGTACATAACTAGGACAACCAGCGGAAGATTCCTCCTCATTAAGGGCTTGTTAAGCGAGCAGTGGTGGTGGGCATCGGTCAGGCGGAAGGCAAGGAAAGAGACGGTAACAACAGGATTGTTTCAACCTCCGTGGTTCCCGTCATTAGCCTCCGCCCTCCACATCTTAAACGCTGCTAATGAGCAACAGCGATTCGCTGCAAAATTGGCCCGGGAAGATTAGAAAGCGACATGACAATAAGATGTAATTATTCTTGTACAGCTCAAACAGTGTGGCATTTTGGCTCAAAGGTCAAGAAAAATCCCAAGTCTTCATCTGCAGAGCCTGTGTCTCCCAGCGCGTCTGTCTGCAGAGTAAACGACAGCATGAGAGAGACAAACATCCTATTTTTGTCGCCAAAAAAAATAAAATGTTCGAGCTGTTATATTCGTACCCATCCCAAGGTGTTTCTGAAAGGTTAATGTGCGTTTCATTTTGGCCTGTCCCATAATTTTAGTGAAAATGTAGTCTGACTTAACGGATTTTGGGGATAAGCTTTGTCATTCGTTTATTACTGACCAATCAGTGGTGCCGTTTCATGTGGTCGGCCAATCCCGACTACAAGAAACAACTACCTATAAACCGCTCTGTCGAAGACGATTGTGATTGGTATAAAGAAATACTGCACCCCCCCCCCCCCCCCCTCCCCGAATGGTAGAGTCCAGCCAGACCTTTCTCCAGCGCCGGCACAGCGTAAACCAAGTGTGGCGATCGGTCTGGCGGTGCGAGGATGGTGAAAATGGGCCATCTTGTTGGAATGATGTGATTCATTCAGTGCTAGAGGGCCCACGGATAAGCTGTCATCGTTCGCCCCGCCCCTCCTTCATGGGGCAAAGCCAATCAAACGCACACCTTGGCAGCAGCCGAGGCAGCGGGCGGCGCTTTGACCTGGATTTAAGTCTTCATTCGTGGGGGAGCAGGCATTGGCACATTCAGCCTTATGAATAACGAATTTCCCTGGTTCGACCCCAAAAATGGTCACGCACAGTAATTGCAGAGGTAATCGATACTGCGGTCACGTTCCTCACCATCTGAAGCTGGTCTTAGTCGGACGCTGGTTAATTCACGCAGAGCTATCCGTTAACCCCACTGAGAAAGCACAGGGCAGCAGATTGCAGAAATCCTCATAAACACACCCTTGAAACGGTGGCCTCTCGCTTGATATCGCCTTCCGCCCCGGAGGATCCAGCAGGGGAGTCCATTTAGAGATGCAGGATAGGGCGGGCCATTTACAAAATGCTATATTCACCCATCATCCGTTAAAAACATAGTCTGTCAGAAAACTGATTATATTTTTACTGTTAATGTGCATTGTGGAGGGGGGGGGGGACCCAGGATGGCAGCGGGGGAGATGGAAGGGATGGAGGGAGATGATACAGAGAGAGGCTTGATTAAAGTAAGATGCATGCGCCTCTATGAATCAGGAAGTATAAATCAAGAGTCAATGTAGCAGTGTGTGTCTCAGCAGGCGTGGCCTAAACAGCCCATTAGATTCCGCTGAGCATCATCCCAGAGCATCATCACACAAGCTCAGATCAGGCAAGCTTTCGTTTTTTTCGAGACTTTCTGCTCGACTTCCCCGAAATATGTAGCGTTAAATATGTTAGTTGTGTTATTCATCACCCGAGTTTCCTTTGGAGGAGAAAATAAATAACAGTGCTCGTTGGTATGGTAAATAACTTGCAGTATGACAAATCGTGCCGTGACTTGAGTTTGCCGGTGCGTTGGGCGTTGTTTCGGCGCCACGTCTGCCTCTGCGCGGTTCGTTGGAGCGATAGAGGGGCGCTTGAGCGTGGAGAGGGACCCCGCCGCTGCCGCCGCCAACCGCTCTGTCACCACGGTGACGTCGCACACCGCCCCCCTCGACTCAGCCGCTGCACATCGGGGGTGCCGGGGCGTGAGGAGCCCTCTCTCCGGCCTGGACGGCAGCCGGACGCGCTCTTCCCACGCGAGGCGGAAGGGGGAGGGGGGGTGGGCGGGAGGAGGGAGGCGGTCAAGGACGCGGCCTCGCGCCCGGCAAGCCTCCGGTTCCTGTCTCGTGTCGTTGATGGCTGTTGTCGTCTCCCGGTCTGTACGGAGAGTGGCTGAGCCGGTCACGGAGGGGTCGGCGCTGTCCTCCCCCAGCCCCCGGGTCGGGGTGACCGCCGGCGGCGCCCGGCCTCGGGATCTAGTTTCTCCCTCTGACAAGCCGGGCCGCATCGACAGGGAGCCCCGGCAGGCGGAGCTGGGACCGCGAGGGAAACTGGTCGCTGATCCTCTCCACGGGAGGCACCCGCGTCTCAAGGTGCTAACAGGAAACCAGCCGAGGCGTCGGTCACGCTCAGGTGTGAGGTGCGACCAGCGTGAGCTCGGGGGGGTCAGCGGATTGGTCGACGAAGCGACAGGGCTTCGCTGGACAGCTCCACGGTGTCAGCGGTCAGATCGCCCAAAACCAAATTTCACGGTCAGTTTTCTCGGTGCAGGCGGTGGAGAGTGACGCAGGTTCCCCCGCCCCGGGGGTGAAAATAGACGCGTGATTTCCGTCGCTTGGCGGTCGTACCGTGCGCTGCCGTGGCGTGGTGGGGGGGGGGGGGGGGGGGCGGCGTGGCGAGCTCACTCAGCCGTCAAACCCTGACGTTACTGAGGGGTCGGTAGGAAAGGTCACGGGAGTGCTGAGCTGATTATTCTGTACGGTTGAGTAGACCGAACAACAGACCTCAAGAGACACAAAAGTGTTTGTTTGTGGAACGTGAGCGGACCTCAAATATCACACAGCACACCGGTACATACAGTACAGAAGTCACATTGACTTCAACCCATTAAATAAACTACATTTCCAAAGTCCCTGTCTATTTAATATTTTAGGCCGTCGCAGTCTGTCCCTGAGGTGAAAGACCATCTAGGATATGAACCGATCTAGTTTCCAAAACAACTCTGGTAGACAAGTAATGCACAGATGTCATTTGATGGATCCGTTTTTAATTCGTTTGAAGTTGCCCAGACGATGAGGGGAGGCGGAGCCCGCCGTTTTATTATGCGTGTTGCCGCTACCCAGCGAAAAACCGTGCTTGACAAGGTGGTGTCCCGTCAGGAATTAATCACTCCACGCTATTCATCAGGGGTGACTTTGAAATTTCGGATGAGGCTAGTTTGAATTCACAAGAACACATTTTGTGGCATTATGTATTCTGCTTTGGGGTGCATACATAAGTGTATACTCTACTGTAGGTGCTGTTATTGGCTCATCTATGCACTTGTGTTTAAATATTGAGGTTTATGCACCTCTGCTCTGTCGGATACCATATTGCAAACGAGAGAAATGCGAGTTCATGTGAGGAGAAAGCAAAATTACACTGTTAACTGTCCATCCCCCCATGTTGAAAGGATATATTAGAATACAAGCGTTTGAGCTCTCGTTTCATTTGAGATTAACGCTCACTGCTCCCCTCATGTTGAAAGCTATCACTGTACAAGACAAGGAGAGCCTGTTTGATAAGACACTCTCTGAAATTAATCTTTTGGAAAAGAGGAATATTTGGCTATCAGCTCTAATTGTAACATGTTCTGCAAGACTGATAGTGGTGCATGTGGTGCTGACTACTAATTAAAAGGGGGGCAGACAAAGGGAGAGAGGGGGAAGAGGAGATGGAACAAGCTCACTGGGCAGGAGAATACCAGGGAAAACCAGGGAATACCAGGAAATACCAGGGAATACCAGGAAATACCAGGGAATACAGGGAATACCAGGGAAAACAGGGAATACCAGGGAAAACAGGGAATACCAGGGAAAACAGGGAATACCAGGGAAAACCAGGGAATACCAGGAAATACCAGGGAAAACCAGGGAAAACAGGGAATACCAGGGAATACCAGGGAAAACAGGGAATACCAGGGAAAACCAGGGAAAACAGGGAATACCAGGGAAAACCAGGGAAAACCAGGGAAAACAGGGAATACCAGGGAATACCAGGGAAAACAGGGAATACCAGGGAAAACCAGGGAAAACAGGGAATACCAGGGAAAACCAGGGAAAACAGGGAATACCAGGGAATACCAGGGAATACCAGGGAAAACAGGAAATACCAGGGAATACCAGGGAAAACAGGGAATACCAGGGAAAACAGGGAATACCAGGGAATACCAGGGAATACCAGGGAAAACCAGGGAATACCAGGGAATACCAGGGAAAACAGGGAATACCAGGGAAAACCAGGGAAAACAGGGAATACCAGGGAAAACAGGGAAAACCAGGGAAAACAGGGAATACCAGGGAAAACCAGGGAAAACCAGGGAAAACAGGGAATACCAGGGAATACCAGGGAAAACAGGGAATACCAGGGAAAACCAGGGAAAACAGGGAATACCAGGGAAAACCAGGGAAAACAGGGAATACCAGGGAATACCAGGGAATACCAGGGAAAACAGGAAATACCAGGGAATACCAGGGAAAACAGGGAATACCAGGGAAAACAGGGAATACCAGGGAATACCAGGGAATACCAGGGAAAACCAGGGAATACCAGGGAATACCAGGGAAAACAGGGAATACCAGGGAATACCAGGGAAAACAGGGAATACCAGGGAATACCAGGGAAAACCAGGGAAAACAGGAAATACCAGGGAAAACAGGGAAAACCAGGGAAAACAGGGAATACCAGGGAAAACAGGGAATACCAGGGAAAACAGAGAATACCAGGGAAAACAGGGAATACCAGGGAATACCAGGGAATACCAGGGAAAACCAGGGAATACCAGGGAAAACAGGGAATACCAGGGAATACCAGGGAATACCAGGGAATACCAGGGAAAACAGGGAATACCAGGGAATACCAGGGAAAACAGGGAATACCAGGGAAAACCAGGGAAAACAGGGAATACCAGGGAAAACAGGGAATACCAGGGAATACCAGGGAAAACAGGGAATACCAGGGAATACCAGGGAAAACCAGGGAAAACAGGGAATACCAGGGAAAACAGGGAAAAACAGGGAATACCAGGGAATACCAGGGAAAACAGGGAATACCAGGGAAAACAGGGAATACCAGGGAAAACAGGGTATACCGGGGAAAACGGGGAATACCAGGGAAAACTGGGAATACCAGGGAAAACAGGGAATACCAGGGAATACCAGGGAAAACAGAGAATCCCAGGGAAAACAGGGAATACCAGGGAAAACAGGGAATACCAGGGAATACCAGGGAAAACCAGGGAATACCAGGGAAAACAGGGAATACCAGGGAAAACCAGGGAAAACCAGGGAAAACAGGGAATACCAGGGAATACCAGGGAAAACCAGGGAAAACAGGGAATACCAGGGAAAACAGGGAATACCAGGGAATACCAGGGAAAACAGGGAATACCAGGGAATACCAGGGAATACCAGGGAAAACCAGGGAAAACCAGGGAATACCAGGGAAAACAGGGAATACCAGGGAAAACAGATAATACCAGGGAAAACAGAGAATACCAGGGAAAACAGGGAATACCAGGGAATACCAGGGAATACCAGGGAATACCAGGGAAAACAGAGAATACCAGGGAAAACAGGGAATACCAGGGAAAACAGGGAATACCAGGGAAAACAGGGAAAACAGGGAATACCAGGGAAAACCAGGGAATACCAGGGATACCAGGGAATACCAGGGAATACCAGGGAAAACAGAATACCAGGGGATACCAGGGAATACCAGGGAATACCAGGGAAAACAGGGAAAACAGGGAATACCAGGGAAAACAGGGAAAACAGGGAATACCAGGGAAAACAGGGAATACCAGGGAAAACAGGGAATACCAGGGAAAACAGGGAATACCAGGGAATACCAGGGAATACCAGGGAATACCAGGGAAAACAGGGAATACCAGGGAAAACAGGGAATACCAGGGAAAACCAGGGAATACCAGGGAATACCAGGGAAAACAGGGAATACCAGGGAATACCAGGGAATACCAGGGAAAACAAGGAATACCAGGGAATACCAGGGAAAACCAGGGAAAACAGGGAATACCAGGGAAAACAGGGAAAACCAGGGAAAACAGGGAATACCAGGGAAAAACAGGGAAAACAGGGAATACCAGGGAATACCAGGGAAAACAGAGAATACCAGGGAAAACAGGGAATACCAGGGAAAACAGGGAATACCAGGGAATACCAGGGAAAACCAGGGAATACCAGGGAATACCAGGGAAAACAGGGAATACCAGGGAATACCAGGGAATACCAGGGAAAACCAGGGAAAACAGGGAATACCAGGGAAAACAGGGAAAACCAGGGAAAACAGGGAATACCAGGGAAAACCAGGGAAAACAGGGAATACCAGGGAAAACAGAGAATACCAGGGAAAACAGGGAATACCAGGGAAAACAGGGAATACCAGGGAATACCAGGGAATACCAGGGAAAACCAGGGAAAACCAGGGAATACCAGGGAAAACAGGGAATACCAGGGAAAACAGATAATACCAGGGAAAACAGAGAATACCAGGGAAAACAGGGAATACCAGGGAATACCAGGGAATACCAGGGAATACCAGGGAAAACAGGGAATACCAGGGAAAACCAGGGAAAACAGGGAATACCAGGGAATACCAGGGAAAACAGGGAATACCAGGGAATACCAGGGAATACCAGGGAAAACAGAGAATACCAGGGAAAACAGGGAATACCAGGGAAAACAGGGAATACCAGGGAAAACAGGGAAAACAGGGAATACCAGGGAAAACCAGGGAATACCAGGGAAAACAGGGAATACCAGGGAAAACAGAATACCAGGGAAAACAGAATACCAGGGGATACCAGGGAATACCAGGGAATACCAGGGCAAACAGGGAAAACAGGGAATACCAGGGAAAACAGGGAATACCAGGGAAAACAGGGAATACCAGGGAAAACAGGGAATACCAGGGAAAACAGGGAATACCAGGGAAAACAGGGAATACCAGGGAAAACAGGGAAAACGAGAGCAGGTTCTGAATGAAGATGGTGGAGAAGGAGAAATTTGAAGCTAAAGACAGAACAGTGGCCTGGGTAGTGATGGGGACACTGTGTTCTCACCATGATGTGTCCTCTTTTATTTGGCAGGCAGTCAAGTTCTCTCTCTCTCTCTGTCCCTCCCTCCCTCTCTCTGTCTCTCTCTCTCTCTCCCTCTTTCCATCCCTCTCTCCCTCTCTGCCCCCCCCGATGGAGGAGAGAGGTGCAGTTTGGGGGATGGATGTGGGGGAACAGCTGGGCCCCATCACTTCTCATGGCGGGCCTCGGAGAGACGTGGCGGACAGAGTGATGCACAGAGCCTGTCCCCGCTAATGACCGCGCCATTCTCCATCATTATCTCCATCATTAGGAAATTACAGGGACAGAAGGTATTTACTGTAAACCTGCCACCGCCCAAGGGGAGATAAATAGAAACTGATAAATGTGATGGTGTGACGCCGCCTGTCGATTAACCTTCCCGTTTCCCAGATCCAGCATATGCACATTTAACAATCATTAATATTCTCTAATTGGCCGGTATTTTACTTCGGGAAAATGCACCTGAAGACCGAGTGAGTCTACGGAAGTGACGTGTTTTTAACGACTAAAAAATGTTTCGGACGCTTCGCTGGTGGATGATAATTCACCAGTGAGGCGTCGTTGGTCCGTTGATCTCGGGTGATGTCGGCGTAGCGCCGGATAAAGGATGATTGTTTGTTGTTTGTGTCGTGTGTTTTGACCGAACGTCAGTGCTGGTCATCGGGTCATGAGTTCAGCTAAGGGCAAACTTTATCAGTCAGTCAGTCAGTCAGTCAGTCAGCAGTGGGGGGAACAGGAGTGTTTCTGCAGCTCAGCGGTTTCTCCAGCTAGTGGACAGTATGTACAGTTTGGACAGTTTGGACAGTAGGCACTGTGTCGGTCTGCGTTTGCGTTGTAGACCCCCCTTAATGAGAAAGAGCTGCAGGCAAGGAAACTGGTACTAACCGCACCAGGTTAGTCTGTATGACCACACCCAGGGGTTAGTCTGTATGACCTCACCCAGGGGTTAGTCTATATGACCTCACCCAGGGGTTAGTCTGTATGACCTCACCCAGGGGTTAGTCTGTATGACCTCACCCAGGGGTTAGTCTGTATGACTTCACCCAGGGGTTAGTCTATATGACCTCACCCAGGGGTTAGTCTGTATGACCTCACCCAGGGGTTAGTCTGTATGACCTCACCCAGGGGTTAGTCTGTATGACCTCACCCAGGGGTTAGTCTGTATGACCCCACCCAGGGGTTAGTCTGTATGACCTCACCCAGGGGTTAGTCTGTATGACCCCACCCAGGGGTTAGTCTATATGACCTCACCCAGGGGTTAGTCTATATGACCCCACCCAGGGGTTAGTCTATATGACCCCATCCTGGGGTTAGTCTGTATGACCTCACCCAGGGGTTCCCTCCTCTCCTCTTTTTATAGATATTTTTTTCCTCTCTTTCACGTGACCAATTCTTCTAAAATGATATAATGATATTTTTCCATTCAGATGAACCAAACAGACCATGAGAGGGACAGAAACACGTCTGGCTGTAGAGTAGACCCCAGCTGACGTCAGTAGACCCCAGCTGACGCCAGTAGACGCCAGTAGACCCTAGCAGACGTCAGCAGACGTCAGTAGACACCAGTAGACACCAGTAGACGTCAGTAGAAACCAGTAAACCCCAGTAGACCCCAGCAGACGTCAGTAGACGCCAGTAGACATCAGTAGACACCAGTAGACACCAGTAGACACCAGTAGACACCAGTAGACACCGGCACACACACGATGGTAGTGGACTTTATGGTGCATTGCATGTGCAGGCCTACCTTTCACATCTCAACAAGAAGGAACATTTTCAGAGCCGGCATGTTATGCTATGAATTTATTTACTGTGGAACTCATCGTATTTATAATGACATCAACACCCCAGAGTGATTTTATGTGACCATCTGCAATAGCCAGACAGCGAGAGGAGGCAATATATCATCTGGCTACTAACTAGCTGCAACGAGCCTGTTTGGGGGGGGGGGGGTCTTCCACCAGGGCGATCCTCCACTGATACCTCAGAGGGTCCCGTTCAACGCAGCTGATGAAATTAAATAACAGAAGTGTAATTTTATAATGATAAACAAAAACACTGATGTGCGTTTGATGCAGCAATTACGGCCCTAATGATGATAATTTGAGTTTTAATTTTGATCCCACTAGTGACTGGCTGAGTCGATCAATTACTGCGTTAAACCCGAGCCCAGCTGTGACGGTCGCAGCAGCCGGCGCCCAAACTGTCGTCTAAACGGCTGTCGTCTACGTCCCCGTCCTCATCACAATCACCCTCGGTTCCCTCCCCAGAACAAGAATGTGTGTGTGTGTCACATGACTCTACCTACCTCTTCTCTATGAAGACACGGTGACTCCGCCTCTTTGACAGTCGTCTACCGACCTGCATCACAAACCAAACTAGAAATGGTGCCCGGAGAACACAGACCTCTGCCTGTGAATGCATTGTATATATGCATATACTGTATATCATGTACTCTTAGACGTACTTACTTGTATAGTTATATGTATATAGTTATATTTACCCCCCCCCCTTTATCTAGTTACATTACATTTACATTACATTACAGTCATTTAGCAGACGCTTTTATCCAAAGCGACTAACAATAATTGCATTTAACGTAGGAAGAGCCAATGTACTACTACTTGCCAGAACTCAGAATCGCAATCTAAAGTACAGTGCAATATAATATAATACAATAAGTGCTTAGGCGGGAGGATTGTTGTAGTAGTAGTTCTCTTTTGCTAGAGTTTGTCTCTCTTTCCAACCTGTAATTTCCGTCTGTAATTTCCCCCCTGGGAATCAATAAAGTAACGTCTTAGATGTCATGGCTTGCTTTTTTGAACTGTGACCTTAATAAAGAGGTGTGTGTATGTACTTTACTGCAGCTGACACAAATTAGCTTTGCGTCTCACGCCCCTTCTCCTAAGAGAAAGGCGATTCGCCAAATAAAAAGTGATTGACAACCGTTTCAGGCGAAATAAGTTTTTGATTGACAAGTCGATTGTCAGCCTCTGATTGGCAAAGTAAAAATTGATTGACAGTTGACCCGCCCTCTCGTAGTCTCCGGGCCGCGTCTACGCGTTTCGCAACACATTTTCGATAAAGCCACGCCCACTTCTGCGCACGCCCCCTCCGAGTGCCTCCGAACATTAAGTTGCCGCGCACTTTTGCGTAGAGTGCGTAGCGTTTCCGCGCGTCTCGCCTGCTAACGTTACAGCCCAAAGCCAAAGATGGACCACGCTTACACCCAGCGAAGGAAATAACGCTAGTTAGCTAACTCAGCTAGCTAATCTTGTGTTAAGTTTGCTAATGTTAACGTTAAATTAAAAAATTTTGCCACGCTACCCTACAGCCATGCAGATGTCATCCGCGCTAACGTTACAATCTACGAGCTACGTTACGTTACGAGCTAGCTAGCTAGCAGAGATGTTAATTCGCTCAGGTTAACGTTAGCAAAATGAATAAGCTAGTCAAGCTGCGATCGCTTTTGCTTTTGTTTCTGTGACAGGGTGTGCTCAGGACGCGGACGCGAGGAGTTCCCGCAGTTGAAATAAAGCTGACCTTAACTGTTGTCTTCCGTAAATATGTGCGCTATTAGGCTGCTGTTTGTATGTATGTATGTATGTATAGATTGATTGATTGATTATTTTATTTCCGTGTCACACACCACTTTTGGTGCCCAGCCCATATGGGCTTATGAGACACGACCATAAAGAAAAAAAAGAAACAAAAACAAATAGATTGACAATTTCAACATACAGCCAGACAACACAAACATTACACAAATAATGCATTTTGTCTTCTCTCCCATGCTTTGCAAATGAATTGAGAAACAACAAAAACTCCCTTTTTAAAAAATAATTCAAGTCTAAATTCGTCTTGTAGCCAAAATGCTTCAGGATGAGCACAGAACATTTTTTCAAACAATACCTGTCTCAGATCATCATACAAAGGACAATAAAACATAAAATGGATTTCACTTTCTATTTCACCAAGATCACATAATAAGCACAACCGGTCTTCTTCTGGAACTCCATTGAATCTGCCTGTTTCTATTGCTAGAGGGAGGGTCCCAGATCTCAGTTGTGCACAAACTGACCGTTTAGCTCTTGTGAGATTCAAATAAACATATGGTTCAGAACTGTAGTTCTCTTTAATAAGAGCATATGTGCGGAGTTTAGGTTTGAGCCAAATATCGGCTGCCCATTTCTCCTTATGGATCAGAAACATTTTATTTTTAAATTGAGAAACATCACATGGTAGTTTGTTTCTGAAAACATAGTGAAAATCACTTTGATAAAAAATAGACAACATTTCCCTAGCCCACGGGTAGTTGTGATTGAGGTCCCAGTTGAACACTTTTTTTGTTAACCTGTCCTCAGGCATTCTAATTAGTCTGTTCCATAAACGTACCATATCACCTTTCTGTCTAACTACACAAGGTTCCCAACCCATATCCCCACAGATGGCCAAGTTTGGAGTCAGTTTGTGCACACCAAGAAAGCACTGAATCCCTCTATTCTGAATATTGTTACAATAAGTATGCACTTTGGATCCCCATACCCCAGCTGCATAGTCCATCACTGGACACACACAAGATTGATACAATTGAGAATATGCATAGAAGCCTAGGTCCTTACAGACTTTTACTTTGTTCAGCACTGATCCTAAGGCTCTGCCTGCTGACTCTGCAAGTGATTTAATGCCAAATTCAAAATCCATATGCTCATCAAATGTAAAACCAAGATATTTATAAAGCCCAGCATAGGACAGTAGGGATGAACCAAAACAAAAATGGTGTACACTTCTCTGCACACCTTTCTTTCTGAAATGAACAATCTGGGTCTTCTCTTGATTTATTGCTAGTCTCCATTTAGTACACCATAACTGAACAATATTCAACATGTTCTGGAGGTCATCTTCTGTTTCAGCCAGAAGAACTATATCGTCCGCGTATAATAGGACGCTCAAGAATATATCTTCCACTTTTACCCCAAGTTTAGCATGTCTTATCTGTAAAGCTAAATCATTGACATATAAGGCAAATAGGGTAGGTGAGAGAATGTCTCCCTGCTTTACACCATAAGGGGTTGGGAACCAGCCGGTCCTAAGATCATTAACCTGTACACAGGCTACTGGAGCCTGATAGAGCGCTTTAATGGCAGCATAGAATTTCCCATCAATTCCCATTTGAATTAGTTTAAAAGCAAGGAGGTCTCTATTCACCCAATCAAATGCCTTCTGAAAGTCAATAAAACATGCAAAAGTTGGTTTTCTCTCTTGGATTCTAGCCCGGACCACTGTAGAGACAGTGTAAATATGGTCTATACAGGCCCTGGCTTTCCTAAAGCCATTCTGTTCATCTACAAGCTGAGCAGACAGTTCCAAGTAGTGGGTGAGCCTATTATTTAGAATGCAGGAATACAATTTACAAACAGTGCTAATGAGACTAATCCCTCTGTAGTTCAGTGGGATTTTGGGGTCAAGTTTGGTAGATTTGGAGATGGGCCTGATTATAGATTTGTACCATTCAGAGGGAACAATACCGTTCTCAAAACAGGTATGGAAGAGTTTATATAAAATTTGAAACAGTTTAGGTGACTTCAGAACTTCATTAGACAAATCATCAAATCCTGTTGCTTTCTTAAGTTTAGCACGCTGAATAACAGTTCTAACCTCCTCTAGGGTAAGACGGGCATTCAAATACTGGTTAGGGGAGTATGAATCCCTCTGCATTTCCTCCTCCAGGGCCATTTTACTGGAAATTATCTCTTTCAAAAACCTATCATCAAACATAGAAGGACTGTTAATGCCTGAAAATAAAAGTGAAAAGTCATTTCCCCATTTCCCTAACACAATGTCAGTTTGATTGTAACATTCTCCATTTTCCAGTACAACTTCCATGGGAATTTGCTTAACCCGTTTCTGGCCCAGCTTGTTTATCTCACTCCAGAACCGCTGTGGGTTACTGGTCTGAAGTTGCTCCAATTCTAAAGCCAGCCCCCGGCTAAATCTACGTTTTATCGACCGTAATCTTTTGTCAAATTTATATTGACAAGCTTTAAACTCATTTCTTAAATCTTTCTTCAACTCTTTATTTCCCTTAAGCCTACATTTTAGAAATCTTTTCTCAGACAACCTCATCTGTGACCACAATGTGTCCAGTTCCTCATTCCAAAATGGTTTATCCTTTTTGAGATTTTCCTTTTTTCTGATGGCATTTATAGGTTTCACCTTAACATTATAATCTAATTCCTTATATAACATATCACAAAATAATTTATACCATGAGTCAATACCCGTTTGAGTTTTTTGTTGTATTTCAAGTTGATCAATAAGCTCCAATAGAGCATTACAACACAAACTGGATGAAAGGAAATTCTCAGGTAATTTTCTGGATCTTCGTTTGCTATAATGATCAGATGTGCATGTAGGCCTATCATTAATGTTCTGACAGGATTGAATTCCAGCCTGAAATGACAGACTCAAGACAGAGTGGTCAGGTATCCTACAGCGATCCCCAACTAGTGAGATGCAGTCAACTCCCACACTTTCCACCAACTCATTTGGAGTAAGGACATTGAACTCAGTACATGTGTGTAGGCAGTCATGAGGGGTAATAATGTAATCAACAACTGCCTTCCCTTTTGTGGAGATTGATGTGAAATTATCATTTTCAGGGGATATTCTTCCATTTACAATACAGCATTTTGAATCTTTCAGGAATTCCAATAAAGTTTCCCCATGCTTATTTGACACAGTGTCTAGGTTGGACCTAGGAGTAACATTATCCACATCCATAATATAGTCTTCCCCACCAGCAACTCGGCTATTTAAATCCCCACAATGTATAATAATGTAGCTATGTAGGTCAATGTCATGTATGCATCATGCATATACAGTTTGTGCATGTTTGTGGGCAGGTATCCTATTAATAATTTATATTTTTACTCATTACTCAATGTACACCTGTACTTATTTACAGTTTTTAATTATTATTTTCATTTATCTTTCCATTATCAATTTATTTCATTGATATTGCCTGATATGGTAAATGGGGAAGATGATTGATTGCAGCTTATTATGTATGAAACTACAAAAAATAACACATTAGTCTGTTTGTTTCTTGCTTGAAGGGTTGGCTACCACAGCCGTATAACGACCATGTGTGCTGCTATGAAGAGGTGGCCTCCCTAGCAGACCACACTGCCTTTGATGCCACTGTGCGTGTGGCTGTCAGCACTGTGGATCAGACCAAGGAGTGGGTGGCGAACCTGAAAAGGTTCTCCTCCATGCTCTGCCTCCCCCTCACCCTCCTCTACAAGCTGCTACAAGACAGAAACAAGATGGCTGCCGAGGACAGGTACTAGCCGATTATTTCTGGCAGGGGGACTGCCAATGTAAACTAGCCCACAGCTAGCCCACCTCACATTTTCTCCAGGAAATGTACTTTCTAGTTATTATTATTTACTTATTATTATTATTATTATTGATAATAATATTTATTGCCGGCTTCGGGGACACAGGTGAACGGCCAGAGAGCGTCGTCGTGGCGACTACGAACAGCGACTCCGCCCGTCCGACCAGGGGCGCGACCTCCACCTGAAGTACAGTAGAAGCAGAACGGACGAGGATCTGAGTCGGAGCCGACCGCTGATCTGGAGCAGCGGGGGTTATCAGCTAACAGATTTCCACCGGCCACGGGGCCTTTTTCTTCTTCCCTCCTCTTTCCTGATCTCTCTCTTTCTGTCTCTCCACCTCCCTCTCCCTCCCTCCCTCTCCCCCTCCCTCCCTCCTCTCCTCCCTCTAATCCGCTCCAGTCCACCAGACCGTGAAGCTCAGAGATATCCGCACGCGTCCAAGAAGTTTCCAGAAGAGCAGACGAAGGAAGTCAGCGACGGGATCAGCTGGCCTGCGATGGGCGGCGCCTGCCAAGCTGTCTGATTGGCTGGAGGGCTGAGGAGCCATCTTGCCTCCTTGGCAGGCAAGTGGCTCGAACAGTTTGGTCGAGGAGAGGGGGAGAGAGGAAGGCATGATGAAAAAGAGGGTGAAAATGTGTGTGTGTGTTTATGTGTGTGTGTGTGTGTGTGTTGTCATAGGAGGACAGGACGTTTGCTAGGATAAGGCTTGCGTAGCCAGAAAGCAGGAAACAGACACCTAGTTCTCCAGTGACCTTTCGGCATCGTTCGATAAAACTCCAGAAACCATGAATCCGTGTTGTCCAGCTATCAGCTTCAGCGCCGAGGTGATAAATGGAACTAATCTAGTCCCTTCATTATTCATTAATTACATTTTTATCAAAGCTCATTGTTTAATAAAGGATTTGTTCTAATACATGTTAATCAAGTGATAAAGTACACGGTGCACGTACGTGCGTGCGAAGCGTCTACGTGCGCGCTCGTGTCTGAACGAGTGCCCGTCTGTGCGTGTGTGAACATCCAGCATGTGCGCTTGTGTGTGTGTGTGTGTGTGTGTGTGTGTGTGTGTGTGTGAGAGAGTCTCAGATGGTCAAGCGTGGCCCGAGGGTAGAGCGGTGACTCTGAGGAGGGTAGCGGCGTGCCAGGGATCTCGCTGCTAGCTCCGGGCTGGGAAGAGAGGGAACATGGCCCGGGTGGAACGCATCAAGGTTCTTTGTTACTGCTGACATTCAGTTCCGTTCCCTAACCTCCCTCGGATACGATGTTTATTTCATGGCCTAAAAATGGCCGCACGGCCGTCACACGGTACCACCCCCAACGCTGGACGCCCACCTGACCATTCAGTGCTTGCGCGATACTTTTATACTTTTAGAAGTGTGCTTGAATGTCCACTAAGCCTCGTACACCACTTCCTTCTGGGATAACAGCTCAGCGTTTATGAAAAGTGTTGTGGTTAAAATCCTTACAAGAGTCTGGATTTCTGCACGTTGTTCCACTGATCTGTCATTGAGGAGCATATTGGCTCGCTCGTTTGAATAATGACTTGTTTGAGAGACCAAGAGAGAGAGAGGGAGGGAGAGAGAGGGAGGGAGAGAGAGAGAGAGAGAGCACATTTTACACTCCTCTAATCACAAGATGTCACATTTACAGTACAATGATCGTCGTAATGAGGAGTGTCTGGAGAAAACCGATCTGTTCGTCTGCTGCGTTTCGGACAAAACGACAAAGAAAGATGGGATGCGGATGGGATTTTGTGTGTGGAGGATAAACATGTCACATTCCTGCCTCCTGAATGTGTGTGTGTGTGTGTGTGTGTGTGTATGTCTGCATTATTACATCATCCAGCAGCAGGATTGCTGGGGTGACACTCTTGGCCTTCTAGTGAGACCTTCTGGAACACAGTCACCCCCTGTGGAGACTAGAGAGACGTGTCACCTTGATCACTGTGACCAGCGCCCCCCCACCCCCACATAACACTGCTCTCTAAAGACAGCTGGTAGCTCTTCTTTTACAAAAATATTTGTTCCCAACCTCAAACAAGCTTCGGATACTTTCCACCCGTGGTCGTCGGAGAGCGCTTTGGGTCGTCGCGTTAAACGTGCGACTCCAACAGAGTGGAGGGTGCAATTTGATAGAGTGGAGGGTGCAATTTGATAGAGTGGAGGGTGCAATTTGATGTTACTGAAATCATAAACAGATCAATCAAGTGTAATCACATTGGGTATGATTCGATAGAGAACTAGAGACTAAGTGTTCACCGTGTCGTTAAGAAGGTCTGTGTACGCGGCAGCGCGCTAAACCTGAAGTGTGTTGGGGCGTCGCTGAGCCCAAACAAACAGCGTCTTGCCGAAGAGCTCCGAGAAGCAGAGCGGACAGCGACGGCCCGTATCGTACCGGCGAAGTCCATCATGTCCCCCGTGTTTCGCTACTGTCGTTCTGACCTCCTGACCCTGCGATCGCTGGGCACCGGGGATGTGTCCAGATCTCCTCCACTAATGTCTCGCTGAGGGCGGCCATCTGTTTTCTGCCTCCCCCGCCGAAGCTGCGCCGTCCAGGCGCCGTCTGTCCGGGGTAACGGCGAGCGCCGCCTCTGGGAGACGACCGGCGTCGTTTTACGGCCACTCGTCCTCGTCCAAGCGTCCCGGCCGCCGGGCAGGGAGACTCACGCTCTGGACAAGCTACGGTCCGACCGGCTGGACTCAGGGACTAGTTTTGTTAGTGTTGTTTTATTAGTGTTGTTGTTTATTAGTGTTGTTCAGCCATGTACAGTCTTGCTGCACTGTTAAATATGACGCCTGTTCACTTAGAAACATACTAACTGTAGAAAGATCTGACTTCATCTTTGGTGCTCTGCTGACATTACCCATTTTGAGTTTGTTTTACTTTTATGGTGAAATTGCTCTTAAATGCATTTCAGATTGGTTTACTGAACTTGTGCTCCCGTGAAAATTCTCCTCACAAATAAGTTAATTTACGCAATTTTCGGGGTAAAACGTATTTTCTTACGTGAGCTACGGAATTATTCCGTACCACTGTATAGTGTCTACAGTATCTCCATGCTAATAGGATGAACATGTAATGTGTTTGATAACATCTCACCGATTTTATAGTTTTATCCTCTGTGCTTTATTGATATATCTTATTTAAGTTCATGGAATTGGAGAGAGATCATATTCAATAGTCCTGCATAAAGCCTTCTACATTAAATACACATCTATTCAAACAAAAGTTTATTATTATTTCTTCCCACTGGCCACATGTCAACATAGTATATTGTACTTTGCTTAGCATGTGTAAACACTGAAACGTCCTGGTTATTGACATTTTGAAGAGGCATAGCAGTGTGATCTATGATGTCCTGGCTCTCTGGGTATTCAGGTGTAGCAACGTGATATTTCAAGGATTAATCGAGACATGGAACGAGTGCAGGCAGAATTTCCCTGGCGCTCCTCGCTCTGTGAATGTGCTGGTTTTGATAGTAATCCATAACGGGGGTGACTCTGGCCATAGATCAGGGTAATTGCTGTATTAGGCAGCAAATTGGAGCTAAAATAAGCAGATGCAGGGCAGATAGCCTGTCCTACTCTGGTGATGGTTATTCCAAGTTCAAGGAGAGTTCATGCAGAGAGAAGATAATCACGCAGGGTCAAGTGTACAGAGACAGTCGGTCGTGTTCGCAAGAAAATTATCTTCACAAATATAGGATTTCCAAGAGGGGTAATTGTCTTCACGCTTATGGCTATTCATACCTCATTTCATTTTCCATAAGTGTATTTTCCCGGGCCTGTTCTGAGGGCATCTCTGCGCCGGAGCTCGGAGGTAAAATGGCCCCTTTGTCTTTCCCTGATGGGACCTATTATTTGTGAGAACTCCTGTCAATACAAACTCAAAGCGATGAGGGTGGTGTAAACTTTTATAGCTGCAATAAAGTGTTCCCCTCGAGCCGCGCCCCCAACATGGAAACCTAGTACATGACACTGGCCATTAGGTGGTCATTGTCCAGTGATTCACCTCCGACATCAATCTCCTGTATTTATTGTTATGTCCCGTCTTTTCTGTGGAGACACCCTCACAGGCGTTAGCTTGTTCCTGTTGTGCAAAAGCTCAGTGACAGAAGGTTCATATCGGAGACGGTATCTAGTCTCGGAGACTGTATCTAGTCTTGGAGACTGTATCTAGTCTCCAATATGTACCCTAAATATGTCATCTAGTCACACATTTAGATATTTATCTAACATCCCAGCAAACACGCCACGTCAGGGAGACGTTCAGATCATGTCTTAATAACGTCCGTCGGTCCTGAACCCCGTTTGTACGTCTGCTGGACCCCTCAATATTCACACGTCTCTCTGAGACGTCTGTGGACGTGCAAAACGGGTTCAATATCTGAACGTTAAAAAAAAACATTCATTCTGGCTCCTAATTGGATGTCTTTGGACATCCGAAAAAGACATCTAAAAGATGTCTTTCAGACGTGTCTTTGCTCAGTGGGATGGTTCCTAAAAACACTTGGGATGCTGGATCTTAACATAGAACACAACATGAAGCAAAAGAAGAAGAAAAGACGACTGGTTATAATGCGCTCAAGAACAGGGAGAGAGGCTACCCCTCAATTACATCACTTCATTAGCTTTTACAATAGGACAATAAGTCCAATTACCCTTCCACCCCATCCCGTCTCTCCTGCCCCATCCTCCTCCGTCTGCGGCGTCTGGCCCTGTGCCAAGGTGCGTTCAGCATGCGCTGATTTGGAATAATCCTCTAAAATGTTCATTATTTTGCAATTTATTCAGACATCCGATCAAGATCCAAGTTGAGGCCCCCGTTTCCAGATTCACATCCTGGCTGGTGGCTGGGTGCTTTTAAAGAATGCCCCTGACCGATGCCTAATTTTGAGATTATTAGAAGGGTTATTGTTTGGTGAGAAATTTTTCTGGTTGTGGCAGGAGAATTAACTGGTCAATTATTTTGAAAGATTTTGACCAAAATTCAGATTTGACTGATTCAATTTCATAAGAAATGACAGGCTATCAAGCAATGAGCGGCACTTCAAAAGTTTTCAGTGGACTGGTATGGCAGCTCTGTAAATATTACTATCCCATGAAAAACTAGGCTACTGATGGATATCAAATCAAAACGAGAGTCTCATCGCACACCTTGACAAAGGGCCAGGAAACAGGCCAAGCTTGACAAAACCCTTCATGTGCTGGGAGGGGAGGGGGGTGTCTAGCTTTGAGCAATGACTAAAACATGATCAACCTTCTCCCAATCTCGTCACATGGCCGTACCCTACGGCCCTCCGCTAATTAAAGTGATACAACATCTCACAGGCCACTGCACATTTCTAATGGGCTGGGTGGCGGATATAGCCCTCATCCCTCTCTCTCTTTCTCTCTCTCTCTCTCATCCTTGTGATCCTAGTCCCAGGGAGGTATTTCAGATCCAACCCCTGACCCCTGACCGTTACTGTCCAGAGGCCTTGGACACCACGTCCCCACCCGCGGGGACTTTGCACTATATGGTTGGGTTTCTGTCAGGACGTGTCCCTGTTTAAAATGTCAAACAGATCACAGAGATGACCTTTGAACCCGCCCACCAATGCTTCCCCATGTCCGTTAGCGGTTCTTGACCACTGAGAGAGATGTGGACGGTCTGCTTCTTCCACAGAGGGAGAGTGGAGGTTTGTTTGGGTCAAGGATGCGCAGCGTAGCTGGGTCGGTGTGAATGTAGCCAGGACGTTGTGGTCTGGATGTGCAATAATAATAATAGTAAAATAACTAGCCTCGGTGAACAGCAGCAAGCAAACTTGTTTGTTCATTATGCTAACGTTAGCTGACTGGGACTGTCTCTCGTGACTAGCAAACATCGTTGGGGCTAACATAGCTAATAGGGAAGGATATTGGCAAGGACCTCACAATACAATACGCATCACGATACATGGGTCACGATATGATACATATCACGATACATGGGTCACGATATGATACATATCACGATACATGGGTCACGATATGATACATATCACGATATGGGTCACGATATGATACATATCACGATACATTGCAATACTCTACATAATATACTACAAAAATTAAAATACAGCTACTCCCTGGAGGTGATCCTGAAGGCGGAGGAAATGTAAGGACATTTTAAATATATTTAAAACAGGAATAATGTATCTATGACTGAATTCTATTCATAAGTTTCTATATATTTTCCCTGTGTTGTTCTGTATATTTTCCTTGTGCAAAGAAAAAAAATAATTAAACAACTTTTTTTACTGTACCCTGGAAAATCGATACAGAAAAAACTATTGCAATGTATTGCTCCATAGATTTTATTGCACAGCCCTAATAGCTAACCATATTGTGCCAGGTAACCAAATAATGTATCAAACAAGCATAGCATGTATTGGCTTTCGTATCCACTTCGTTTGGGCTGGTCAGTTGCTAGAGGACACAGAGGATGATAAAAAAGCAGTAGGCCTACAATATTATTCATGGCTAGCTACTGTACAGTATGTAGCAAAGTCAACTTGCCCAGCTGGCATGGTTATTAGGGCTCACTGTTTCTATGGAATAGTAGTTTGTTAATTATGGGTTGGATACTTGCATTTGAGCACAGGGAAATCTGGCTCACGTTTTTTGTGTCGTAGATCGGTATCAAACATTTTAAGGGAATGTCCATGATCACCACAATCTCATTTTTAGAGTGAAAATAGACCAATTTCAATCGTAGTTCCATCAATCGTCCCATCCCTAGTTTTATAAGTCGACTTGGTGGAATGGAATGTCTTTGAGGCCTCACAGATACAGTTAGGATCTTCGGTGTAATTGAAATGAACAAGAACAATAAACAAAATAAAAGTCAACTTCATACAGTGTGTGCTGTGTATTTAAAGCGAAAATGTTCTCATTGCAGTGGTTTGGAAGCCTTTCCTGTGGACAGCGTTTCCCTCCTTGGTGAATCACCTCATCGGGAGGCAGACCTCCTCTCGGACGCCCGGGGGGGGAGGAAGCTGCCGTCGAGCTCGTTCTCCGGAGCCAAGTCACAATGAAGTGGTCAGAGGACAGCTTGGCTTGTCACGGGGACTAGGCGACAGCCATGCCACATGTAGCTCAGAGGACAGCCCAAGGAGGGGAGGCGGGGGGAGGGGGGAGAGCACACTCCCTGAACACCTACTAACCTGATCTCATCGCCACACATCTGCTCATGTTGAACCGTGAGGTGCAGGGGCTTATGGGTAGGTACAGCCCATCCATATTTGATGAGTGTTTGCAGGTTTTTCCATGTCGCGCTTGACTTTTACATTAGTGTGTTGTGACGGTCTGGCTCACCGGGTACTCGTCTCATGAAAGCACCATGTGGGGACTAATGTTTTGGATTTGTTTACATTGACGCTAGACAATCTGGTGGCAATGGGATAAGCTTAAGACAATACTCAGTGTGCTCTGTAGGGAGTCTGTATCCATAAAGTAAGTTGCGTAAGTTGAGTGGGTCACATCATAATACAAAGATCCGAAATGGAAAATGTATGTTTATTGTGTGATCTTTTTCTCAGATGAGCCTCTATATGAGATAGATACATACTGTATGTAAACACGTACAATATTTGTTTCATTTCTTATGACATATATATATATAAATATAGATATATAAATATATATATAGATATATAAATATACATATATATTTATTTTTGGAAGTATAAATATATATATATATTTAAACCAGAAAAAATCATGAATTGTTTCTCTACAGTGTTAGATATACTCCATCAGGTGACATTCACACCCTCTAATTGGGGGAACAAAGAGTGTTGGAGTGGTAAGTTTTACGCCGCGAGTCAGCAAGGTTCCACCACACGCCATCTGTGAACAAAAGAGGGGCCTGGTGATTTATCCAGCGAGAGAGAGAGGGGAGGGAGGGGAGGGTGGCGAGGAATTATCCGGAAAGGTCATCCTCAATTTCTGTCCAGAAATGATCTTTTCCCACTATGCAATAAACATTTATCTGATGCCTTTATCGGCTTTATTGGATCTGACAGTTTAGTTAAGCCGTTTTCCACCACAGAGGGAGGTCATGACAGTTAACGTTGCGAAAAGTTCCACTGCCGGGGTTTGTATTCATTGGGATTAAAGTGGCGAGGACAGGGGCTTGGGTGGTGGCAGTATTAGCAATGGGAAGCACAGGGGTGGTAGCGTTAGCGATGGGAAGCACAGGGGTGGTAGCGTAAGCGATGGGAAGCACAGGGGGTGGTAGCGTTAGCGATGAGAAGCACAGGGGTGGTAGCGTTAGCGATGGGAAGCACAGGGGTGGTAGCGTTAGCGATGGGAAGCACAGGGGTGGTAGCGTAAGCGATGGGAAGCACAGGGGTGGTAGCGTTAGCGATGGGAAGCACAGGGGTGGTAGCGTTAGCAATGGGAAGCACAGGGGTGGTAGCGTAAGCGATGGGAAGCACAGGGGTGGTAGCGTTAGCGATGGGAAACACAGGGGTGGTAGCGTAAGCGATGGGAAGCACAGGGGTGGTAGCGTTAGCAATGGGAAGCACAGGGGTGGTAGCGTTAGCAATGGGAAGCACAGGGGTGGTAGCGTTAGCGATGGGAAGCACAGGGGTGGTAGCGTTAGCGATGGGAAGCACAGGGGTGGTAGCGTTAGCGATGGGAAGCACAGGGGTGGTAGCGTTAGCGATGGGAAGCACAGGGGTGGTAGCGTTAGCAATGGGAAGCACAGGGGTGGTAGCGTTAGCGATGGGAAGCACAGGGGTGGTAGCGTTAGCGATGGGAAGCACAGGGGTGGTAGCGTTAGCGATGGGAAGGATGGGGACTTCGGTGGTGGTAGCGTTAGCTCCGGTGGTGGTAGCGTTAGCGATGGGAAGGACAGGGGCTTCGGTAGCGTTAGCGATGGGAAGGACTTCGGTGGTGGTAGCGTTAGTGATGGGAAGGACAGGGGCTTCAGCAGTAGCGTTAGCGATGGGAAGGACAGGGGCTTCAGCAGTAGCGTTAGCGATGGGAAGGACAGGGGCTTCAGCAGGAGCGTTAGCGATGGGAAGGACTTCGGTGGTGGTAGCGTTAGCGATGGGAAGGACTTCGGTGGTGGTAGCGTTAGCGATGGGAAGGACTTCGGTGGTGGTAGCGTTAGCGATGGGAAGGACTTCGGTGGTGGTAGCGTTAGCGATGGGGAGGACAGGGGCTTCAGCAGTAGCGTTAGCGATGGAGAGGACAGGGGCTTCAGCAGTAGCGTTAGCGATGGAGAGGACAGGGGCTTCAGCAGTAGCGTTAGCGATGGGAAGGACAGGGGCTTCAGCAGTAGCGTTAGCGATGGGGAGGACAGGGGCTTCAGCAGTAGCGTTAGCGATGGAGAGGACAGGGGCTTCAGCAGTAGCGTTAGCGATGGGAAGGACAGGGGCTTCAGCAGTAGCGTTAGCGATGGGAAGGACAGGGGCTTCAGCAGTAGCGTTAGCGATGGGAAGGACAGGGGCTTCAGCAGTAGCGTTAGCGTTGGGAGGTGAAGGGTCCTGCTGATCTGCTCATACACATTTAGCTGCACATAAATATGAGAGCACATGCTGGCCTGGCGGTAGACCGAGACACAGGAACAGAGCTGCCCTCGCTGTCCTATCTTGTTTTCATCTGTATTTGATGGTCTAAAAGCACAACATGGGCCATAATGCTGTGAATATGAAACGAGAGTAAAGCAACATGGTGGATGTCACAGTTAAGGTGATGAAAGGCATTCTGGGATACTGTGCCATTAGGGTGAATTATTATTATTATTATTATTATTAATGGTCAATTTGTATAGTATATTGTGTGAAACTTGCCAAAAAGTATACATTGCATAAACATAGTAATTTCATACTTCTAAAGGCATTAGTCATGGTGTGCAATATATCTTTACAGTACATCAATGGCACATCGTCAATGATAAAAGCTCTAGCTGTTGCAGTTATCGTTTATTTATAAAACATACTCCTGCTCTGTCGCGTACATGCATGAGAGTGTACAGTGCAATGTGCACTGAGCGTCCTGGATCATCAGTATGTGGTTGTAAGGGTCCTCAGTTGGTTCAAGATTAGTTGTGGTGGTAAACAATGTCTGTCATTCAGACAGTTTAATAGGCCTTTGTCACTGTGATTGCTTTGTACTGCTTTCACATTCACTGCATCAAACATGAGAGGCAAATTGCCGGAATATATTTTTCTTTTAAATCTTGAAAATAGATTAAATAAACCTTTTATCTCCTCCGTGGCTGTATCTTCAAGGACGTCTCCCTTCGCTCTGACGACGGAATGGTTTCCCTCTCAATTTCAATCATTTGCAAGCAAATGACAAAAGCTCTCTGAGACGAGTTCTTATTTGTCTACAGTTTATGAAGGCAGCTGCATTTACTCAGCTGTCGGCGGTGAAATATCCCTGGGCTATATTATCGAGCCAGTTCACCCAGCTTGACTGATAAGCAGAGTGCATATTTTCAATCCTTTACCAAATAATGGTGTGCATCAGTGTCCGGCCATGTCGTTCATATTTGTGTTGGAGCTACTTAATGAGATTTATTGGCCCTCCCCTTGCCTCTGTTCTAGTGGGCTCACTGTGTCAGAATTAGTCATTGCCTTTCCAAGGTTAATTAGGTGATCCTGTCTTTAAATAGCAAGATCACATTGTTCTTCACGTTACCCCCCCGCCCCCCCTTCCATCTCCGCTCCTGTCGCAATGCCCGGACCGCCTCCCACGTGGGGGCCTGTCAGCGGAGTAGGAAAACTTGGCGCCCGACACGGGAGCAAACGGGCTAAGTTAGCGCGAGAGTGAAGTTGTCACTCCCAGACAGCGGAGGTGCGGCACGGGACGGAGGAGCTAACGGTTCCTGCGCCGCCTGAATCCGGACCATCTGTGGCCCCAGCTGGAGCGGTCTGGCACTTGTACCGCGCCATATTTACAGATCTAAACACAAATGGCTACTGCCTGATTGTTTCACGATTCATTAGTCAGACAAGCTCCGCTCTCCCGCCAGCCCAGCTGTTACAGAGTAAACCTTTGTCACTTAATAGGGCTGCTTATTGCTTCCCATCAAACGTATTGATCGGTGGGCATCGCCCTCCTTTAAGGTGAGGGACTGCAGCGGACTCGCCGAGAGAACTGTTCATATAAGCGGAGAGAGGATATTGATCCAGGAGAGACAGCGAGACGTGATATGATCTCTCAGGGGACTGTACTCATCTCAGTGAGGAATAGACAACGATTGTAGTGGACCTTTAACTGAGCCTTTATTGATTGATTGATTGATTGATTGATTGATTGATTGATTGATTGATTGATTGATTGATTGATTGATTGATTGATTGATTGATTGATTGATTGATTTAGCATGAGGGAATACCTGTTACTGAGTACTGAGTCTAGCACAAGTCAAATAAAAAATGGCACACCATCAATACATATAAGATGAAATGAAAATCAAATGTGGGCTATAATAAAAATGTCATGTGAGTTTTTGAAAATATATTGAATAGCACAGTGAAATATGACTGTGACGGACTGGCACGTTTTAACATGCCAATTAAAAGGGAGAGAGTGGTTAATGAGAGAGTGGCCATGTAGATACCAGTCCATGGATACCAGATGGATACCAGTCCACGAAGAGCTGAAGTCTATGATTACTGTAACTCAAAGAACATATTGGCCTATTGCTTTGAAAATAGAACATGTCTGTGAGCTTATGGAACCATTACAACCAAGATGGGAGGCAGGGAGAAGGAGAGAGAGAGAGAAAGCAAGGCAATACTCAGGTCAACCGTTTTACACCATCAGGCCTATTGATTTCACATTAGGGCGTTGGGGGCGGCCTCCACACTATCAAAATAACTCACTGAGCCGGACCTTAAAGATGGCCCTGGCTATCGGCTTTCTGCCGTCCCCTATCCTGCTCAATAGTATGTATGTACCCTGGCTAGTCAGCGAGAGCACCAGGCATATGGTGGCGCAACTGCAGCGCCGATCGAATTGTCACTTGTTTCGACTGCATTGTTTTGTTGTTATTGATCACACATAAAGATGGCGGCACTAAAAGAACAAGTGGAGATGTACTAACAGAATACAGGTGGAGATGGCTGTACTAACAGACTTGTACTAGCTGTACTAACAGACCTGTACTAGCTGTACTAATAGAGCTGTACTAATAGACCTGTACTAGCTGTACTAACAGACCTGTACTAACAGACCTGTACTAGTTGTACTAACAGACCTGTACTAACAGACCCGTACTAGCTGTACTAACAGACCCGTACTAGCTGTACTAACAGACCTGTACTAGTTGTACTAACAGATCTGTACTAGCTGTACTAACAGACCTGTACTAGCTGTACTAATAGAGCTGTACTAGCTGTACTAACAGACCTGTACTAGCTGTTCTAACAGACCTGTACTAGCTGTACTAATAGAGCTGTACTAGCTGTACTAACAGACCTGTACTAGCTGTTCTAACAGACCTGTACTAGTTGTACTAACAGACCTGTGCTAGTTGTACTAACAGACCTGTACTATAGTAGCTGTACTAACAGACCTGTGCTAGTTGTACTAATAGGCCTGTACTAGTTGTACTAACAGACCTGTACTATAGTAGCTGTACTAACAGACCTGTACTATAGTAGCTATACTAACAGATCTGTGCTAGTTGTACTAATAGACCTGTACTAACTGTACTAATAGAGCTGTACTACAGTAGCTGTACTAACAGTCCTGTACTAGCTGTACTAATAGAGCTGTACTAGCTGTACTAACAGACCTGTGCTACAGTAGCTGTACTAACAGACCTGTACTAACAGACCTGTACTAGCTGTACTAACAGTCCTGTACTAGCTGTACTAACAGACCTGTACTAACTGTACTAATAGAGCTGTACTAGCTGTACTAACAGACCTGTACTAACTGTACTAATAGAGCTGTACTAGTTGTACTAACAGACCAGTGCTAGCTGTACTAACAGTCCTGTACTAGCTGTACTAACTGTACTAATAGAGCTGCACTAGCTGTACTAACAGACCTGTACTAACTGTACTAATAGAGCTGTGCTAGCTGTACTAACATACCTGTACTAACTGTACTAATAGAGCTGTACTAGCTGTACTAGCAGACCTGTACTAACTGTACTAATAGAGCTGTACTAGCTGTACTAACAGACCTGTATTAGCTGTTCTAACAGACCTGTACTAACTGTACTAACAGACCTGTACTAACTGTACTAATAGAGCTGTACTAACTGTACTAACAGACCTGTACTAGCTGTACTAACATACCTGTACTAACTGTACTAATAGAGCTATACTAACTGTACTAACAGACCTGTACTAACTGTACTAATAGAGCTGTACTAGCTGTACTAACAGACCTGTACTAACTGTACTAATAGAGCTGTACTAGCTGTACTAACAGACCTGTACTAACTGTACTAATAGAGCTATACTAACTGTACTAACAGACCTGTACTAACTGTACTAATAGAGCTGTACTAGCTGTACTAACAGACCTGTATTAGCTGTTGTAACAGACCTGTACTAACTGTACTAATAGAGCTGTACTAACTGTACTAATAGAGCTGTACTAGCTGTACTAACAGACCTGTACTAGCTGTTCTAACAGGTGGAGGTCAGCAGACAGCAGAGTAGAATCCCAGAGGAAGGGACATGGGTTCAATTGACTTAGATTCTATTGACTTTTTGTCACCTCGGCTAAATGTATGCGCGCACACACACACACACACACACGCTCCCTCCCAGACGTGGACTAGATGAAACTGTATGGTAGAATAAGCATTACATGTCTCAGAACTTTAAATACCTGATTTAATTAACATGTTATTAGCTAATTAGCGCATGTTGATTAATGCTCTATTAATTTTCTCCAGAGCCAATTGAATCTTTAATGACTATCGGACATCTAAGTGGCAATTGTATAATTAGTTGCACAGGCTCTGTCAGTTTTGCAGCTGGGTAGAATGAAGATAATTTTTGAATTAATTCCAAAATTTTACCTTTCAAGCTATTGTTCGCTAAACAAGCACTATACAAGCAAAAATGTCATTTCACTTTCATTTTAGTTTTTAATTTCATTGTATGTGAGTGCTGGTGTTTTGGCACGTGTGTATTTGTGTGTACAGTATGTTTGTGTGTGTGTGTGTGTATTTGTGTGTGAGTATGTGCGTGAGTATGTGTGTGTGTGTGTGTGTGTGAGTGTGTGTGTGTGTGTGTGCGAGTGTGTGAGTGCGTTTGTGAGTGCCTGTGTTTGTGTGCATGTGAGAGTGCGCGCGTGTGTGCGTGCGAGTGTGTGTGTGTGCGTGCGTTTGCGTGTGTGTGCGTGCGAGTGTGTGTGTGCATGTGCGAGTGTGTATGAGTGCCTGTGTGTGTGTGCCTGAGAGTGCGAGTGTGTGTGTGCGAATGTGCGTGAGTGCCTGTGTGTGTGTGCATGTGAGAGTGCGTGTGTGTGTGTGTGCATGTGAGAGTGTGTGTGTGTGCGAGTGTGTGTGTGCGTGCGAGTGTGTGTGTGCGTGCGAGTGTGTGTGTGTGACGGCCCTCCGAGGGCGGCTTGCGCCTCCAGTGCATCCATCACCACGGTGACAGGAGCGTCCCCACACACTGTTCCGAGTGAGGTATTCAGTATGGCTGCTTAGCGACTAATTGATGGGGCGCTTCCCAGTTTTAAGGAGAGGAGAGGCTCCATGTCGGATGCGGAGCACTTAATGTGACGTGTGAATCACTCTTTCATGACCCATGAAGCCATCTGCAATAACAAAGCTACTCTGCTCACTTTGGGCCCGTCGGTAACTTTGAGTCTTGAGTTCTGTGTTTTGGGGAGTGATTAGAGGCATCCCCCCCCCTGGGGGTTATTAAAGTTCATTGGGGGATGGTTTTTTGGGGGGATTTGTTGATTTGGGCTGGAGCTGTTTCAGCTGTTTTGGTACCAACAAAACGATCGGAGCAGTCGCCAACCTGCTTTAATACGCAGGACGCAGTGTGGGAGGAGTCGAGTGAGAAGGCCGCTGAAGTCCCGGGTAAAGATCCCGCCCATGCCTACGTGTTCCTGCTCAGATGAGGTCAAGGCCCCGGACCCCCGGTCATCATATAATCCAGCGTGAGACTTGGAGAGCGTCCGTCCGGCCCGAGACGCGTCGTGGCTCGTCCGTAACGACCTCTCGGCCCTTTGTCCAGCCGACCGAACAAGGGAGGCACCCGGCACCTTCCCACCAGATGGACGACAAATACGGGCATGATTTACCCGTCCGGTGATTAACCGTGAGAAGACAACACTAGATCAAACGGAGGAGAGATAGACAGATAGAGAGATAGATAGGCCAGTAATATATTCATGAAAATGTATTCATAAAAAATGATAATTGTGATAGAAGCTCTAGCCCAGCAGATGAGTCAATAAAACAGCGAGGAATTGACAGGCGCCTGTTATATGGACAGCGCTCGCAATAACAGATGGAGGCGCCGTCCCAGCGTCTAGGCCGCGCGTCGGAAGCAGGAGAATGTTACACAACACGGACGACTGCCAGCTCAAACTGAACTCTGCGGGGGTAAAAAACAAAAACAAAACAACAACAGTACTCTACTTTTCACAGCGAAAAATGTCCTTGTTCTGTGTGGAATCGCTGAATTTGTAGTCATCCCGCACTCTTGTTGTGGCTTACAGCGTTTAGCGGGAAACTGGACACGTTTCAGACACAGATGAATGTCGGCCATTATCGCGAGCGGCCATTTGCGCTGGTGTCTGACTCGCTAATGGTTGTCTTTCAGGTGGGGGGGGGGATGTCAGGTCCAAAAACAGACGCTATATTATTCTGACTAACTAATTCACCTTATTTATAGAACGTAGTCCTGGGTCAGCTTTATTTTCATGGTGGGAATTATTCCAGTTATGTCTTGTGACCTATTGAACAAGTTGGCAACAAGTAGGGAGTGTTGAGGGTGTGATAGCAGAGCCAGGCCTGTGGACCCTGGCCCGGTCTGACCCAGCGCTCGGCGCCAGGCTCATCACAGATAGTCCCACCTGGCCCAGCACCTGCTTCTGTCAATAGAGCCACTCTCGTGCGTGTGTGTGTGTGTGTGTGTGTGTGTGTGTGTGCGTGTGTGCACTGTATACCGTATTGCAGGTGTGAGCGTGTGTGTTTGTGTGTGTTTCTGTATCTGGATGACAGCCCTCGCCGATGAATGGCCGCTACACAGCGGACCCCGGGGTTGGAGGTGTGGGGGGGGGGGGGGGGGGGCAAGGAGCAGAAGAGGATGGGCCCCTGGCTGGAGGGAAGAGGGAGGGGGGGGGTGGGGGGAGCTGGCGTCCGCGCCCGAGCCCTTCAGTAAGGTCAGTGCATCCCCCCCCCCCCCCCCCCCACTCCAAATGTCCCCGGGAGAGAGGCCCGCAAACGAGGAAGTACATTATACCTAATGATGCCTCGCCAAGAGTTGCTGAGCGCAGGGCAGGGGGGCCAGGGGCAGATATATGGCGGGGGCCCAGGCGAGAGAGGAGGACAGGACGGGGCTCGGGAACTCAGCTGTGAAGGCGCTCCACTCCATGAAGGTCAGCCCAGCCCGCCCCCAGGTCCGGCAGACACTCAGACACAGCCCAGCTGCAGCGGGGGGAAAAAAACAACACAAAACAAAATGGCTGCCGGTCGACAAAGCCCGACCACTGAGAGAGATACTCCCGGAGAGTGAGATATATGAAGGAATATGAATATTTAATATTTAAGTGTTGATATCAATTATTCATATAACCCTCACTTTCAAGTTGATTAAATTAATTATGTTGATAGAATCAGACTAGATTTGGAGGTTAATATGATAATGTTTGTCTTATATTTGCGGTAATAAATTTGCAGTCATTACCTATTAATTGGATTGATGACAGTTCAAAGCCGTAAGGGTCATTTATGCATCAAGGCTTTACATTAGTCAAGTTGCATTGAACGTGAGCCAAAGTTTTGTTTGAACAGACTTTCTTCATTCCTAGTAGACGGGAGACCATGGAACCATTGAGAAATAATTCTTCCATTCTTCAGTCCTCTAAAAACATGTTTGTCATCAATCCAATCATCCCAAATTATCTCAAATTGATCATAACTTTGTAACAAATTACTTAAATCATTAACATAAAACGTGTAAGATAACTCATCCCCCTGTCAGATTCAAACACTAAATTGGTGGTTAGGTGTCAAATGCAAGAGAATAGCTGTTGATGTAACCCCTGTAGAGAAAGCATGGGACCTTTAGAAAGCCAGTGAATTTAGAAGCAGTCCCAAAAGCCAGGCCTAAACTGCCAACCCCTGATCTACGGGGAGGGAAACCCTGTAGCAGACAGCACCTTAATTAGCCAATTAGGACGCTCCTTCACTTAGCAACAGCAAAATGTGTTTGGTCCCAGACACCGTGGTAGACAGCTGTCCTCCGAGCCCGTTAGCCCGCGGTTATCCCCCGTCCGTCCGAGCAAACCGCCACCGAACTCCGGCCCCTCGGGGGGGGGGGGACGAGGCAAGATGGCGTCACACGAGGCGAACATCCGACGAGCGAATGTGTCGAAGGAGGAAGGGGATAAGCCGGCGTGAGGAAGGCGAAGAGGACGGGGGAGGGGCTAAGCTCTCGTGTGTGGGGGCTAGGCTCTCGCCCCCCCCTATGCCAACACGTCGGTCCTTTAAAATCATATTACCCTCGCCGGGGCCGCGTATAAATTCTCCCGGCGTCTCATCAACCCCATCACAGTGTGGCCTCCTCTGACTGATATTGGCTCATCATACTTAATCTAGGGTGAAATTTCCTAGTCTGTGCTAAATGACTTGCGGCCTTCGTGAGAGAAGAGATATTTATTTTTCTCAGGGCTAATGACCTGTCCCGCGGACCCACCCTCTGATGGTTATTTACTGGGGCCCAGATGCTTGGGCTCAAAATGAGTGGTAATGTCAGCGGGGGCCATCCTTCAGCGGCCCCCCCTGATTGAATCCGAGTGATCCCATTGACATTGACTCTGTGACTTTTAAGGCCATTACCTTCCGCCGCCAAGATGATCACCTCATCATCACTTCGGAGCTGACAGCTGATTAGCAACAAATTACCGACGGGGAAGCTCTGACACCAGGGGGGGGGGGGGCAGGGGGGAGAGCAGGGGGGGAGGGGGGAGCACAGGGGCAGGGGGGAGAGCAGGGGGAGACGCTGGGGGAGACGGGCGGAGTCAGGGGCTCACGCCTTACACACACACACACATACAGTACGCACACACCTCTCTCTCTCGCTCTCTCTCACACACACATACACCTCTCTCTCTCACACACACGCACACACACCTCTCTCTCACACACACACACACACACCTCTCTCTCTCTCTCTTACACACACCCTTGATGCAGAATAACAGGCGTGTCCGGTCTGCAGCGGCGCCCTGGCGCTGAGCTCATGGTAATGTAATAAGCAAGGAGAGAGAGAGAGGGGAGAGGAGAGAGAGAGAGGGGAGAGGAGAGAGAGGGAGAGGGAGAGGAGAGAGAGAGAGAGGAGGGAGAGAGGAGGGAGAGAGAGGAGAGAGAGAGGAGGGAGAGAGAGAGAGGAGAGAGAGAGGGAGAGGAGGGAGAGAGAGAGAGGAGGGAGAGGAGGGAGAGAGGGAGGAGAGAGAGAGGAGGGAGAGAGGGAGAGAGAGAGAGAGAGAGGAGGGAGAGAGGGAGAGGAGGGAGAGAGGGAGAGAGAGAGAGGGAGAGGAGGGAGAGAGCCGGGCCTCTCCTGGTTGGCTCGGCGGCAGCTGCTCCTCGTTGGGGGGAGAACGAGGACATTTCATCGCTGTGTCTTTTAGTTTGGGCCTGATTTCATTACTCCACAAAGGTCCACCGAGCAGGAGGTGGGCCGACTGGTCCACCGACCAGGAGTCCTCCTCCCTCTGTGGACAGCAGCTGTCTGAACCTCCAGGACAGGACAAGATGGTGGCAGATGACCAAGCAGATGCTTCAGTTGCTGCAGACAGGATCCATTTTGAATGCTTTGGGGGCATTTTGACATCCTTTTAATGACACATCGCTCCATATATACTCAGGGAGTCATGGGAGGACGGGGGGGGGGATATTCTGGTGCTCGACCCCCCTGTTGGACTGTTTCAGGACTCGTACAAACATCGGTACCATGATCTCTTCATAAGAAAACTCTAACTCCCATGACGCATTGTGGACAGGAAATGTCCCTGCCTGGGTTTCTTGCTCTGGACTGCATCCTGGACTGAGAAACACCTTCAGTTACGGACCAGAACATCTTACATGACGTCTCTCTGCAGGTGGACTGAGTAGCACCAGTGGGAAGTGGAGAGACAGTGACCCAGTTACTTCTGATCTTGAAATAGTCCTGAAAAGTCCTGATATAGTCCTGAAAAGTCTTGAAATAGTCCTGAAAAGTCCTGAAATAGTCCTGAAAAGTCTTGAAATAGTCCTGAAAAGTCCTGAAATAATCCTGAAAATTTCCTTTGAAGAAGGCCTATAAGCATTAATGAAGTCTCCGACGCAAATTCAGCCAAGGCACGTACGTCACAGCCGGGGGTCAGCAGAGGTTAATCTGTCACGCATGACGCAGCACCAGCTGACTGTAGCTGTCATAGCATTGGTCAGCTCACCAGAGCGCAGGTATTTAAGCTGTCAAAACATGTCATTATTCGCGCTTGCTTTACTGCTGTCGTAATTGCATGCTCGCCTTACTGCTATTGCTCGCTGCTCCGCGTCTTGCTCGCGTTCCGTGCTCATATTGTGATTTGGTGCGTTTTGCTACCTGCCGCCCGCGGTGTCTCGCTCTTCCGCGTTCCCCTCTGCCCGAGTCGTCTCTCCGGTCCGTGGTTTGGGTGTCCGTTTAGTGGCGTCGTGGAGCGCCGGCTTCCGGGGCCGAGGAGCCCGTCTCTCTGTAGCACCGTCGTGCCATACTTGCGTATGGTTCGTTGCTCGCATAGCTTGCGTTGGACGTCCGTTTAGGCATTGCTACGCGCCGGTCACTGGGTTTCATTCATGAGCCGCTGTGTCGGTGGTTGTCCATGCTCGTCTGCCGCATTACTCTCCTGTCGATGTGCGCCGGGTGCATTCACCATTGTAATGTTTGCAGTTCGGGCGTGGACGTGTGTATTCTCTATGTATTTGGTTCATCTCGTGTGCGTTCGTTTGTACATGGGAGGTGGCTAATTGCGGCTTGCTACTAGGAATACTTAGGTACTCCACTGCATGAACTCGCACTTCCTCGTCGCACATTCGGATATGTTTCTCAGCCCCCAGTTGCTCGATGCACTAGTTATAACTAGGTGGCTGTGATATAATGTTATATAGATGTGACTAGGTGACTGTGATATAATATTTATATAGCTCGATGCACACGGGTCGGTGGTAGGTATTTTGCCACTTGCGACTTGCCACCTCCGGCCACGAACGAATGCACCATAAGTCCTCCCCTCGCGGCTCGTTCGTGGATTCGCTGGCCGCATGACAAGCTATACTGCTCGTTGCTAACTAGCTGGCGTTCGTCAAGGTTCCCGTATTGCACGTCGGGGCATCGTATGTTGGATTGCTAATACTCGCTCGTGATTCATTATGTTAGATTGCTAATACTAGCTCATGATTCATTATGTTAGATTGCTACTACTGGCTCATGGTTCATTATGTTAGATTGCTAATCCTGGCTCATGATTCTGTTACTGGCTCATGATTCTAATGCTGGCTTGACGTTCATGATCGCATCGGTATTGCTTCCGGAGATGCGGACCATGTGTGATATATGAGGGATTAATTGATGCCTGTAAGTATGTGATAGGGACGATAAATATTATGATATTAAGGCTGTCTCGCCTGTCTGGTAGGCTGGCTTGTTTGGCCGATTGCTTCGGCATGTCCACACCTCGTTCGGGGACAACGACGGCGATGATGCCTTACCAATTATTGCGTTATTGGCTTTATAATTAGTTCGGGTCAGTAGCATCGGGCTACTGCATGGTTCTTAGGGCATCGTACTGTGACTGTGCGTTGTCATCAATTGTTCAAGCCATTGTGCTCTGCAATCTGCTGGGTGTGCGCGACTATCCTGGCTGTTCGGTTTAACGCGGTGCTTATTCTTCCACCATTTCCGTTCGTCGCCTGCTCCTCCGCGATGTTTGGGGGCAGGGTTTACGGGCTTTTATTTCTAATGTAAAAAAGGATGTATGCTGCGCTGGTCACGCTCGATGTCGGATGTGTCATTTTACGCTGCGTTGGGATACTGCATTGCTCTTCGCATTTAGCCCTCTGCGTTATTTCAAAGACTAATCACCTATTATAATGCTGCGTGCATGACATGATCGGTTATCGACTGGACGATGGATGGGGTGTTGTGCGCGACGTGCAGTTTCTCTATCGTCGCTAATATTTTGCGGGGCCCCTCAGTCGTCTAGGAATCGCTTCTCTTCTGCATAACGGTGCACCGTGTTTCTATCAACTATGTTCGTTCGTGCATTCCGTTCGTCAACATTCGTGTGCTGTCGCATGGCTGTCCGGGCAGGGGGAAATTATTTTCCACGCATCCTCGTCCCCGGCTCAACGATCGAATCGCAGACTCGCTTCCCTTTTTGTTTTACAGAGTTCTGCAGACTGTGCCCGGCTGCGGGCGGCCCTGTGCGGCCTGGTCTGCCTCTTCAGCGGATGGTTCTGGACCAAGCGATGCCTCGTGCCCTACTGTATCCGCTGCCCGATGCATGAGAGCTGGTCTGGCCCGGGCCGCATTGACCAATGCGACCGCATGGTCTCTTTTCGCTGCGTTCTGCTCCACATTTGATGAACCTCGTGCCCGCTAGCGTTTCGGTTTCTCAGAATTTTTTGTCCATCGTGTTGGATCCTGACGGCTGCGGCTTCGATCGGTCGAACGTGTAGTAGCAGGCGTACAAATTCGCATGCGCCGCCCGGACCCCTTCATCGGCGTACGAACGCTACTGGGGCCCGGAGTCCACTACGCCCTGCTCCATATTCAATGTAAACGTCATGCTGTGGATATTCAATACTATAAGCATTCCTAGTTCATTGTGTCGTGTCTAGGCGGCTGCGGCCTCAGTCGGTTAAGAGTATGTTGCAGGTGTTCATTCCACATGCGATGCCTGGACCCCTCCACCGTTTCTCTGCTGGGGAACCGATCCGTCCAGCTCCTCCTTGATGGCATCACGGAGAGCATCCCCAAGGCATGGATGTACGTCTTCCCTTCACTCCTTCGCTCGTTCAACGGTTATCGCACGGTTGAGGCAGGGGTGTTTTGGTGTTCACTCGTATTTGATGTTAGAAACAGTCATTCTCACAGCTTTCTATGGGTTCCTTAAGGTCGGTGAATATTCTACACGCACATTGTCATTCAACCCCGCGCACGACCTCACTCGGGCAGATGTCACGTTGCACGCGCTCTATTTCGTCCTGCACCTGAAGCATTCAAGGCGGTCAGAGATGGTGCCGGCGTGACCGTTTGTTATCAGGCAATAACACCTTGTTTTGTCCTCTGTCCTCCATGAGCTCCTACCTGACGAGCAGACCCCAGGCCGGGAGGAGGAGCCCCTCTTCGTAAGAGAGGCAAAGCCATGACCGGAGCCTGGTTTGCCGCCAGACTCCGCGCCCTCTGCCAGGCGTGCGGGCTCCCACCGGTCCGGTACACCGCACACTCCCTCCGTATAGGAGCGGCAACCACCGCCGCCGCCATCACCCCGGTGTATACCCTGAAGTCCATGGGCCGATGGTCCTCATCCGCTTATGAACGCTACCTACGGCCTGGAGTCCAGGACATTCTGGGTGCCCAGAGGGCTATGAGTGGACTGTGACTTTGGGGTTGGGGGGATACTGCGTTTTCAGGTGGTCATGTGGCTGGTGCACTATCAAATGTTGTCTGACATCAGTCAGAGCGCTCTCCGTCAACCCTCCTGCGCATGCGGGCCGCGGAGTTGCTGGTGTGTTCTTGGGGGGTAGTTTGCAGGTATTCCACCGGCGTCGGCCGGTGGATGCCAGAGTAGCCGCTAGCTGGTCTCTGTGGCTTTCCGTGGCGGGCGCCATGGACGCAGAGACACTAGGCTGTATCTCCCGCGGAACCCACGAAGCGTCGGCCCGTGGGGACCAGGGACTATAATGTACAGCAGTCCTCCTGTGGCACTCTTTGACGGTCTTAGTGGGCTGAGTTACCTCCGAGCGTCTTCCCGATCGCGGCCCACTCTGATCGTCATTGAGGCAGGGGGCTAGATGCCGTTCCCCCTTCCTGGCTCTCTGGGCCAAGGGCTTGGCCCAGAGGGGGGGAACACCAGATTGCCTCCCCCTGCTAACGCGCTCCACGCGCGTGGAGCGCTTTCCACGCCGGTGGGCAGGGGGCCCCCCGGACAGAGCACACCGCCAAACATTCATATGCATGTATTATGCCGCTTGTATAATTATGCTGCTTGTATAATAAATGTTCAAATTTGACAAAAGTGATCTTGTCTGAATAGCTTTGCAACTGAGGGCTACAAGCATTATAGCAACTATTGGTAGTTCAGCAACTCAAACAAAACCACATCAAATAAACCAGAACTATCTTATAGAAGTGATAGAATCCAAATACCAATGGGGGGGCACCTCAAAACAGCCAGATGTTTGAGGCAAACAAGTTCTGCCAGAGCCTTCATGCACGTTACACATGATGACGTTATAGCCAGCCATACTCGTGAGTCATCACCCTCTCCCTCAATTCGGTTGGCCCTCGACCCTCCAGCCGGAAGGTCACGTCGACCCCGTCTGAGGTCGGGGTGCGTTGGGGAACGCTGCAGGATCGCAGGCCTGCTGTGGGTGGAGTTAGCCCAGACTAAGACGCCAGCGCTCTGGAAGTAGCTAGCCTCGGAGAACGGGAAGCGTTTAAGAGAGCGCTGAAAAGTCCCTCCTGGTGGATGGGTTGCGTTGGCGTGTCTGTCACCCCCTCTCAACACTGTGGGGAGGCTGGTCTCTCTCTCTCTTTCTCTCTCTCTCTTCTCTCTCTCTGTCTGTCAGAATGGGGGAAGCTCCGTTCGCTGATCTCCATGGAGACATTCACCCGCAGCTGTATTTCAGTGCCGGCAGCAAGTCGCGGGCCTCCCCCCATAAAACAGCCAGCACACACGTGACGGGGGGGGGGGGGTGTCAGTCTTTACGGCCGTCGTCTAAGTGACTACTCCATCAAAGACGAGACAGCCACTCCACTGCCCAACATTCAACCCCTTTGTATATTTGATGGTATTTCAGAAGGCGATCCAAAATATGGCGGGTGCCATCAATTCTGCCGCTATAAACGCTGGGATCGCGCTGCCGTGCGGAGGTGAGACGGGAGCGGGAGGAAGCGGGAGACGCGGCCGGCAGCCGTGGGAAAACACGGTCTCAAAGCCAAGGAGGGCCCGTCTGCAGCACGGACCGTCTAGTGGGCGTTTTAAAAGGACGCGGTCTGAACATGATGGCGTTGAAGAGCCATTGGTCACAAAACTTTAAAAAAAATAAACAGCTATGCCGATGACTGAAAAAAAAATTGAAAATCCAGTTCAACACCGGTGATGGTTCAGACTAATTTGTCGGGCATTTTATGTACAATGCAATTGTAGATTTTTGCCGCATTTCAAGAGTTTCCGGCTATAGCTCGTTTCTCTGCTAAGAGCACACTCAGGCTGAAATGGTGGCCAATTATTAAGTCCACTTGTGGACAGAGAGACCCCTCCCCCCCGCCATCTACACCCAAAAAAACACACACACACACACACACACACACACAGCGCACCCCATGGAGATGAATGCCACGCGCGTTGTTTCCAGACTGACGTGTCAAGAACTCTTTCATCCCCGGGCTCGCGGCCCTCATTTACATACACAGATAATCCCAGATAAAAATTTTCCATTAGACAAAGGTGAAATGGATCAATTTTCTCTGCCAAGATAAATCTCAGGTTTTACACAGACAGGGTCATTACCCCAGGCCACATTTCAGAAATAATGTATTTAAAAACCAGCCGATAGCGACCGCTTCCCGCTTTCCAATTACCTTTAAGAAAAGCTTATTCTGTGGACAATAAAGCACATTACGGCACAATATGATACAGTCCATAAAGATCAGCGTGTTTGATGAGAGGTTAGCGAAAGCTCAGCATATTTAGGGGTAATGTCACAACCCCGTGGTTACCGCTGACACGTGGCGCAGCTCGCCATGCAAACGCCCTATTACAGCCAGTCCAAACAGATTATGAGGCCTGTTGTAAAATAAACAGGTTTTTCCCTTTTGGTCTCCCCCCTCTCCCCCCCTCCTCCTCTCCCCCCCCCGTCTAGAGGGGGTCGTTGATGGGGAGGCGGGGCCAGGGTGGATTGACAGGCCTGCAAGGTGATGCCACCGGGCGCAGCACGGAAAAAAAGGGAGAGAATGAAAATCTCATTAGTTCTCTTCCACCCCAATCCACGGCTCTGACTTTGACCTTGAGACACCCACACCTCCCTCCTCCCCCTCCTCCCCCTCCTCCCGTCTTTTAGGTGAGGAGGAGGGGGGTGGGGTGGGGGGGGGTCTGGCTGGCGGCACCCCGGGTCCCTCGTTGAGCGATGGGTGGCGTGGCACGAGGCGAGGCTGAATTAGCGCCAGTCCCTGAGACGGCGCGGGGGCTCCAGAGGAGGAGGGTTCAGGGCCGCGCGGCACCTCCCCCTGCCTGCCCCCCCTCCCATCTCTCTCTCTCTCTCTCTACCTCTCTCTCTACCTCTCTCTCTCTCGCTCTCACCCTCCCCTCCTCTCTCTCTCTACCTCTCCCCTCCACCCCTCTCTCTCCCTCCCTCTCATCCCCCTCTCTCTCTACCTCTCTCTCTCTCACCCTCCCCTCCATCCCTCCCTCTCACCCCCCTCTCTCTCTACCTCTCTCTCTCTCACCCTCCCCTCCATCCCTCTCTTTCTCTCTCTCATCCCCCCTCCTCTATCTCTCCCTCCCTCTTATCCCCCCTCCACTCCACCTCTCTCTCTACCTCTCTCTCTCCCTCTATCTCTCCCTCTCTCTCTCCCTCTCTCTCTCCCTCTCTCTATCCCTCCCTCCACCCCTCTCTCTCCTTGAGACAGACAGGACGCCCCCTCCCCAGAGAGGAGCAGGGGCTGATGGGTAAAGAAGGCTCTCCTCTGTTCTGAGGCCCTGATTGGAGGCGGTTCTGAGTCCCTGACTGACGGTTCTGAGTCCCTGACTGAGACGGTTCTGAGGCCCTGACTGAGGCGGTTCTGAGGCCCTGACTGAGGCGGTTCTGAGTCCCTGACTGAGACGGTTCTGAGTCCCTGACTGAGACGGTTCTGAGTCCCTGACTGACGGTTCTGAGGCCCTGACTGAGGCGGTTCTGAGTCCCTGACTGAGGCGGTTCTGAGTCCCTGACTGAGACGGTTCTGAGGCCCTGACTGAGACGGTTCTGAGGCCCTGACTGAGACGGTTCTGAGGCCCTGACTAAGGCGGTTCTGAGGCCCTGACTGAGACGGTTCTGAGGCCCTGACTGAGACGGTTCTGAGGCCCTGACTGAGACGGTTCTGAGTCCCTGACTGAGGCGGTTCTGAGGCCCTGACTGAGGCGGTTCTGAGGCCCTGACTGAGGCGGTTCTGAGTCCCTGACTGAGACGGTTCTGAGGCCCTGACTGAGGCGGTTCTGAGTCCCTGACTGAGGCGGTTCTGAGTCCCTGACTGAGACGGTTCTGAGTCCCTGACTGAGACGGTTCTGAGGCCCTGATTGGAGGCGGTTCTGAGGCCCTGACTGAGGCGGTTCTGAGGCCCTGACTGAGGCGGTTCTGAGTCCCTGACTGAGACGGTTCTGAGTCCCTGACTGAGGCGGTTCTGAGTCCCTGACTGAGACGGTTCTGAGTCCCTGACTGAGACGGTTCTGAGTCCCTGACTGACGGTTCTGAGGCCCTGACTGAGGCGGTTCTGAGTCCCTGACTGAGACGGTTCTGAGGCCCTGACTGAGACGGTTCTGAGGCCCTGACTGAGACGGTTCTGAGGCCCTGACTAAGGCGGTTCTGAGGCCCTGACTGAGACGGTTCTGAGGCCCTGACTGAGACGGTTCTGAGGCCCTGACTGAGACGGTTCTGAGTCCCTGACTGAGGCGGTTCTGAGGCCCTGACTGAGGCGGTTCTGAGGCCCTGACTGAGGCGGTTCTGAGTCCCTGACTGAGACGGTTCTGAGGCCCTGACTGAGGCGGTTCTGAGTCCCTGACTGAGGCGGTTCTGAGTCCCTGACTGAGGCGGGTCTGAGGCCCTGACTGAGACGGTTCTGAGGCCCTGACTGACGGTTCTGAGTCCCTGACTGAGGCGGTTCTGAGGCCCTGACTGAGACGGTTCTGAGTCCCTGACTGAGACGGTTCTGAGTCCCTGACTGAGACGGTTCTGAGGCCCTGACTGACGGTTCTGAGTCCCTGATTGGAGACGGTTCTGAGGCCCTGACTGACGGTTCTGAGGCCCTGACTGACGGTTCTGAGGCCCTGACTGAGACGGTTCTGAGGCCCTGACTGACGGTTCTGAGTCCCTGACTCGTGAGGTGTTCATTTCCTAGCGAGTGAGCTGTAATCTTCCCTGGCACGCGCACACAGGAACCAGCAGCACTGGCCGGCCTTCTGTCCACCCACGCCAGCAGACATGAAACCCATCATCATCCTGAGACTGGGACTGGGCAGCGTCCATCACAATACTGGACCGCATATGATCATGATTATTCCAACCATTTTCAGACAGTATGCTTGAGTTTTGTTCTTTCTTCCCAGCAGACGATCAGGAAAATCCACTTTCACAGGGTTTTGCCATCTACTTGGTACCTGTGCATCAATAGAATTGACCTTTTCGCAAACCAGTAAAGAAATCAGTCTGTTGTGTTCTAGTCCTCTGGTCTCTGACCATCATTGCTTTTCTCATTTCCTCCCGTCTTGATCTTAATCCAACTTTATTTCATTCTTTTGTAGTGGACTAACTTTTGACAGACCATAATGAGCTAAAAGGTGACTGCGTTGCCGCTGGTAACAGCGGACAGTGAGTCTCACATCCCTCCTGTGAAGCCTGCCGGTTGCCATAGAGATGCCACAGCACCACCTGCTGCCATCTGTGGAACGCTCGCCCAAAATACAGAGAAGGAACCGACGTTCTCCACACGGAGAGAAAACACAGAGCTACCGTAGGAACCCGCGTTCTCCACATGGAGAGAACACACAGAGATACCGTAGGAACCCACGTTCTCCACACAGAGAGAAAACACAGAACACAGAGATACCTAGGAACCCACGTTCTCCACACGGAGAGAACACACAGAGATACCGTAGGAACCGACGTTCTCCACACGGAGAGAACACACAGTAGCTACATCAACACAGAGATGCAGTTTAGGAACCAACGTTCTCCACAGCACCTGTTCTGGAGATGAACCCACGTTCTCCACAGCCCCTGTTCTGGAGATGAACCCACGTTCTCCACAGCCCCTGTTCTGGAGATGAACCCACGTTCTCCACAGCCCCTGTTCTGGAGATGAACCCACGTTCTCCACAGCCCCTGTTCTAGAGATGAACCCACGTTCTCCACAGCCCCTGTTCTGGAGATGAACCCACGTTCTCCACAGCCCCTGTTCTGGAGATGAACCCACGTTCTCCACAGCCCCTGTTCTAGAGATGAACCCACGTTCTCCACATCGCCTGTTCTGGAGATGAACCCACGTTCTCTAAGGTCTGGAGTTAGACTGGTCAGACCAAACACCTCCACCAAGGTCTGGAGTTGGACGCCCCTGTAGTGAAAACGACATCCTGTTAGGCGTTAATCATACTGAAGACCAAGATGGATACCTAGCCTTGGAAAAACATCTCCATATTTTGAAATCCTTGCATCGTGCGTCACCTGTCACTCTACTATAACAGTGTCATGTATGTATATATTTTACTCTTGTATGTATATTGTATGTATATATTCTTTACTCTTGTATGTATATTGTATATATATATTTTACTCTTGTATGTATATTGTCTGTATATATTCTTTACTCTTGTATGTATATTGTATGTATATATTTTACTCTTGTATGTATATTGTCTGTATATATTCTTTACTCTTGTATGTATATTGTATGTATATATTTTACTCTTGTATATTGTATGTATATATTCTTTACTCTCTATCTACTAAGCTTTCTCTTGTCTTCTTGCTGCTGTAACGCCCAAATCCCCCCGGGATTATTAAACATGATCTTCTTATCTTGTGTTTCATCCAGGAAATAGAGAGGTTATGCATACCATATTGTGTCTTTGTGTCACAAGGATGTAAAATATGATACAAGGTGTAATAAATCGTGTACATGATATGGGTACCATGTAAAATGAAATGCTTATCTGCACTCAGTATGGAACCTATAATATGACCCTGAGAGAACCACAAGCTTCTCTCCTCTACTGGCGTGATGGTGGAATCACTACCCATCTCTCACTGGACTAACCCTAACCCACCTCTGGACTAACCCTAACCTACCTCTGGACTAACCCTAACCCACCTCTGGACTAACCCTAACCTACCTCTGGACTAACCCTAACCCACCTCTGGACTAACCCTAACCTACCTCTGGACTAACCCTAACCCACCTCTGGACTAACCCTAACCCACCTCTGGACTAACCCTAACCCACCTCTCACTGGACTAACCCTAACCCACCTCTCACTGGACTAAACATAACCCACCTCTGGACTAACCCTAACCCACCTCTGGACTAACCCTAACCCACCTCTCACTGGACTAACCCTAACCCTAACCCACCTCTCACTGGACTAACCCTAACCCTAACCCATCTCTCACTGGACTAACCCTAACCCACCTCCAGACTAACCCTAACCCTAACCCACCTCTCACTGGACCAACCCTAACCCACCTCTGGACTAACCCTAACCCACCTCTCACTGGACCAACCCTAACCCACCTCTGGACTAACCCTAACCCATCTCTGGACTAACCCTAACCCACCTCTGGACTAACCCTAACCCACCTCTCACTGGACTAACCCTAACCCACCTCTGGACTAACCCTAACCCATCTCTGGACTAACCCTAACCCTAACCCATCTCTCACTGGACTAACCCTAACCCACCTCTGGACTAACCCTAACCCACCTCTCACTGGACTAACCCTAACCCACCTCTGGACTAACCCTAACCCACCTCTCACTGGACTAACCCTAACCCACCTCTGGACTAACCCTAACCCACCTCTGGACTAACCCTAACCCATCTCTGGACTAACCCTAACCCTAACCCATCTCTGGACTAACCCTAACCCTAACCCATCTCTCACTGGACTAAACCTAACCCTCACTGGACTAACCCTAACCCTAACCCTCACTGGACTAACCCTAACCCTCACTGGACTAACCCTAACCCTCACTGGACTAACCCTAACCCATCTCTGGACTAACCCTAACCCATCTCTGGACTAACCCTAACCCACCTCTCACTGGACACTCCAGACCCTTCTGGGCTGCTCCACTGTGTGTGTGTGTGTGTGTGTGTGTGTGTGTGTGTGTGTGTGTGTGTGTGTGTGTGTGTGTGTGTGTGTGTGTGTGTGTGTGTGTGTGTCTATGTGAGAAGATTTTGAAGGCTGGTGACACATATCTTTACTGATGATGACTGGGAATGTACACTCACTCCAGACAAGTATTATTGTAAAGCGCTTTGTTCTAAACTCTTATGCTGAATGACTTGTATGTAGATGTGAATGTATATGACCCTGGGAGTAGTCACATGGTCTAGTGACTGAGCCAGCTAGGCAGCTGTGCAGTGAATGTGCACAGTAATCTATGGTCTCATCGCCTCCTAAACCCACAGGTGAAGGTCTGGTAATACTGAATGAGACAGATATACAACAAACGCCCGGGTGGTGGGATGAGATGACCCATCATAGATCCAGAGTGACATCTACAGGACGCTAATGCAACTACAAGCTGTTTAATGCACTCCAAGAGCGCCAGCAATGGTTCGTCTTCCCCATTAAATCTACCTCCTCAATGAGAGAGCCCAGGTTTTGAAGAGAACCTTATTATTCTGAGGAAAAGAGCCCCACTGTCAGGGGTGGGGATCCTGGGGGGGTCAGGACATGTTGCCCTCCAATATTTGAGATCATTAAAATTGCCCCCCCCCCCCCCCATTTAGATTGGGGTAGTGGCATTCAAATGACCATACAGTAGGATGCCCCCCCCCCAAAAAAAATACTCTTGCAAAATTTCAATGTAAATGTCCCCGCCACTCATGTAGGTAATGATGACGTCTATCATAGTAAATATTCAGGTCAAAAATGTTTTTTGTTTTTTTTTGCTAAAACATTTGATAAATGTGATGGCTTTTAAGGTCTTCCAAGATGATACTTTCTCTTAAAAAATATGTGCAGCATGAAACATGATACGGAATATTTCCTGGACAGGAGCTAAAGTTGGTGATGATGAAATGACTGCAGTAAAACCACCAAATACTGTATATAAAAGATACGATGACCTCATTCCCTCCCTAAAGCCCCTTAGAAATCCACTGAAAATCTATTTACTTTCCATGTTACCCTAAAAAGGAGGATAATTGTAAAAAGGCAATATGTAGCTATGTATAATCTATTAGTTTCATAATAAGTGCTTATTTTGGCATTTTTGAGAAAAATAAGATTTAAAAATAATAATAAACCACGCACATAGCTCGTATTTCTTCACTGCTACTTCAGTGACAAGAAGAGGCTTATGACTTTATCCACCAGGGAGGATTAAGAGGAAGTACTTTGTAGCAAATGTGACACAACAAACTTGTTGATATGAAACATTAACACACAACAAACCATCAGTACATTCATCTTGTTCCCAGTGGCAGATAAATACCATAAAACAATCACTCTCCTCTCCTGATCTCTTGCTTATTATGAAAAATGTGATATATAATCTGATAATTGGTGCATTCATATCAGCTGTAAGCCTTATTAGCTTCCACTGATCTGGAGTCAGATGTATCATACTCTGTTAGACACTGATCTGGAGTCAGATATATCATACTGTGTTAGACACTGATCTGGAGTCAGATGTATCATACTGTGTTACAGACACTGATCTGGAGTCAGATGTATCATACTGTGTTAAAGACACTGATCTGGAGTCAGATGTATCATACTGTGTTAGACACTGATCTGGAGTCAGATGTATCATACTGTGTTACAGACACTGATCTGAAGTCAGATGTATCATACTGTGTTAGACACTGATCTGGAGTCAGATGTATCATACTGTGTTACAGACACTGATCTGGAGTCAGATGTATCATACTGTGTTACAGACACTGATCTGGAGTCAGATGTATCATACTGTGTTACAGACCCTGATCTGGAGTCAGATGTATCATACTGTGTTAAAGACACTGATCTGGAGTCAGATGTATCATACTGTGTTAAAGACACTGATCTGGAGTCAGATGTATCATACTGTGTTAGACACTGATCTGGAGTCAGATGTATCATACTGTGTTAGACACTGATCTGGAGTCAGATATATCATACTGTGTTACAGACACTGATCTGGATCTGGATCTGATGGATTTGAATGGTGTTGGGTTCTGTTTCAGGTCCATTTTAAACTGTGTTATCTTGGCTCTACAACACCGACTGTACATTCACTCTATAAAGAGTTATAGAGTTCTCAAGTGGAACGTGTTCTTGGTTTATTCTTCTGGGGAACATTAAATCAAACAGTATTTCCACGCTTGGCTCTCGAAGCGTGGCCTTCTCATTTGGACCCCTGAGAAAGGACCTGACCCTGGTGTTGTGTGTCAAAGCCAGCAGTGGGCTAGAGCAAGAGAGAGAGACCTCCTACTGCTGTGAAGAGAGAGATGGAGAGAGAGAGAGAGAGAGAGAGAGAGAGATGCAGAGAGAGAGGGGGAGAGGCAGAGATAGGGAGAGAGAGAGAGGGAGAGAGAGAGGGAGAAAGAGGCAGAGAGAGAAAGAGAGAGAGAGAGGCTGAGAGAGAGTGGTAGAGAGGCAGAGAGAGAGGGGAGAGAGGCAGAGAGAGAGCAGGAAAGAGGTAGAGAGAGAGGGAGATAGAATGAGAGAGAGAGGGAGAGGCAGAGAGAGGGGGAGAGAGGGAGGGGAGAGAAAGAGTCAGAGAGAGAGGGAGAGAGGCAGAGATGGAGAGGCAGAGAGAGGGAGAGAATGAGAGAGTGAGGGAGAGAGAATGAGAGAGAGTGAGGGAGAGAGAGAAAGAGAGGCAGAGAGAGAAAGAGAGAGACAGAGAGGCAGAGAGAGAAGGGGGGGGGGGGTAGAGATGGAGAGGATGAGGCCACACAGCCACAGAGCTACATCCCAAGTGTCACCTCCCCAGAAGCAGCGCTGCGACCAGACTGCCCACACCAAACAAACAACAACCCCTCCGATCCGGTGAACATCGGCGAGCGCCGGAGACGCAAACGCGGTGTGAAGCCTCCCTCTGTCTTCCCGTCGCGCTAATCGGGGGCCGAGGAGACGGCGATGAGAAGGGACACCCCTCCTATTGGAAGCGAGCGAAGCCGCCGCCTCCCCCTCTCCTCACCTCTCGCACCGCCCCCCCACAAGTGACCGTCGTGCCTCTGAAACCCACCGCCTTGGAAAATTGTTGACGTGTTCCCTCTGTGCAGACGCCGGGGACGGAGTCACGTCTGCAGCAGATGTCTTGTGGCGCCGACTGTAAATAAAGTTGATGAGACCGACTGAGCTCTCGTGGGCCGCTCCTGTCCTAAGGCATGTCCAGTCGACCCTCGCTAGGCTAGCAGAGATTTGGGCAGGAACCACAATGGACACTGTCACTCCTCCTAGTGGTTCTAGCTTTGTTGTTGGACTTCGGTCTTAATAGGAGAGGACATTGTGGTGCCACACGGGTTCGCCAGGAGAAGATGGGCTTCAGAGAAAAGATGAAGTCCACCAATTCTGCTATTGGATACAGTAGACCTATATCACTGCCATTAACATGTCCTTCCAACACAATGACAGCTTCAGTAGCCTACAGAGATGTTTGTCTCAGGGACCTGTCTTGTGACCTTCAAGGACACCTAAGCACTGGAGGGCGAGGTGTCTGTTTTGACCTTAACGTGACATAGGCCTATAGGCCACTATTTGGCAAGCTGATGTTGAAGGTAGCCTAGGACCTACAAATACAGCCAAGATCCCTTCAATCTAAAACAACACAATAAGTAATGAACAATTTCACATTTTGAGTTTAAAAAAGAAGAATCCCCAAATGTCCTATGTATAATGAAAACTATATAAACAATACACCATGTTCAATATTCTGGCAGTGAGAAAAAGGATTCAATTCACCCCCCCCCCCCCCCCGCTTGTCTTTGAGCTACATTTACAGTAGCGTAGCCTACTCGGAGCCCTTTAATTTCATGTTCCATTACACGCCGCCTAAGTGCACAATTACAACGACACACATATCTTCACATTAACTCTGACAGAGGAACGGGGGACAAAAGGCAAAGATGAGGCTTTGGGGAGAGGCGCGCGCCAGGGGCTGTCACGGTGAATCACTTAGGCGTCAGGGAGAAGGTGGCGAGGCGGGGAGCGGCGGAGACGTGAAGGACCGAGCGGCGAGGGTCTCATTAGTTGTGATAGGGCACGTCTCCAGGTTAAACCACCAGGCCCTGACACCTAATCCTTTTCAACTGGGTCCCCCAGGGGCAGATGGAACGATGTCTGCGTCCCAGTAGCCCTCTATAAGGGAGTCACTGTCTTTGTTGACTGGTATGAGCCATATCACAATAGCATCTATTTTCGTAATGGAACTTCTACCACAATGACGCTTTATATAGAAGACATTAAACAACAACAAGCTCCAACCTTACTCAACTGCACAGTAAGTAAGCAGGTACAATACATGATGAGAACAAAAAATGATGTGACCTTCTAGCGGTTGCCCTTGCATGTGTTACTATCAGGGCAGAGGCGTTGACAGCTCGCTGAAGTGGAAGTGCTGAGAGGTGTATTAGAGGTGCTAACGAAGAACACACTCCCACTTGAGAGGAAGCAATTAACTGAGGTGTAAAAAGCCGAGGGAGGGGACTGAGTGTGACCCCCCCCCCTCCCCCAGAGGGTAACTAGAACATCTCACACCTGAAATGTCTGGAAGGGGAAAAAAAATGCCTTGATGGAAACGTGTGTTGACAGTGTGGTACCTCAAATATCACCGATACGAAGTCACATCGAATGTCACTTAGAAGGTCATATTTAACTAACCACTAATTAGGCTCACATATTTTATAGTAATTAACGGAACATCTTATGATATATAAAATAATTGCTCTTACAGATGAACAATTCATCACACAGTACAAGAATTATTGAACAACCCGGAACGGAAATGGATGAGCCAATTTCACGGCTCGGTCACATTACAGGCCCTCCTCAAACAGTCTATAACCTAAAACCAGCCTCCTCAAACAGTCTATAACCTAAAACCAGTCTCCTCAAACACAGTCTATAACCTAAAACCAGTCTCCTCAAACACAGTCTATAACCTAAAACCAGCCTCCTCAAACACAGTCTATAACCTAAAACCAGCCTCCTCAAACACAGTCTATAACCTAAAACCAGCCTCCTCAAACACAGTCTATAACCTATAACCACAGTCTCCTCAAACACAGTCTATAACCTAAAACCAGCCCCCTCAAACAGTCTATAACCTATAACCACAGTCTCCTCAAACACAGTCTATAACCTAAAACCAGCCTCCTCAAACACAGTCTATAACCTAAAACCAGCCTCCTCAAACACAGTCTATAACCTAAAACCAGCCTCCTCAAACAGTCTATAACCTCAAACCAGTCTCCTCAAACACAGTCTATAACCTAAAACCAGCCTCCTCAAACACAGTCTATAACCTAAAACCAGCCTCCTCAATCACAGTCTATAACCTAAAACCAGCCTCCTCAAACAGTTTATAACCTATAACCACAGCCTCCTCAAACACAGTCTATAACCTACAACCAGCCTCCTCAAACAGTTTATAACCTCAAACCAGTCTCCTCAAACACAGTCTATAACCTAAAACCAGCCTCCTCAATCACAGTCTATAACCAGCCTCCTCAAACACAGTCTATAACCTAAAACCAGTCTCCTCAATCACAGTCTATAACCAGCCTCCTCAAACACAGTCTATAACCTAAAACCAGCCTCCTCAATCACAGTCTATAACCTAAAACCAGCCTCCTCAAACAGTTTATAACCTATAACCACAGCCTCCTCAAACACAGTCTATAACCAGCCTCCTCAAACACAGTCTATAACCTAAAACCAGCCTCCTCAAACAGTTTATAACCTAAAACCAGCCTCCTCAAACACAGTCTATAACCAGCCTCCTCAGACACAGTTTATAACCTAAAACCAGCCTCCTCAAACACAGTCTATAACCAGCCTCCTCAGACACAGTTTATAACCTAAAACCAGCCTCCTCAAACACAGTCTATAACCTAAAACCAGCCTCCTCAAACACAGTCTATAACCAGCCTCCTCAAACACAGTCTATAACCTATAACCACAGCCTCCTCAAACAGTTTATAACCTATAACCACAGCCTCCTCAAACACAGTCTATAACCACAGTCTCCTCAAACACAGTCTATAACCTACAACCAGCCTCCTCAAACACAGTCTATAACCTAAAACCAGCCTCCTCAAACACAGTCTATAACCAGCCTCCTCAAACACAGTCTATAACCTAAAACCAGCCTCCTCAAACAGTTTATAACCTAAAACCAGCCTCCTCAAACACAGTCTATAACCAGCCTCCTCAGACACAGTTTATAACCTAAAACCAGCCTCCTCAAACACAGTCTATAACCAGCCTCCTCAGACACAGTTTATAACCTAAAACCAGCCTCCTCAAACACAGTCTATAACCTAAAACCAGCCTCCTCAAACACAGTCTATAACCAGCCTCCTCAAACACAGTCTATAACCTATAACCACAGCCTCCTCAAACAGTTTATAACCTATAACCACAGCCTCCTCAAACACAGTCTATAACCACAGTCTCCTCAAACACAGTCTATAACCTACAACCAGCCTCCTCAAACACAGTCTATAACCAGCCTCCTCAATCACAGCCTATAACCAGCCTCCTCAGACAGTCTATAACCAGCCTCCTCAGACACAGTCTATAACCAGCCTCCTCAGACACAGTCTATAACCTATAACCAGCCTCCTCAAACAGTCTATAACCTATAACCAGCCTCCTCAAACAGTTTAAAACCTATAACCACAGCTTCCTCAAACACAGTCTATAACCTAAAACCAGCCTCCTCAAACACAGTCTATAACCAGCCTCCTCAATCACAGTCTATAACCAGCCTCCTCAGACACAGTCTATAACCTATAACTAGCCTCCTCAGACAGTCTATAACCAGCCTCCTCAAACACAGCCTATAACCAGCCTCCTCGAACACAGCCTATAACCAGCCTTCTCAAACAGTCTACACTGTATAACCGTTTCGACGCGGCAAATCCCCAGAAGTGCAGACTTCGTGAACATGCTTTGTTTACATGGAGCAACTATAGTCAAGGAAACCACATTTTTCTTTATTGTTTTGTGGGTGTCTAGTTGTTGAGCCTAATGTTGTTCTAGGGTGGAATTGTCATTTAAGAGAAACAAGCCACCCCCGCCCAAAGACAGGCGGTTCCTAGAGAGAGAGAGAGAGAGAGAGAGAGAGAGAGAGAGAGAGAGAGAGAGAAAGAGAAAGAGAGAAAGAGAGAGAGAAAGAAAGAGAGAAAGAAAGAGAGAAAGAGAGAGAAAGAGTGAGAAAGAGAGAAAGAAAGAAATCAGTGGATTCATCTGGACTTTATTTTTACTCAGGCGGCCTGGTCCACCCCGCACCCCGCGGGGTCCATCAGTAATGACGTCGCAGCTGCTGCTGATTTGGAAGAGGAACTTCGGCACCGCTAACGGTCGCTTTCTAAATCACTGTTGACATTTTTAATATTTAAATGTACAACGCGGCATACAAGCACACAAATGGGTCCAACTCTGCCTACACGAAACTGAAGGGTAAGTCCATTCTTTTCTACCATTAAACAGCAAAAACAGCGCTTGAAAGCTAGCACGGACTAGCATTGCTAGCTCCTTCTGATAGCATAGTCTGATAGCTGTCCATGCATAGCTACCCTGTAACTAGGCCAATATCAATCAATCAATCAATCAAAGCTTTATTTGTATAGCGCATTTCATACCCAGAGGCAACACAATGCGCTTTACAGAGAACAAGGGAGGTGGGCATACGACCCACCCCTACATATTCAAGAGGGAAGCAAAAAAACCAGTATCACCCGGGGGCCAGATAAGTGAGCTGTAAAAATTCTTCCCTGACCCCTCTCAACAAGGCGATCGAGCAAGCTCCAGGAGTATGTTTGTCTACCGGCTAAGAACATTTATAGAGCAATAAATAACATTAAATTACATTTTCAGAGTAAGAGAGGCTAATAACATCATAGGAGAGACATGGCAAACATTGGTGTATGTCTGTGTGTGCATAAATGTGCCTGGGCCCAGATAGAGGCAGGGGTCAGGGGTAGGAAAAGGATACGGACCCGGGTTAGGGTGAGGGGAAGGGGATCTGAGCCCAGGACTGGTGTATGTCAGTGTGTGTGTGAGTGTGCCTGGGTCCAGATAGAGGCAGGGGTTGGGGTAGGGTGGGGGGTAGGAAGAGGATACGGACCCGGGTTAGGGTGAGGGGTAGGGGGTACTGGACCCAGGCCTAAGGCCGGAAGTGGACTGTTGTATGTCTGTGTGTACGTGTGTGTGTTAACTAATTTGCTACGACATCTGCAGCAGACACAGGGGTATCTATCGGACTTCGGGAGGTCTGCTGGTGACAGTGGGGCATCCACTGGACCTGGTTAGAAGATAGGAGGGAGAGAGAGAGGCACTAGGGAGAGGGGAGGCAGAACAGGGTTAGTAGCACACGGAGCCATATATAGAGCAATACATTACGTCAAACTACATTTTCAGAGCAAGAAAGGCTAAGAGCATCATGGGAGAGGTGTGGCAGGTGTGTGTGTGTAGGCTAACCGGGTCAGGCTAACCCCACATCAGACGCATGTGTATATCCAATAAACCTTCCCTTTAACTAGGCCAATATCCAATAAACCAATAACCCTGGCTTGGCTGCACTGTCTCTGAGCACATTTAGACAAAGATATCTGGTTATCATAGCTAACGTTGCTCTTGTACAAAATGTCAAATCATCAGTATTATAACCAACTAGCTCGCCTAGCTTATTCATTCCAGTTCATAATCATAACCACGCTAGTGCTAGCTTGTTTATTTGTTTTATTGTTGTTATTGTTACACATAGTCCTGTATGTTTTATTGTAATTCTGTCCTGTTGTTTGTAACTTAGTGTAACGAGTGCTGAATGATTGTGAACAGGTCACACTTGAAAATGAGTCCTCTGAACTCAACGTGTTTTTTTTTACCTGTATAAATAAAGGTTAAATAAATAAATAAAAATATTCTCAGAATACTTTTATTGACGGACTTGTTCTTCCAATTCAGTGCATGCCAGTGCGAAGGGAAGACCAGCCGAGCCGATCATGTCTCCTAAGCTGATGAAGAGCGCTCACTACATCGAGCTGGGCAGCTACCAGTACTGGCCGGTGCTGGTTCCCCGGGGGATCCGGCTGTACACCTATGAGCAGATCCCGGTGTTCCTCCGAGAGAACCCGTACATCACAGATGGATACAGAGCCTACCTACCCTCACGACTGTGCATCAAAAGGTGAGTGTGCAGATTAACCCTAGCGGACAGACTGACTGGCTGATTTTTCATGGCTCCGGATGGAGTTTATTGAATGCATAACCTTAACCTTAACTCTAAACTTAGACTTGCACACATACTCAAACATCAAATTCACATCTTTATTGAGGGCATTTAAAACTCAAATTCATTTTGAGAAGGATATCAAATAACCCCCACACGCCCACTCCGCTAGGCAGTAATACGACACCGGCATTAAAACACAAGAAGGGCCCTAGAAAATTGACCTCTGCTTCTTTGAAATAGTGGGTAGCTAGCTTCCCATGATACAACACTCCCAGGGTGAAATATGTCACCATGTTTCCTTCAATATCGCCTGCTCGTTTTTACATAAGTCGGTGCACTTGTGGTAACATAATATGCGTACACTTCTTCCAGTACGCTGCACATGTCACATGTATATTGCCACGTTGTAAATGTATCTGTTGCCATTGTCTTTCTTACACGTAATATCAGTATCAAATCTTGCACCAACAACAATAACAGAAAAGTGCCTTGCTTCTACAATCCAAATGTGCTCAGGTAATGACTCTAACCTGACCACGTGATCCGCCAACAGTATCGTTGTTTGTTGTTGTTGTCCTGCAGTCTCTTCATCCTGTCCAATGAGACGGTGAACATGTGGAGCCACCTGCTGGGCTTCCTGCTGTTCTTCAGTCTGGGGGTGTACGACATGGCCGCCGTGCTGCCCGCCTCGGGCGCCTCCCGGGAGGACTACGTCATCTACTCCATCGGCCTCTTCTGCTTCCAGGTGGGTCACGCAGGGTGGGCTACGCAGGGTGGGCTACACAGGGTGGGTCACGCAGGGTGGGCTACACAGGGTGGGTCAGCAGGGTGGGCTACACAGGGTGGGCTACACAGGGTGGGCTACACAGGGTGGGTCACGCAGGGTGGGCTACACAGGGTGGGCTACACAGGGTGGGTCACGCAGGGTGGGCTACACAGGGTGGGTCACGCAGGGTGGGCTACGCAGGGTGGGCTACGCAGGGTGGGTCACGCAGGGTGGGTCACGCAGGGTGGGTCACACAGGGTGGGTCACGCAGGGTGGGCTACACAGGGTGGGCTACACAGGGTGGGTCACGCAGGGTGGGTCACGCAGGGTGGGCTACACAGGGTGGGTCAGCAGGGTGGGTCAGCAGGGTGGGCTACACAGGGGTCCCACCGCTCAGGGAACTCCTGGAATTTCATAGTTTCAAAAAGTCTATTCCAGTCACGGAAAGTCGGAATTCCTTGAATATCATGGAGTTTTAAAAAGTATATTCCAGACATGGAAAATCAGGGGGTTTTATCATTTTTTGGACCAAGTTATAGAATATTTGGGGATTTTGTGTGTAGCATGTTTACAATTTAGTTGCCATTTATCAAAATGTAATATTTTCATGCAGTGTTTTTTGTTATCGGGTTATTTCATGCGTTTCCCGTGTTGTGGTGTGGTTGCTTGATTCTTCAGCGCCAGTTTATCCCCTTCCTGCTCGTCACAAGTCAGGTTCGTTCGTTACAGGAAGAGGAAATTCAGCTTTTCAATCACTGAAAGTCAGGGAATTTGACCTTTGAACCCTGGTTGCAATATAAACAACATCTCACAGAGAGTTCACATTTCTGTAGTCTGACTCAGCGGATGATTCGGGGGATAAGCCTCGTCATTGGTTGATTACTGCCCTATCAGTGATGGAGGGAGATTCTCCTGCCCCAATCATATTCAATCCAGACTACGTGACACAACAACAACCTAGCAACCGCTCCGCCCAAGATGATTGTGATTGGTTTAAAGAAATACAGCACCCCAAACCCCCCCCCCCCCATCCTTGAACGCTAATGAGTCCAGACAGACCTCCCCAGCGCTGGCACAGTGTAAAAGTGTGGAGATCGGTCTGGCAATGCCAGAGAATAACATTACAAGCCAGCCCCCCCACACACACCCCCAAATTGGTATTGGAGCCCCCTGCCATCAGCAGAACAGCCAGTTGGATCTTGTCTAGTGGGCATTGCTTTGATAGTTTCAAGGCAGTCAGCAGCGTACCGTGGAAGCGCCGTGTCCACTCTGGTCAGCAAAGACGAGGCCCAACGCTCTGCCCAGACCAGTGTCCTGTGTTCTGTTCATGTAAACGCATCCGGGTCACGTGAGAACCCAGTCACCCTGGACTATGTGATTTAGGGATGCACGATATTATCGGCATGGTATCTGTATTTGCCGATATCGGCATTAAAATGCAAGATGGGAGATCGGCCAACACGCCGATACCCGCCGATCCTCTCCGATCTTATTTTGCCCCAAGAATGAATATTACATCATTTTAAGCTTCATTTGCATTTGCTGGTCGGCCAACACGATAAGAATATGCATAATAATACTGTAGGCCCCATGTTAATTCCACTACAGAAGAGATTTTATGATCTTTGCAATTAGGTGTATGGATCGGTATCGGTATCAACAGATCGGATATCTGCCGAAAATCCAGTATGATGCATCCCTAGTCCAGTCCCATGTCATGTGCTGGATACAGCCCCATCTGTGCCTGCGTTTGGTATCCCATTCATAACCCATTGTTTTGTGTGCTCAAGTATGTGTGTATTATTTACCAGGTGTATAATATGCTGTATGCAGGTGTGGGTGTGTGTTATTTACCAGGTGTATAATATGCTGTGTGGGTGTGTGTGTTATTTACCAGATGTGTATGTTGTGCTCAGGTGTGTGTGTATATATATATATATATATATGCATGCTGTGCTCAGGTGTGTGTTATGTACCAGGTGTGTATGCTGTGCTCAGGTTTGTGTGTTATTTACCCGGTGTGTGTGTACCAGGTGTGTATGCTGTGCTCAGGTGTGTTTTTGTTTGTGTGTTGTTTACCCGGTGTGTGTGTGTGTGTACCAGGTGTGTATGCTGTGCTCAGGTTGTGTTATTTACCCGGTGTGTGTGTGTACCAGGTGTGTATGCTGTGCTCAGGTTGTGTTATTTACCCTGTGTGTGTGTGTGTGTGTGTGTGTGTGTGTGTACCAGGTGTGTATGCTGTGCTCAGGTTGTGTTATTTACCCGGTGTGTGTGTGTGTGTGTGTGTACCAGGTGTGTATGCTGTGCTCAGGTTGTGTTATTTACCCTGTGTGTGTGTGTGTGTGTGTGTACACCAGGTGTGTATGCTGTGCTCAGGTTGTGTTATTTACCCGGTGTGTGTGTGTGTGTGTACCAGGTGTGTATGCTGTGCTCAGGTTGTGTTATTTACCCTGTGTGTGTGTGTGTACCAGGTGTGTATGCTGTGCTCAGGTTGTGTTATTTACCCGGTGTGTGTGTGTGTGTACCAGGTGTGTATGCTGTGCTCAGGTTGTGTTATTTACCCGGTGTGTGTGTGTGTACCAGGTGTGTATGCTGTGCTCAGGTTGTGTTATTTACCCGGTGTGTGTGTGTGTGTGTGTGTGTGTGTGTACCAGGTGTGTATGCTGTGCTCAGGTTGTGTTATTTACCCAGTGTGTGTGTGTGTGTGTACCAGGTGTGTATGCTGTGCTCGGTGGGTTACCACCTGTTCTGCTGTCACCGCTCTGAGAAGACGAGTCGTCGCTGGATGGCGCTGGACTGCGCCGGCATCTCCATCGGCATCCTGGGATGCTACGTCCCCGGAGTGTTCTACGCCTTCTACTGCAACAACGTACGTTCCTCCCCATCACCCTGTTCCCTGCACCCGGAGAACCTTCCTGTTACACCCCCCCCAGAGAACCTTCCTGTTCCTCCCCATCACCCTGTTCCCTGCACCCGGAGAACCTTCCTGTTCCTCCCCCCCAGAGAACCTTCCGGTTACACCCCCCCGTTCATGGCTAGCTAGGTTAGTTGGTCATTAACAGATATTAAGACTCTGAAATAGTAGGTATTTATTAAATAGTAGGTATTTATTAAATAGTAGGTATTTATTCCATAAAAGTGATGAACTGATTGTTCCCCGTACACAAGAAATGGGACCGTTTCAGTACTGGAGGAACCCACTCCGTCTCACCCCCCTGCCTCTCACCCGGTCTCTCCCCCCTGCCTCTCACCCGGTCTCTCCCCCTGCCTCTCACCCGGTCTCACCCCCCTGCCTCTCACCCCCTGCCTCTCACCCGGTCTCACCCCCCTGCCTCTCACCCCCTGCCTCTCACCCGGTCTCACCCCCCTGCCTCTCACCCGGTCTCTCCCCCCTGCCTCTCACCCGGTCTCTCCCCCCTGCCTCTCACCCGGTCTCGCCCCCCTGCCTCTCACCCGGTCTCTCCCCCTGCCTCTCACCCGGTCTCTCCCCCCTGCCTCTCTCCCCCCTGCCTCTCGCCCCCCTGCCTCTCTCCCCCCTGCCTCTCGCCCCCCTGCCTCTCATCCGGTTCCGCCAGCGACTCTCCCGAGTTCCGCCCCCCCCCCCCATATTGGAAGCGTTGGGTTATTGTGCCCCCAGAAAGCGGCTCCTGCCCAAACCAGATGGCTGCCATCACGGAGCGGTCCGTCACTCCTGTTTCTCACCATATGACATTCACACGTCGGGGAGCTGCTTCCAAACCCCCCCGCGCCCCCCCCTCCCCCACCCGCGCCCCCCCCACCCCCCTCCCCGCCAAGGCTGGCGCTCCACATTCGCTCGTCTTCTCCCATCAGCCAAGTCCCCAAAGAAAGCTGCAATTATATTTAGTCAAACTTGAAATACATTGTAGTTGAGAGGTTTGTGGACGGATCTGTGGCCGAACGCGTGGTATTTACGTCTAGGCGCGGCGTCTGGAAGTTGGACGCGCCCTGCGTCTTGGCGTTTCAGACGGGCCATTTTCAGGGTGCTAATTTATTCACAGTGAAATTCGTCAGGACCCCGTCATATGACTGAATGTAGGCCAAGGCTTCATTGGTACAAATGCCCCTTAAAATGCAGACCGCCACATGCACATACTTTAGGATGTATATTCCTCCAACATTCATCTAGAATCATTTATGAATAGTGGTCGGTCGGTACTATTCTGGGAATCAGTGTTTTCTTGTAATCATCTGCTGTGATTAATTCAACTTCATCCACACCGAGGAGATTTCCTGTTTACAGCTAAGAACCTACAGCACCGTTCCAACCTTAACTCTTAGGTTCTGCTGTGTTTGTGTTCCTCAGTTCTGACCTTAACTCTTAGGTTCTGCTGTGTTTGTGTTCCTCAGTTCTGACCTTAACTCTTAGGTTCTGCTGTGTTTGTGTTCCTCAGTTCCGACCTTAACTCTTCGGTTCTGCTGTCTTTGCGTTCCTCAGTTCCAACCTTAACTCTTGGGTTCTGCTGTGTTTGTGTTCCTCAGTTCTGACCTTAACTCTTGGGTTCTGCTGTGTTTGCGTTCCCCAGTACTGGCGGCAGGTGTACCTGGTGACGGTTCTGGCCATGATCCTGGCCGTGTTCTTCGCCCAGATCCACCCCCACTACCTGAGCCAGCAGTGGACGCAGCTGCGCTCGCTCATCTTCTGCGTGGTGGCCGGCTACGGCCTCGTCCCCACGGTCCACTGGATCCTGCTCAACGGGGGGTTCTCCTCAGAAATCGTCCAGGTCAGACGGGACAAACCAACTAAACCCCCCCGTGGGTTTGCTGTCCTCTGAGTCCGAGGCAGAGTAACACGCCGGTGTGGAAGTACACTTTAAAGCAATACATCGCGATATACAAACCTTTACAAACATGTCTGGTGATAATTCTCCAATTAGATTTACTAAAAGTAAGCTGAATCGTCCAAACAGTCTACTCAGAAAGATAATACATTGACATTTATTACCTTTTAAAACTCGCGCCCCCGGGACGCAGCATTCAGTCGAAGTGCGCATGCGCAACGTTGTGCTTAAACAACACAGTAGTAGCTAACTATTCCGGCGTCTATGGATATCATGCGTTTTTTAGCTCAATGATATCATGGCGGAGGTGAGAAAACCGAAGCGAAACATCACGGAGGAAGCCAGAATAAGAAAAAGACAATCTGATGTTATGAGAAAACTGGAGAAACGCTATGTATTGCTTTAACTTCAGCTGATGTCTGAACTGAAGTCTGCGCTGCTGACGTGTGTTTGTGTCGTTCTAGGCGTTTATCCCTCGCGTTCTGGGGATGTACTTCATCGCCGCGTTGGCTTTCGTCTTCTACGTCTCTAAAGTTCCTGAGCGTTACTTCCCGGGTAAGACCACACCTCCGTTCCCCGGTGACGACCACAGGTTCATTAAGATACGGGAAAAAGAAACCGCGCACTCGGGTCAGGGTGCAAAAAAGGTTTAGTGGACGTTTCGGCCGTAGCCTTTTTCCACTTAACCTTTTTTGCATCTAGACCCGAGTGTGGTTTCTGTTTTCTGTATCAGAGTATTTCCTCTCTGAATATTCCCGCCATGTTTTCTTCTTTGCAACAGGTTCATTTAGTTCAGATCATCAGTGTTTGTTGGACCGGGCGTTAGGGCTGGGTTAAAAAATCGATTAGGCCTAATCGATTCTGAATCAAATAATTCAGAATCGATTCATGAATCCCAAAATCGATCTTTTATTTAATGAATGAATTAATAAATGAAGGAATTAATAGTTAATTAATTCAATGATTCATTAATTCATTCATTTTTGGAAATCAGTATTGATACCCAGCCCTAGTATTGATGTGTTGCATAACTTGACAGTCATGTAATTAAGGTTACAGCAAAAAAAAAAAAAAGGTTTTAGTAACACTAACCGAATTGATATTGAATCGAATCGAATTGAATCGTGATAATCGATTCTGAACCTTGTGAATCGGAATTGAATCGATTCTTGAAATTGGAATCGATACCCAGCCCTAGCGGGCGTGTTTATCTTGGTGATGACGAGATGTTTTGGGAGCTTAACGTTGTGTTAACGTCGCTCGCTGCAGGTCAGCTGAACTACGTGGGTTCCAGCCACCAGGTGTGGCACGTCCTGGTGGTGCTGATGTTCTACTGGTGGCACCAGTCAGCCGAGTACATCATGACCTACCGGCACAGCCACCCCTGCCCCGGATACCCGGAGCACGCCTAGGGCTCTGAAGACGGACCCACAATGCAACACGGCGTCGCCGGGGGCGGTGCTTAAGCTAGGGCCAAGACTGGACTACCAAGTGTTCACAAAAATCTCACTTCTGCCACCAGTGAAGGGTCGCAGTGTCACAGAGACTGGCCTCGGCGTGTAGTGGGACGTCACCACAGCTCGGCCTCCCACATCCTGGGACTCTATTAAAGCTTCCGGACAAGTCAGGTGGATGAAGTCCCACTGGTCCAGAGAGACACTCCTAAGCCCTTTTTGTGGTCCTTCCTATGTCACCCAAATCATGTCAATAATGCCTTTGCATCTGCCTAAATGATGAAGGGAACATTTAAAAAAAAACAAATAGAGGGTTGTTCCACATTTGAATTATTTGGGGCGGTATTTGTTTGAGCTGATTAACCGAAGGCGGCTTAGTCAACATGTCCCCTTAAATCTCACCCGTTTGTGTGCAACGCTGTGTTGATGGGGGCCCCTGCCGATCACAGCAGGTAGCAGGTTCATTGTGATGGAACAACGGAAGCTCATTACGTTTATCAGTATAGAGGCCAAGGTGATCGCACTGATAAGGTACTTGCAACTTAAAAGGATGTAAAAGTAGATTTTTTTGGGCATTACCATTAAGATACATTGAATCATGGCACAAATTGGTAACATTTTTATTTTAATGGTAGCTCTTTATTGAACTTTTGTAATGTCACTTAATCATGGCTTTTGTCTGACCAACATAGGATGCAAATGTGTGTTGTAATTACACTGAACCATCAAGACTTCTCATCGCTTCAGCCCCAGATTTGAGTGATTGTTTTCCTAGAAAGCAATATCTACTGTGTTGTTCTACTGTGTTCTACTGTGTTCTACAAAGCTACTAACTACTTGTTTGATCTCCTTTGTACCTTCAGTATTCAGTCAAAGGGTATCCTGTTCTGGACACGGTCAAATCTCTACATAGACATGAGGTGACCGGTGACTAAGCTGTATACTTGTGAATTTAATGCTATGGGACTGCAGTCAGTTTCATCTGTAGCACAATCTGGCGTCTGTCTCACCCACGGGGACGTCCGTCTCGCCCACGGGGACGTCCGTCTCGCCCTCGGGGACGTCCGTCTCGCCCTCGGGGACGTCCGTCTCACCCTCGGGGACGTCCGTCTCACCCACGGGGACGTCCGTCTCGCCCACGGGGACGTCCGTCTCGCCCACGGGGACGGTTGTCTCACCCACGGGGACGTCCGTCTCACCCTCGGGGACGTCCGTCTCACCCTCGGGGACGTCCGTCTCACCCTCGGGGACGGTTGTCTCACCCACGGGGACGTCCGTCTCACCCTCGGGGACGGTTGTCTCACCCACGGGGACGTCCGTCTCACCCACGGGGACGGTTGTCTCACCCACGGGGACGTCCGTCTCACCCTCGGGGACGGTTGTCTCACCCACGGGGACGTCCGTCTCACCCTCGGGGACGGTTGTCTCACCCACGGGGACGTCCGTCTCACCCACGGGGACGGTTGTCTCACCCACGGGGACGTCCGTCTCACCCTCGGGGACGGTTGTCTCGCCCACGGGGACGTCCGTCTCACCCTCGGGGACGGTTGTCTCACCCACGGGGACGTCCGTCTCACCCACGGGGACGGTTGTCTCACCCACGGGGACGTCCGTCTCACCCTCGGGGACGGTTGTCTCACCCACGGGGACGGTTGTCTCACCCACGGGGACGGTTGTCTCACCCCCAGTTAGACTGTTTCATTAACATTCAGATGTATACAATCTCTAGGATGGATATACTGTACATGATCAGCTTCTTGAACCTGAGGGTTTTGTGCAATGACTGTTTTTTATTCCATCTACTATTTAAGGAAGCGAAACGTTCCTTAGTATTATAACTAATTTGCGTTTTGCTGAATTGTCATTATTTAAACTACTATTCTATTTGAAACAGTAATAGTGTGCATTACATGAAGATGCCTGTAGTGCAACACAATGTTTGTACAGTAGCAGTTCAATGTTGTTGTTTTGTTTTTAGGTTTTACATGTTGACTTTTATTACTCAAGAAAGTCTATTGTAAACTTGGTTAAAATAAAGTAAATAGTACAGTATGGAAATGAAAGGCTCCAAGTTAGCAAGGACCACATAAAAACTATTAATCCAACATTTTATTGCATTAGACAGCAGTAGATAGCGTGATGACAGGGTTTATTGTATTCAGGGTGGAAACTTTTTAATCCAATGGTTCCATAAGTGAAAGAAGCAGCAAACTGCATTTTTGTTAATGTGCCAAATGCTAGGTACATACTCCTAGGTAAAAGAAAGAAAATGTCATTTTCACCTAATTACAAAACAATGGAAGAATTTGAAGCTGAAAGTGCATTTCTTTTAAAACATAACCTTATTCTAATGTGGCTTAATTTGGATTCCTAGTCATACTAGGTCATTTCTGAAAGGCTGCTTTCCCTTTAAGAAGACATCGTTCTTTTTCTGCCACAGAGAGAGACAGTAAGGCTGGTCTCTCCCAGGTGTGGGCTCAGGACAGGACAGGAGTTGGGTTCGAGGGGGAAGAGCAGTCAGAGAAAACCTTACAGCCGCTGCCCAGGAGTCGGTTTGGGAGGGAAAGTTCCAGATTCTGATTCAAAAATAATGGGTTGAGGTAAAACATCTCACCACTTTCAAAAGAGAACAGTACTTTTACACACAGGTTTAATGCTATGACGTTTGAAAATAGTCACTTAATATTCTACATTAAAACTATCCCAATTAAAGACCCCACCTTTAAAAAAAATCCAACAAATGAATCCCTTGTATTCAAGAAAAACACTCGACAAAAATCACAACCGAAGATCACCTTGTGAAGACACGATCTAAATGTAAAAATATGCATAGAAAAAGGTCTGGAGTCGAGTGAACTAAAGTGGTAAAGTCCTACTTTAAAACAATCCCGTTGACACAAAGGGGGGTAATGTTATCCATCTACGCAATGGTTAACGAGGTACTGTGCAGCGAGGCGTCGCCACGCCCTTCCTTGTAAGGCGTTACGGTGCTAAACTCATCTTATCGGCGCATCACAAGGGAGCCGCAAACTAAACCGAGAGCTTCCGTTTTTGCGGCGACTCAAGCAGCCGGGACTGAGCGAGCTCACGGTACGATCGAGTGAAAACGTTTCTCTTGTTCAAACGTATGGAGGCGATGCTCAGGTCTGGTGTTACGGTTGCAGCATAGCAGGCTTCTCAGCCAACGGGTACAGGCAGAAGGAAACGCACACAGAAACCTGATGTAAATCCACACACCGCTGCTTTTTACATTCTGTTATTCCGTAGGCGTTTCGGATTCCCTCTAAATATTGGGCCATTTTGTTAGGAGCGGTTAGATTTGGCTGGGTAGACCCCCCCCCCCCTCTACGACGACACACAGCTGCCATCCCCTCGGGGCGTCGATCATCCCGGGAAGTGCATAGACTGTCACACAGCGATGTGATTCGAGTGTGTGTGTGTGTGTGTGTGTGTGTGTGTTCCTGGAAGACTTAAAACAGTTACTGTTTAGAAGGGAAAGGCGCGGCTCCGAAGGGGTCCAGCTCCCCTTGCTGGGGCGGGGGCTGCTGCTGGGGGGCGCCATGGACCACCAGTTCTGTGAAGGGCACCGCCCCGAAGTCGTCCATGATGTTGCTGTCCCCCAGCGCGCCGTGCAGGGAGCTGGTCCTGGATCTGCCGTTGGCCCAGCCCAGGTCAGCCTTGGCGTCGCCCAGGCCTTGGTACTGGCCGTGCCGGCCGCCATCCGGAGGATGAAAGGGCTTAGCGCCGAAAGGGTCCAAGATGGCGTCCTCGGCGGGCGTGGAAGCCCCTTTGTCTTTCCCGTCGGCCATCGTCACGGCGACGCTGATGTTTTCCTTGGAGTCCGAGGTGCTGAGGAACTCGTTGCTGCTCTGCGAGTCTCTCCTGCCCACCTTCTTGTGCCGCCGGACGCGCTCCGGGGTCCTAAAGCTGGGCTTGTTGCTCTTGCGCCCCCCGGTGGGCGTTCCGTGGTGGCGCTTGCCGTTGCTCCCCCCGGAGGCCGCCTCCTGCTTGGTCTTCCTCTGGCGCGACGAGAGCTTCTGGAGGCTGCGCTGCTTCAGCCGCTGCTGCTGCGGGCTGGGGGGCGTGTCCTCGGACGGCGGGCGGAAGAAGATGTCCTCGGCGCTCCTGGAGGTGGCGGGCGGCGGCGGCGGCGGGCCGGGCTGGAAGGGGGAGAAGCCGAACACGTCGATGCCCTCGGGGGAGATGGGCGGAGTCTGGCCCATGGGGATGTCGCCCACGCTCTTTCCCGAGCGGGAGAGGTTCCGGCTGAACGGCGCTTTGGTGAAGACGTCGAACTCCTCCGTGGGCGGGCGCTGCTCCTGGCTCACCTGCCTGAACGGCGCCCTGGCGAAGATATCGCCGCTCTCCGAGGGGCCTTTCGGCTGGGCGCCTCCGACGAAGGGAACGGCGCCAAACACGTCTACCGTGCCGCCGGCGAGGGGAGCTCGCACGGCCGCGCCCGGCGATTCCGGAGGCGTGATCAGATTAGCGCGCGGCTCCGCCTGCGGACTCCGACGGATGCCCGCCGACGCCGCCGCGCTTTTGGCGCCCGGGGGCTTCCGGCCGCGACCCCTGGCCCTCCGGGGGTCGTAGTCGGAGTCGGAGCTGTGCTTGTCGTCGTCGTCCTCCGCCTCGTCCTCCGAGTCCATCAGCAGCGGCCGCTGGCCCAGGGTCTCGGGCTCCGTGTCGTCGTTGAACTCGCCGTGCTCGCTGTTCAGGCCCTCCTCCTCCTCCTCCTCCTCCTCCTCCGCCTCCTCCTCCTCCTCCTCCTCGCTGCTCTTGGGGGAGGGCGGGTCGGACTCGAAGTCGCTGTCGGACTCGTCGCCCGGCCTGCGGCCCTGCTGGCCAGAGGAGTTGCCCTTACGTCCGCCTGCTCGGTGCTCCTTGGTGACGGGGACAGCGACGGGGACAGGGACAGAGGCCGGGACACCGGGATCTTCAGCGATCGTCTCGGTCATCGTAACGCTGGCTCCTCCTGGATCGACACACACACACACACACACACACATCAGGATGTTAGTTGAAGAAAAACAAAGAACATCATCAATTCATGACGCACAACGATGTAGTCTAGCGTTAAAAACGGCGAACATTTATAGGGGGTTAAAACATTCAGTATTATTCACCAATATCAACTTGACGCTTGAATCTCCTTACATTTAGAGTGTTAATATCAGATCCTGCCGACGTCCTCAACATCATCACACACAGAAAAGGGTCAGCAGGCATGCAGGATGAGGATGGGGAGGAAACGCAACATCCTAAAACCTTTCAAGTCCCATGATTAATAACAAACATTTGTTGTTTTTTAACCACTTTATCTTCTGAAACTAGAGCTGATACAGTACACCATGATGTCAGACCATGACTTAATACAATAAGAGTTTAAGGAGGATAATGAACCAATGGGAGGCGTCCATTTGGGTGGAGGGGTTTGGGGGGGGGGTTAGACTTAAACATAATTGTTCTGTTCTAAATCATGTAACGACGCTCATCTTTTGCAACTTCTCTAATATCACCAGGTTGTCGGACGAGACGAATCTGGATCTCTTGATACGTCTGGAATTCCAAGAGTGTCTTTCAAGTCACCTCAATTATTTTAGAAGGAAAGCAGATCCCATCCGTTTGTCCGAGGGCGCGTGTGATGGTTCACTCTCCCCATTCTCTACTGGAGGGATGACTCGGCAAAACCAGGACTCATCCTGGTACCACAGCAGTCAAAGAGTACTCCAAACGAGTTCTGTTAATATCTAATATGATAACCACTAATGGATATCACAGCGCATGGTAAAACAGGTTGTGGAGTTGGATACTGTAAAATGAGAATACATTTGGAACTGTATAAATGTATGTGCCAAACAAGGTCAGGCGTTCTGAGATAGTTGATCATTTCCTATTAATAAAACCCTCACAGTAAAAAGCAGAGCTGCTCCTGCTGTACAAACATAAATTGCAATCTGTTAATGTTAGAAAGTCTCTCAATCTGGCAGGATATTATGACCGATTGGCCAAAAGCATCATTGTAAACAAATGAAGAGAGGCAACAATAAAAATTAATTTTTTTTGGGGGGGGGCGTTAAAGGAGTAGTAAAGGGAAAATGCATGTTTAGCCCTGTTTTAGGGTTACTTATGATCATATACAATGGTTCAGATCAAAACGTTGAGAAGACTAGCACTTTTGATAAAGTCTGATAATTGCTCTACCACTGTTTTGGTCATACAATGGATGTGGGTGGGCACCGTGAAAAATCATTCAAAAAACATGTTAATTTCTCGATTTCAAAGAAACTCACCTAGGTGTTAGTTCGCGTTCTGACATATACTTCGCCATAAAGTAAGATTAAAGATAAAGAAAGATTCATCTGGAAATGCTTTTTTAAAATATTATGCATAGAACTATTTAGTCGCAGTACATACGTGTGTCCGCAAACTAGGTAGCCTAGCAACATAATCAATAACAATAGCTACCGTAAGTAGTTCCGCTTCCTGAATCCCTTCTGCGGATTGATCTACACATCTACAACGGTCGCTTCAATACAAGTCAATGAATTTCATAAATGATCAATAAAACCCTACAGGATTCATACTTTGCAGCGAATTTGATGTCGGAACACCAACGGACACTAATTACCCCCTCGGTGAGCTTCTTGTCTTTGAAATCGAGAGTTTAACATGTTTTTTGAATGATTTTTCAAGGTGCCCACCCACATCCATTGTATGACCAAAACGGTGGTAGAGCAATTATCAGACTTTCTCAAAAGTGCTAGTTTTGTCAACGTTTTGATCTGAACCATTGTATATGATCATAAGTAACCTTAAAACAGGGCTAAACATGATTTTTCCCTTTACTACTCCTTTAAGGCACTGTGTGTGACGCATGGAAGACCACCATGTAACGCACGGCCTGTCGACCCCACCTAGATTACACCTCTAATCGCCTCCACCCCTGTGCCCCGCACAGCGCAACATCTTTAATCACATTAGATGATCTCCACCTGGGTGCTCCCGTAGCTCAATGGGCTGGGGCGCGTACCATGTAAAGGCTAGTCCTTTCTGCAGAGGCGTGGGTTCGAATCCGGCCCACGCCCTTTGCTGCATGTCTTCCCCTCTCTCTCTCTCTCTCTCCCTCTCCCACCTTTCCTGTCTGTCACCTACACTGTCCTATCCCAATAAAGCAGAAATGCCTTAAAAAATATAAAATAAGATGATCTCCACCTGCAGAACAAATGTGTTTGCTGATGTTCTTTATCAAAAGTCAGCGGATTACAACTTGGGGACAGCCCTTGTTAAATAGTGGCGACGACGCGCTGTTGACCTTCCAGACGAGAGACGAACGTTTGCGCTGGTCTGGACCCCCTGGGGTCTGGGTGTGTGTGAGGAGCATCCTGGCACCATCAGGACACTGGCTGTCGCCACATGGCTGCCTAGCGGATTACCCAGAATCCTCTGTCCTAGCGGATTACCCAGAATCCTCTTTAAATCCGCTGAGCACTCCTGCTGTCCTGGCTCAAGTCATAAAAACCCCTTCTCTCTTTCACTTGTGCATTCTCCATCCTTTTCAAACCAATAAATTACAATCTGTATTTAAACAATCTATATTTCTTCATCCACCAAACCTGAGATGTTCTGTGAAAACAATATGGCTGCTCGGGTCATTCAGATATAGAGCTGAAATACAATCCCAAGGCTTTGATGCAGTGTGCTCCCTTAACAATGTCTGTCAGTGCTTAGCCAAGCTTGATTACGCAAATAAACACACATTTACTTAACTAATCACATGGCATTTGTATGCGTCCACGGCAGGGTCTAACGTGCTTAAGAGTCGTTAAGATCAATGTAACAGAGGATAACCCATAATATTAGTCCACCAGATTATATTACGGTATTAATGCATTCATTATACCATGGGTTCAATGTAAAGATTGCCTAAAGTTGCGTTCTCAATTTTAACACCAGTGACCCTACAACAATTGGTTGTCACATTAGATACAGCCACATGAGGGTATATTACTGGGAAGACTAATGCAAGAAAAAGAGCATTGTGGAGATGTTATTGTACCTCAGTATAAAGTTACATTTAACCAGTGTCCCTGCATTCTATAGCCAAACACGAGATGATGTTTCTTATATTAGTGATTGTGACCATATAAATAAGCCCCACAGTGGAATACACTCATCACTCATGTTTCAGTATGGAAACTGGTCCAATATGGACTCATAAGGAACGTTATTACAATATTAACGTAATATTAATGATTTGCCAGTTGATTTGCCAAACCAGAGAAAATTCTAGCGTGTTCACAGTCTGGGTTGGCACACATGGTTCCTTTCAAACTCTCTACTTCCATACTTCAAACTCTCTACTTCCATACTTCAAACTCTCTACTTCCATACTTCAAACTCTCTACTTCCATACTAGGTTCAGATTTGCCATCGTGTTGCTCTTACTGTGGCAAAAAACCTTCGCCACCGTACTACCCACGCTGGTGATTCACCTTCTACCATAGCGCCATTCGCTTTGGGAACTTCAAGCATTTTTGTTGCACCAATTCGCAGACAGACAGACAGACACAGACAGGCAGACAGACAGGCAGGCAGACAGAGCGACAGACAGAGTGACCGACAGACAGACAGACAGACAGACAGACAGACAGACAGACAGACAGGCAGGCAGGCAGACAGACAGACACAGGCAGACAGACAGACAGAGCGACAGACAGACAGAGCGACAGACAGAGTGACAGACAGACAGGCAGGCAGACAGACAGGCAGACAGACAGGCAGACAGGAGTGACCGACAGACAGGCAGACAGACAGACAGACAGGCAGACAGGCAGGCAGACAGACAGACAGACAGACAGACAGACAGACAGACAGACAGACAGACAGGCAGACAGGCAGGCAGACAGACAGACAGACAGAGTGACCGACAGACAGACAGAGAGTGACCGACCGACAGACAGACAGACAGACAGACAGACAGACAGACAGACAGACAGGCAGGCAATGTAAACAGGAACCTCTTGCTCAGGTGGTGTAATGGTGGGCAGATTCTACTCATCTAATCTTGAAATGAGCCGTCACAACAAAATGAACCAAAAATAAGTATTGCTTTTGAATATGTTTATTTATCATTAGCATTCTATAAAGAAACACATTCACACTCACAGTATGATACAGGGTCATTTACATAGTCTGTTGTAGAACAGAACATTTGATACAACTTATCCATCTAAAGGCTGTAGATACTGTAGATGAACCACATGAGGGCGAGCTGCTGTTGATTCAGCAGATAAATGTGTTTCTGAACAGTTGTGACATTCTTAACTTTTACCAGAACAGTTTGATGAACATCTGTGTGTAGCTGACCAAAATTCACATGCTTTACGTAACAGTATTGAAGTGATTAGGTTTTTAATCACTTCTTCAAAAGAATCAACTAAAGCTGACAACTAGGAAGTGAAACCAAGGTACAAAACGAATTAAAAACAACAAAAAAGTTATGTTAAAATGAACAGAAATGCTGCAAACGTAAACACGACATATTTAAAAGAATTTCAGAACAGCGTTTGTGTGGTCTTCACTATCCACGAACATTTGTCTCGAACCGTTGTCATCAATGCAGTGACTGGCTCAGGTTCTCCCTTTAAAGTCTCATCTCTAAACAAAAGCATTATGGTTGTCAATTCAGAATCTGTCCACCAATACACAATCTGAACAAGATGTTTCTGAGGCCGTCTTCCAGAGGGGAAATGACAGGTATGGACCGAACCTAGGAGTTTAACAGCCGAGTCCACAGATCAAGAGGAAAATGAAATGTACAAGAAAAATGATGTGGTATTGAGGAAACGACAATACCAGCTTCCCTAGGTCAAAGTAAACTTACCTTTGGTGAGAAAAAAAAAATGAATAGAGGCATTCATTTAAAGATAGCCTAGTTCCATGTCTCAATGTGATATGATGAACGCTTTCCATGGATTGACTAGCTGGCTGAGGTAAGGTGAAGCGATAGCCTGCGCTCTCACAGCCCGCTGGGATGGCATGGCGTCTGGGAGGACACCTCCCTTCAGAACGCAGCCATGAAGCAAACACCGATGACCAATGACTAATAGAGCACATGTCCAGCACCAGCAGAAGTCCAGTCTGATGAAGACTTATTACGCGGATCAGCACCACGTTTGACAAACGCGTCGTGCGGAACAAACAGTTTGGACCGTGACGGCGCTAGTAGCCCGTCAGTAGCCCGTCTCTGGTCTCACCAGGAAGAGAGACCAGCCGGTGGGAACACTGGGGGTTGAGAGGCTGTGGAGACTTCACATGGGCGCTCTGAGGTACAATTTAGCCAAAGTCTAAATGAGTGGGATGGGTTTTTTTTCCTAGTATTCTCCTTCATCCAACAGGACAAAGTTATCCATCAAGGTGAGAAGAGCCAGCCAACATTTATTTTTAAAATGGCAGTTAATTGGGGAAAAAAAAGCTCTAAAAAAGGCACTTCCTGTCTTAAGGTGCACAGGTTGACGTCACAGGAAACAGACGCATGGTGACGACATGGAATGTTCACCCAACACCAACAATGGGGGAAAAAAAAAAAGCTAATTTGTGGTGAATGATCAAACAAGCCCCTGAATATCATCTGGAATATCCTCTTCCCCTAGACAAAACAAAACCACACACCTGGCCGAAATAAAGACAGAGACCAGCTGATCTAGAACCTGTCGTCAAATTCCCTCACACCGTACCAGCCCTTTGGGGGCGGAGACACCCGTGAGATTTGACCCACCGGACCTTGTTCTACCAACGTGACCCTCTCAAACACTCCCACTTTGGTTGGTCATCGGCACAATTCAATCACAAATAACTAGCAACAAAAGGAAACATAGATATGCATTTCCAATTCAATGTAATCTAAGCAAAATTATAATATAGAGTGTAATGTGTATGGGGTTGTACTCGCAGTATTATTAAGTCAGTTGTCGCTATCTTACCGTGTTATATGTATGGACACTGCTGATAGTTTCAAAAGACTTTCTATTTAGTAACCAATCTTAAACTTGTTTACATGTTGAGTCATTAAATAAATTCTATACATTTCAAAAAGTGGATCTTGACCTGCCTATAAAATTGCTTGTTACCGGTTCACATTGAAGGAGCAGGGAGAATATACTGTAGGCACAGAAGCTTATTGCTGCCACCGACATGATGGTGTTCACAAAGACAAATACTGCACTTTCCAGGAAATAAGTTCACATTTCACACCGTTACTATGTTATCATCTTAGTGGGAAAACACCTTGATACATTCTGAGGGGAATTCTTAAGATATAGATATATATATAAATGTGTCAACAATACAGAGGTCTTGGGGTGGGCGTTGCGTCAGGCCTTAAAGGTAAAGTGCCCCAGCCAACCCAGAAGGGCAGGTCACATCCTGAGTGGCACAGCTCCGTCATACACATGTCGTCCTAAGATCCACAAAGTATTGAGATCCTTAAAGATATATGGCGCGCCAGCGTTAGTTGGGTCAGAGAAGCACTATGGCGTTAGGCTAAATGCAAAACACATGGCTATTAGTTTCTCCGCTTGCTATTTGCGGAACCCGCTGTACCTGTCGGTTCCCCGTGTAGAACGTTACACAGCGTTCCTCAGTACCCAACGGTCACTCCTTTTAGATACAACCC
>NC_140239.1:1675285-1722785 GCF_949987555.1 Borostomias antarcticus | reverse complement strand
CTACTTTTAGCCTTAATGTATCTATGGATACGGGCCCTGAACAACATTTGACATCCCATAATAACACAGTGAGCCAGCGAGCGCCTGCTGTCCTGTCCTGTCCTGTGAGTGACCAGCCAACAGCTCCATCTGACTGGGGTCACACAGGAGTAGGACAGCTGACCTCGCTCTCTGGCGGTCTCTCTCAGTGTCTCTCTCTCTTGTATTTTACCATTTTTAATTTGCACACGACCCAAATGATCCTGTGGGTTAGACAGAGTTGATGTAGTGCGGTAAATTAATATATTTCCATATACATTTATACAACATCTCCATAGGCCATCGTCTGATATGTTTAGACTAGCCGTACCTCACAGTGATGTCAGAACCTGTGTCAATTCTATATTTTGTAAAAAAAAAAAAGGAAGACTTTGCTACTTACCCTACAATGGCTGTCTGTGTGTCTGTGTGTGTGTGCGTGCGTGCCTGTGTGTGTGTGTATGTGTGTGTGTCTGTCTGTGTGTGCGTGCGCGCCTGTGTGTGTGTGTATGCGTGTGTGTACGTGTGTGTGTGCGTGTGTATGCGTGTGTGTACGTGTGTGTGTGTGTGTGTATGCGTGTGTGTACGTGTGTGTGTGCGTGTGTGTACCTGGAGGTACTGGAGCTGTTGTGCATTTGGTTGCTGTTGATGAACAGTATGTTGTTGTTGTTGTTGTTGTTGATGATGTAGCTGTTGAAGTCGCAGGTCTCCAGGCTGCAGCTGCTGTAGGACCCGGTTCTGTTGACTGCTCGCCTGTGATTGGACCTGCTGTTGTTGGGTCTGTGACGGGGCCTGCTGTGATTGGTTCTGTGACGGGGCCTGCTGTGATTGGCTCTGTGACTGGGCCTGCTGTGACTGGGCCTGCTGTGATTGGCTCTGTAAGACCGGCGGTCCGTTCCCAGGCGTCGGAGCTGTGAGGCATGAAAACACACATGTAAAACACACATGTAAAACACACATCTAAAACACACATGTAAAACACACAGGGAGACTATTGTCCCAGAAAACCCCCCATCTACTGCAAAAGGTTACCCTTGCGTATGTTTGTGTATTGTGTGTGTTTGTGTATTGTGTGTGTTTGTGTATTGTGTGTGTTTGTGTATTGTGTATTGTGTATGTTTGTGTGTTTGTGTTTGTGTATTGATGTTTGTGTATTGTGTGTGTTTGTGTATTGTGTGTGTTTGTGTATTGTGTGTGTTTGTGTGTTTGTGTTTGTGTATTGATGTTTCTGTATTGTGTGTGTTTGTATATTGTGTGTATTTGTGTATTGTGTGTGTTTGTGTATTGTGTGTGTTTGTGTGTGTTTGTGTATTGAAGTTTCTGTATTGTGTGTGTTTGTGTATTGTGTGTGTTTGTGTTTGTGTGTATTGTGTGTGTTTGTGTGTTTGTGTATTGTGTGTATTGATGTTTCTGTATTGTGTGTGTTTGTGTATTGTGTGTATTGATGTTTCTGTATTGTGTGTGTTTGTGTATTGTGTGTTTGTGTATTGTGTGTATTGATGTTTCTGTATTGTGTGTGTTTGTGTATTGTGTGTTTGTGTATTGTGTGTGTTTGTGTATTGTGTGTGTTTGTGTGTGTGTGTGTGTGTGTGTGTGTGTGTGTGTGTGTGTGCGCTGGCATCTACCTTTCTGCCCGTTGCTGACCGGTCCAGGCGCCGAGGGCACGGTCATCTTGACGGGGGTCACGGTGTTGGGGAGGGGCAGCACGTTGCTGTTGGCCGCCTTCGGCCGCTGTCTCGGAGCGATGGACGTTTCCGTGGGACCCACCGACTCCGTTATCCTGAAACACGGAGGCAACGGGAACCTCAATCACTCACAAACACACTCCTAAATAGGGCGGGGTTTAAAAAATCAATTAATCGATTCTGAATCGATTCATGAATCCCAAAATCGATCTTGAATTTAATGAATGAATAGTTCATTAATTCATTCAATGATTCATTCATTCATTCATTTTTGGAAATCAGTATCGATACCCAGCCCTAGTATTGATATGTTGCATAACTTGGCAGTCATGTAATTAAGGTTACAGCTTAAAAAAAAAAAAAAAAGGTTTTAGTAACACTAACCGAATCGATATTGAATCGAATCGAATTAAATAGTGATAATCAATTCTGAACCTTGTGAATCGGAATCGAATCGATTCTTGAAATTCGAAATTTTGGTGGAGCGGTGTTGGTGGAGAGGTGTTGGGGGAGAGGTGTTGGGGGAGAGGTGTTGGGGGAGAAGTGTTGGTGGACCGGTGTTGGGGGAGCGGTGTGTTGGTGGAGAGGTGTTGGGGGAGCGGTGTTGGGGGAGCGGTGTGTTGGTGGAGAGGTGTTGGGGGAGAGGTGTTGGGGGAGAGGTGTTGGGGGAGAGGTGTTGGGGGAGCGGTGTTGGGGGAGAGGTGTTGGGGGTGTTGGGGGAGAGGTGTTGGTGGAGAGGTGTTGGTGGAGAGGTGTTGGTGGAGAGGTGTTGGTGTTGGGGGAGAGGTGTTGGTGGAGCGGTGTTGGGGGAGAGGTGTTGGGGGACCAGTGTTGGGGGAGAGGTGTTGGGGGAGCGGTGTTGGGGGAGCGGTGTTGGGGGAGAGGTGTTGGGGGAGAGGTGTTGGTGGAGAGGTGTTGGGGGAGAGGTGTTGGGGGAGAGGTGTTGGGGGAGAGGTGTTGGTGGACCAGTGTTGGTGGACCAGTGTTGGGGGAGAGGTGTTGGGGGAGCGGTGTTGGGGGAGCGGTGTTGGGGGAGAGGTGTTGGGGGAGCGGTGTTGGGGGAGCGGTGTTGGGGGAGCGGTGTTGGGGGAGCGGTGTTGGGGGAGCGGTGTTGGGGGAGCGGTGTTGGGGGAGCGGTGTTGGTGGGACCAGTGTTGGGGGAGCGGTGTTGGGGGAGAGGTGTTGGGGGAGAGGTGTTGGTGGGACCAGTGTTGGTGGAGCGGTGTTGGGGGAGAGGTGTTGGTGGAGAGGTGTTGGGGGAGAGGTGTTGGTGGAGAGGTGTTGGTGGAGAGGTGTTGGGGGAGAGGTGTTGGGGGAGAGGTGTTGGTGGAGCGGTGTTGGGGGAGAGGTGTTGGGGGAGAGGTGTTGGTGGAGAGGTGTTGGGGGAGAGGTGTTGGGGGAGAGGTGTTGGGGGAGCGGTGTTGGTGGAGAGGTGTTGGGGGAGCGGTGTTGGGGGAGCGGTGTTGGGGGAGCGGTGTTGGGGGAGCGGTGTTGGGGGAGAGGTGTTGGGGGAGAGGTGTTGGGGGAGAGGTGTTGGGGGAGAGGTGTTGGGGGAGCGGTGTTGGTGGACTGGTGTTGGGGGAGCGGTGTTGGGGGAGCGGTGTTGGGGGAGCGGTGTTGGGGGAGAGGTGTTGGTGGAGAGATGTTGGGGGAGAGGTGTTGGGGGAGCGGTGTTGGGGGAGAGGTGTTGGTGGGACCAGTGTTGGGGGAGCAGTGTTGGGGGACGAGTGTTGGGGGAGCAGTGTTGGGGGAGCGGTGTTGGGGGAGCGGTGTTGGGGGAGAGGTGGTGGGGGAGCGGTGTTGGGGGAGCGGTGTTGGGGGAGAGGTGGTGGGGGAGCGGTGTTGGGGGAGCGGTGTTGGGGGAGCGGTGTTGGGGGAGAGGTGGTGGGGGAGCGGTGTTGGGGGAGCGGTGTTGGGGGAGAGGTGGTGGGGGAGCGGTGTTGGGGGAGCGTACCTGGCTTTCGTCATGCTCTTCTTGGCAGCGACCTCGCTGGCCGTGAGGGGCTCTGGGAGGGAGGTGGGCAGCGTGGAGCTCTGGGGGAGAGACCAGCACGTCAACACTACCCCACACACACCATAACCCAGCACACACACACACACACCACAACCCCACACACACCCTTACCCTGCACACACACACTCCACAACCCCACACACACACTCCACAACCCCACACACACCCTTACCCTGCACACACACCCTAACCCTGCACACACACACACACACCACAACTCTGCACACACACACACGTCAACACAACCCCACACACACAGTAACCCAGCACACACACCCTTACCCTGCACACACACCCTAACCCTGCACACACACACTCCACAACCCCACACACACCACAACCCAGCACACACACACTCCACAACCCCACACACACCATAACCCAGGGACTCACATAGAGGTTGGGTACGGGGCAGTAGTAACTGACAGGGACTCACATAGAGGTTGGGTACGGGGCAGTAGTAACTGACAGGGACTCACATAGAGGTTGGGTACGGGGCAGTAGTAACTGACAGGACTCACATAGAGGTTGGGTACGGGGCAGTAGTAACTGACAGGGACTCACATAGAGGTTGGGTACGGGGCAGTAGTAACTGACAGGGACTCACATAGAGGTTGGGTACGGGGCAGTAGTAACTGACAGGGACTCACATAGAGGTTGGGTACGGGGCAGTAGTAACTGACAGGGACTCACATAGAGGTTGGGTACGGGGCAGTAGTAACTGACAGGACTCACATAGAGGTTGGGTACGGGGCAGTGAGTAACTGACAGGACTCACATAGAGGTTGGGTACGGGGCAGTAGTAACTGACAGGGACTCACATAGAGGTTGGGTACGGGGCAGTAGTAACTGACAGGGACTCACATAGAGGTTGGGTACGGGGCAGTGAGTAACTGACAGGGAGGGACTCACATAGAGGTTGGGTACGGGACAGTAGTAACTGACAGGGACTCACATAGAGGTTGGGTACGGGGCAGTGAGTAACTGACAGGGAGGGACTCACATAGAGGTTGGGTACGGGGCAGTAGTAACTGACAGGGACTCACATAGAGGTTGGGTACGGGGCAGTAGTAACTGACGGGGACTCACATAGAGGTTGGGTACGGGGCAGTAGTAACTGACGGGGACTCACATAGAGGTTGGGTACGGGACAGTCCTTCCCAGCAAACCTGAAGGCAAAGTAGGACACTTGGAAGATGTCGGGTCTCTTCTCCTGGTCAGGCTCCAGCATGTATCCTGACGGATGAGGACAGCAGAGGGATGAGGACAGACAGAGGAGGGATGAGGACAGACAGAGGAGGGACGAGGACAGACAGAGGGATGAGGGCAGCAGATAAGGGATGAGGATGACAGAGGAGGGATGAGGACAGCAGAGGAGGGATGAGGACAGAGAGTAGGGATGAGGACAGAGAGGAGGGATGAGGACAGACAGAGGAGGAATGAGGTCAGACAGAGGAGGGATGAGGACAGACAGAGGAGGGATGAGGACAGACAGAGGAGGGATGAGGACAGACAGAGGAGGGATGAGGACAGACAGAGGAGGGATGAGGACAGACAGAGGAGGGATGAGGACAGACAGAGGAGGGATGAGGACAGACAGAGGAGGGATGAGGACAGACAGAGGAGGGATGAGGACAGACAGAGGAGGGATGAGGACAGAGAGGAGGGATGAGGACAGACAGAGGAGGGATGAGGACAGACAGAGGAGGGATGAGGACAGACAGAGGAGGGATGAGGACAGACAGAGGAGGGATGAGGACAGACAGAGGAGGGATGAGGACAGACAGAGGAGGGATGAGGACAGCAGAGGAGGGATGAGGACAGACAGAGGAGGGATGAGGACAGACAGAGGAGGGATGAGGACAGACAGAGGAGGGATGAGGACAGACAGGAGGGATGAGGTCAGACAAAGGAGGGATGAGGACAGCAGAGGAGGGGTGAGGACAGACAGAGGAGGGATGAGGACAGAGAGGAGGGATGAGGACAGACAGAGGAGGGATGAGGACAGACAGAGGAGGGATGAGGACAGACAGAGGAGGGATGAGGACGGCAGAGGGGGGATGAGGACAGACAGCACGTCTAGAGATCAGGGTAGAGGAGGCAAACCTGTGTAAATATGTTCACTATAATATTCTTACGCTGGATCCCTTAGACACCGCTACCTTGTTTCACCACATGGGGGAGCTATTGCCTCAATATTTGTACACAGGATAACAGAATGGAGAAGTCAGAAGACCTCTGGGAAATTAGGGGTAGGATCGGTATATGTACCCCCCCCACCCACTTACTGTAAAGCGCATTGTGTTGCCTTTGTGTATTAAATGTGCTATATAAATTAAGACTTTTTCAATTATTGTGCCAGTCATAACAAACACTTTTCAATTTTAAAGGAACTACATTTCCCAATTGGGTAAAACGGCTGATTGATGACCTTGGTGGAGTCTGTGGAGAGTAAGGCGGTACTCACTGATTAAGCAGTGCAGCTTGTAGGAGAACTTGGAATTGTCCGGGACGATGAAGTTTCCGTCGCATATGGCCACCTGACTCTCTCCGAAGGGCAGAGAGAAGAAGCACAGCTTGTACAACAAGCATCCCAGCGCCTGCAACACACCGGGGAAAACACAATGAACACACACGACAACATGCTACGCAAGTGCTGCTGCTAGCTTCCATCTGATAGAAGTACACTGAAACTGGGATTACTAGCGCCGTGCAGGGCCTGCTGATATGGGGGTTGTTGTTGCCTGAACACTTCTCTGGTTGAGGGTTTTGACGCCATCGTCGCCCTTTTGAAACCAGCCGAAATACACTGGGGGGGGAAAAAACAAACCCTGCCAAGTCTCTTGAGGGTTTTAGTTGAAAAGGTCTTCGTTTGCAGAAGCTCTCGACTTAACGGTAATGTATTCAGTCTATATTAGGCTCTGCTCCTCTTGCTGATGTAGTCGTGTGAGATCAAAGGGAATTTGGAATTACCCTGAAGAGTTTGTTCTCAGTCTCAATCCAGAAGCTAGTCTTCTTCTGAGTGGACGTTATGATCAGAACCTGGTTCTATAGTCTAGAAGCTAGTCTTCTTCTGAGTGGACGAGCTGATCAGAACCTGGTTATGTAGTCTAGAAGCTAGTCTTCTTCTAAGTGAATGTGTTAATCAGAACCTGGTTCTATAGTCTAGAAGCTAGTCTTCTTCTAAGTGAATGTGTTAATCAGAACCTGGTTCTATAGTCTAGAAGCTAGTCTTCTTCTGAGAGGACCAGCTGATCAGAACCTGGTTCTGTAGTCTAGAAGCTAGTCTTCTTCTGAGAGGACCAGCTGATCAGAACCTGGTTCTGTAGTCTAGAAGCTAGTCTTCTTCTGAGAGGACCAGCTGATCAGAACCTGGTTCTGTAGTCTAGAAGCTAGTCTTCTTCTGAGAGGACCAGCTGATCAGAACCTGGTTCTGTAGTCTAGAAGCTAGTCTTCTTCTGAGAGGACCAGCTGATCAGAACCTGGTTCTATAGTCTAGAAGCTAGTCTTCTTCTGAGAGGACCAGCTGATCAGAACCTGGTTCTGTAGTCTAGAAGCTAGTCTTCTTCTGAGAGGACCAGCTGATCAGAACCTGGTTCTGTAGTCTAGAAGCTAGTCTTCTTCTGAGAGGACCAGCTGATCAGAACCTGGTTCTATAGTCTAGAAGCTAGTCTTCTTCTGAGAGGACCAGCGGATCAGAACCTGGTTCTATAGTCTAGAAGCTAGTCTTCTTCTGAGAGGACCAGCTGATCAGAACCTGGTTCTATAGTCCAGGACAACGTGGGAAACCGGCCCTGAAGTCCCTTCCCTTCTCCACACAAAGCGGCCTCTCTACTACTGTACTGCTTAACGAGTATCCGCCCGGAACGCACTCAACGCGCCCACTGAACACAGAGCAGGAAGTGGCAGGTGGCCTCCTGCCTTAGTTAAGAGGAAGTGGGTTTTTCCTTAATGCCGGCGTGTCCCATGGTGCCTTGCAGCTGTGGTGGTGGTGGACATTTCACACATGGGCCTAGTTCAAAAACATTCCTCCCTTTCTCAAAGATGTCTGCCATCTTTCATGTTTAAAGTTTACATGTTTTGAACCTGCCTAGTCGACATGACACATGACCTCTGGGAAGCAAGGGAGGGAGGAAGGAAGGGAAGGAGGGAGGGAGGGAGGTGACAGAAACGGACACAATTCAGACTTATTGGACCTGAACTTCGTCCCAAGAGACCTAACTTCCTGTCGTGGTACTGTCGTCACCGGTGATTTACGCACGCACGCACGCACCATGGATGTATTATATAAACTGGATACAGCCACTCCATTCACTGGCCGCTATCAACAATGAAGCCCTATTGAACCGCGCCATCTTGGCAAAATTTGTAGTCATTTGACTATTTCCGGTTACTTTTGACTTGCGCAGTTGTGCTTTTCTGGCCTTCCGGTTACTTTTGACTTGCGCAGTTGAGCTTCTCTGGCCGACGCGCGTCCACGAAAAAGTTCACATTTTTTAATGAAAATGACCACAAGACAACCTCCTGTGCATAGTTGAAATGGTAGTGGGATACGGTGATAAACTGGAGTGATCATTTGACAGCAATTATTAGCCTTTTCCAGGAATGGACAGAAATGGGATATTTTTAGAATAACAGGAATTTATTCACATACAATGTAAAGGAGTTGATGTGTAGCATGAAGATGAAACGATACACTGAGTTTGGGTGTTTTCAGTCAACGTTGGCGTTGACCGCTTCCAGCTATCGAATGGCCGACTGGTGTAAGATGGATAGCCTAACGTTAGAGAGATAAATGTAGGCTATGGTTATGTTAATAAAGCTAACAATGATGTTGTAACATGCATGCAGCACTGCCGATCTGATCTGAACGATTGATTCATTATTACCATGGATCGGTATTGGGATTGATCAAGGGCGAGTGTGAAATAGCAGCCACGAACTCAGCGGGTTTTCCGAGATGCGGTAGCCGCGGCCAGAGCTCCTGCTGGCGGGGAGTGAAGCTCTTCAACTCGCCGGTCACTGGCTCCCTGGAGGAATTTAGCCTGGCTGCAATAACGTTATCGCGAACGGAATGAATACCATCTACTAGCAAACAAAACATGTTCAATTATATTTAACTTGTTAAAACTAAGATGCCAGGATCAAAAAATAATTTCTCCAATTGATATATTTGACAAAAACAGGTTAATATGCAAGCCGGTTTTCATTGCTAAATCAAAGCGGGGAGAGCCGGGAACGCGCGTCTACATTTCAGAGAAATGTGAACTTTTTCGTGGACGCGCGTCGGCCAGAGAAGCTCAACTGCGCAAGTCAAAAGTAACCGGAAATAGCCAAGTGACTACAAATCTAGCCAAGATGGCGCGGTTCAATAGGCCTTCACTTTAGATTTCGATTCCTGGGGGCTTGGCACGCACGCACGCACGCACACACACACACAGGTAAGCATGCTAGCCAGCTAACACCTGCTAGGTGCTACCAACAGACACGTCATTAGACGGCTTTAGCAGGAGATCATACTTCTACTTCTAGATAACTAATGACATCATACTGCTACTGCTAGATAACTAATGAGATCATACTGCTACTGCTAGATAACTAATGACATCATACTGCTACTGCTAGATAACTAATGAATAAACACACATTTCAAGGAGAGCGCATAGCCCTAGGCCCAGAGAAGAGCAGTATATTACAACTGTACTAGCTCTGGTCTATCCTAGGCCCAGAGAAGAGCAGTCCTAGGCCCAGAGAAGAGCAGTCCTAGGCCCAGAGAAGAGCAGTCCTAGGCCCAGAGAAGAGCAGTCCTAGGCCCAGAGAAGAGCAGTATATTACAACTCTACTAGCTCTGGTCGAGACCAATTCAACAATTCAGTGGCTGTGGACAGGGAAACGGTCGCAAATGTGACCAATTTAGTCCCAGTCTGGAGCTCTTTAGTCCCAGTCTGGAGCTCTTTAGTCCCAGTCTGGAGCTCTTTAGTCCCAGTCTGGAGCTCTTTAGTCCCAGTCTGGAGCTCTTTAGTCCCAGTCTGGAGCTCTTTAGTCCCAGTCTGGAGCTCTTTAGTCCCAGTGTGGAGCTCTTTAGTCCCAGTCTGGAGCTCTTTAGACCCAGTCTGGAGCTCTTTAGTCCCAGTCTGGAGCTCTTTAGTCCCAGTCTGGAGCTCTTTAGACCCAGTCTGGAGCTCTTTAGACCCAGTCTGGAGCTCTTTAGTCCCAGTCTGGAGCTCTTTAGTCCCAGTCTGGAGCTCTTTAGTCCCAGTCTGGAGCTCTTTAGTCCCAGTCTGGAGCTCTTTAGACCCAGTCTGGAGCTCTTTAGACCCAGTCTGGAGCTCTTTAGTCCCAGTGTGGAGCTCTTTAGTCCCAGTGTGGAGCTCTTTAGTCCCAGTCTGGAGCTCTTTAGTCCCAGTCTGGAGCTCTTTAGTCCCAGTCTGGAGCTCTTTAGTCCCAGTCTGGAGCTCTTTAGTCCCAGTGTGGAGCTCTTTAGTCCCAGTCTGGAGCTCTTTAGACCCAGTCTGGAGCTCTTTAGTCCCAGTGTGGAGCTCTTTAGTCCCAGTCTGGAGCTCTTTAGTCCCAGTCTGGAGCTCTTTAGTCCCAGTGTGGAGCTCTTTAGTCCCAGTCTGGAGCTCTTTAGACCCAGTCTGGAGCTCTTTAGTCCCAGTCTGGAGCTCTTTAGACCCAGTCTGGAGCTCTTTAGTCCCAGTCTGGAGCTCTTTAGTCCCAGTCTGGAGCTCTTTAGACCCAGTCTGGAGCTCTTTAGACCCAGTCTGGAGCTCTTTAGACCCAGTCTGGAGCTCTTTAGTCCCAGTCTGGAGCTCTTTAGACCCAGTCTGGAGCTCTTTAGACCCAGTCTGGAGCTCTTTAGACCCAGTCTGGAGCTCTTTAGACCCAGTCTGGAGCTCTTTAGACCCAGTCTGGAGCTCTTTAGTCCCAGTCTGGAGCTCTTTAGACCCAGTCTGGAGCTCTTTAGTCCCAGTCTGGAGCTCTTTAGTCCCAGTCTGGAGCTCTTTAGTCCCAGTCTGGAGCTCTTTAGACCCAGTCTGGAGCTCTTTAGACCCAGTCTGGAGCTCTTTAGACCCAGTCTGGAGCTCTTTAGTCCCAGTCTGGAGCTCTTTAGACCCAGTCTGGAGCTCTTTAGTCCCAGTCTGGAGCTCTTTAGACCCAGTCTGGAGCTCTTTAGTCCCAGTCTGGAGCTCTTTAGACCCAGTCTGGAGCTCTTTAGACCCAGTCTGGAGCTCTTTAGTCCCAGTCTGGAGCTCTTTAGTCCCAGTCTGGAGCTCTTTAGTCCCAGTGTGGAGCTCTTTAGTCCCAGTCTGGAGCTCTTTAGACCCAGTCTGGAGCTCTTTAGTCCCAGTCTGGAGCTCTTTAGTCCCAGTCTGGAGCTCTTTAGTCCCAGTCTGGAGCTCTTTAGACCCAGTCTGGAGCTCTTTAGACCCAGTCTGGAGCTCTTTAGTCCCAGTCTGGAGCTCTTTAGTCCCAGTCTGGAGCTCTTTAGTCCCAGTCTGGAGCTCTTTAGACCCAGTCTGGAGCTCTTTAGACCCAGTCTGGAGCTCTTTAGTCCCAGTCTGGAGCTCTTTAGTCCCAGTCTGGAGCTCTGGCCGCATGCACACACACAGAAATGCCTTCCCACACACACACTTACCCAGATATCGGCCTTAGTGGTGATGGGTTTCCCTCCGTACAGATTGATCATCTCTGGGGCTCGATATGACAGGGTTGTGTACCTGCCCGGAGGGGGGGGGGGGAGAGATAGAGAGAGAGAGAGAGAGAGAGAGAGAGAGAGAGAGAGAGAGAGAGAGAGAGAGAGAGGAGATAGAGAGATAGATAGAGAGATAGAGAGAGTGATAGAGGGGGAGAGAGAGAGAGAGAGAGAGAGAGACAGAGACAGACAGACAGACAGACAGACAGACAGACAGACACGCACGCACGTGGTCAGGCAGGGTTAAAGGTCAGCGTGGGAACGCTCCAGCTGAAAGCAGGCCTGGGTCACATACGAGGATCGCGCCCTTGACGTGTTTCTGGGGCGCGTTTGACTTTCCGCGGCGTGAACGAGCGCCTTCTGGATCGTTCCCTTGGTTTGGTGATCGTGAGGTGAGTCCAGTGCGGCCCGTAGTATTTGAGGCCGGTCCAGTTACGTAACGGTTCAAGGCCGGACCGTGTGTGTTTATGGCTGGCGAGGTTGTAAATACAGCAGGTAGTGGCTTATCAGTGCTATGAAACCCAGCACAGCCAAACATGCAAAACAGAGGCGTCTGATTGGACAGCGCTGATTGAGCAACGACACTGGAGAGACGCGCACATATAGGGGGATAAAAACACGTTTTGGGATGGGAGTCGCGCACGCACGCACGCACGCACACACACACTCACTTCTTGATCTCGTCCTCCACGACGCTCACTCCGTCTTTGTGCGGGAGCAGCACTTTGTGGGTGGCGCTGCCGAAGTCACACAGGACGTAGCTCCCCTGGTCATTCAGCAGAATGTTCTCCACCTGCCGGACGACACACACACACACGGGCGCACACACACACACACGGGCGCGCACACACACACAAAGAAACAGGAGCCCTCATTACAGCCATGTTTACACAGCAGCAGGCCTACGCCCCGTCACCTACACACACCGTCCTCTGCAAACACGGAGCACAGCGGCAGGTAGTCCAGCGTGATCCTCTCTGAGAGGAGAGCCTTCAGCCAGCGTCCCCAGGAACCACGAACCAGTAGGGCTGGGTTTAAAAAATCCATTCATCGATTCTGAATCAAATGATTCTGAATCGATTCATGAATCCCAAAATCAATCTTTTATTTAATGAATGAATGAATGAATGAAGGTATGAATAGTTAATTAATTCATTCAATGATTCATTCATTCATTCATTCATTTTTGTAAATCAGTATCGATACCCAGCCCTAGTATTGATGTGTTGCATAACTTGGCAGTCATGTAATTAAGGTTGCAGCTAAAAAAAAAAACAGGTTTTAGTAACACTAACTGAATCGATATTGAATCGAATTGTGATAGTCGATTCTGGACCTTGTGAATCGGAATCGAATCGATTCTTGAAATTCGACTCGATACCCAGCCCTAGTAACCAGAGTGTGTCATTATCAGAGGGGACCGTGCGGATCTGGAAGGAGTTACGATGAGTGACATCAACGGGGGCTTTCTCAGGGTGCGCTGGGTGAGGGGACCAGACTAGCTGGCCAGGGGAGGGATGGGCCTTCCACAGGCTGCGTCTGTTTACACTACATCTGACCCCTGCTGCGTGATATGACTGGACAGAGAGAGAGAGAGGGAGAGAGACAGAGAGAGAGAGACAGAGAGAGAGAGAGAGAGGAGAGAGAGAGGAGAGAGAGAGGGAGAGACAGAGACAGAGAGAGAGACACAGAGAGAGAGATAGAGAGAGAGAGAGAGAGACAGAGACAGAGAGAGAGAGACACAGAGAGAGAGAGAGAGAGAGAGAGAGGAGAGAGAGAGAGGGAGAGACAGAGAGACAGAGAGAGACAGAGAGAGAGAGACACACAGAGAGACAGAGAGAGAGAGAGCTATACCAAACACCACTGACGCAAGAAATCCTGGCAAAAATACCAGGATGTCCTGCTACATCGGGTCGTACCTTTCTGGCTATTCTGACCCACAATCCTGTGCACGGCGGGAAATTGCGTCACGCGTTCCGAGTCAGACAGCTGTGGACGAGTGTCGCTTCGTGGACAGTGAAAGATGTGGTCAAACTTCAAGGCAAAGCAGTACGTCCCAATTGCATGCATACTGCGCGTGAAGTACGTACTTTCTAGGGGCAGCTGTAGTGCGTACTGGAAGGGCTTTTTTCTGCTGTGTTTTTCGTGTTATGCTTTTAAACCTGTAGCACACTGAGATTTTCAAATGAAAAGTGTGTTATAAATAAAATGTATTATTTTTATTATTATCATTATTATTATTAATAATAATCATAACAATAATAATAGTAGTAGTAGTATCATTATTATTATTATTATTATTAATAGTAGTAGTATTAGTAGTAGTATCATTAATAATATTATTATTATTAAGAATAGTAGTAGTAGTAAAGCTTAGAAGTATGTGATTTGGAACGCAGCCAAAGTGCATGTTTAGAAGGGAGGGGAGAAAGAGAGAGAGGGGGGGGGGGCTTTGTAAGATGGGAAAGTGATTAGAGAAGTAGGAGGCGGCCACACAGCTACACAGTAGGAGAGAGAACGAAAGAGAAAGAGAGAGAGAGAACGAAAGAGAAAGAGAGAGAGAGAGAGATGATGTTGGCCCATGGAGGGATTGGAGCCGACAGGCGGAAGGCGGGTGAGGAGGAGGGGGGGTGATGGATGGGAGGGGGGAGGAGGGAGGACAGGAAGAGAGGGATGAGGACGGGAGGGAGGAGAGGAGGGAGGCAGGGGGAAGGAGGGAGGGAGGAAGAGGACTGGGTGGACTATGGGTGGTGAGTTCACAGAAGAGAGCTGAGGGAGGAGAGAGAGAGATAAGCAGGAGAGATGAGATAGAAGGTGATCCGAGGAGGAAGACATGGAGAGAGGAGGGAGAGAGAGGAGAGGAGAGGAGAGGAGAGGAGAGGAGAGGAGAGGAGAGGAGAGGAGAGGAGAGGAGAGGAGAGGAGAGGAGAGGAGAGGAGAGGAGGGGAGAGGAGGGGAGAGGAGAGGAGAGGAGGGGAGGGGAGAGGAGAGGAGAGGAGAGGAGAGGAGAGGAGAGGAGAGGAGAGGAGAGGAGAGGAGAGGAGAGGAGAGGAGAGGAGAGGAGAGGAGAGGAGAGGAGAGGAGAGGAGAGGAGAGGAGAGGAGAGGAGGGGAGGGGAGGGGAGAGGGGAGGAGAGATGAGGAGGAGAGGAGAGGAGGGGAGGGGAGGGGAGAGGAGAGGAGAGGAGAGGAGAGGAGAGGAGAGGAGAGGAGAGGAGAGGAGAGGAGAGGAGAGGAGAGGAGAGGAGAGGAGAGGAGAGGAGAGGAGAGGAGAGGAGGGGAGGGGAGGGGAGAGGGGAGGGGAGGGGAGGGGAGGGGAGGGGAGGGGAGGGGAGGGGAGAGGAGAGGAGAGGAGAGGAGAGGAGAGGAGAGGAGAGGAGAGGAGAGGAGAGGAGAGGAGAGGAGAGGAGAGGAGAGGAGAGGAGAGGAGAGGAGAGGAGAGGAGAGGAGGAGAGGAGGGGGGTCCGCTTGCCTTCAGGTCTCGGTGGACCACGGGGGTCTTGCACTGGTGCAGTCTGGCCACGGCCTCGCAGGTGTCGCAGAAGATGGCGAGAACCTCCGGCTCGGTGAACCCCACGGTCAGCCTCTGGTTCATCTGCTTCACCACCTGACCCGCTAGAGAGAGAGAGAGAGAGAGAGAGAGAGAGAGATCAGCCTCTGGTTCATCTGCTTCACCACCTGACCCGCTAGAGAGAGAGAGAGAGAGAGAGAGAGAGAGAGATCAGCCTCTGGTTCATCTGCTTCACCACCTGACCCGCTAGAGAGAGAGAGAGAGAGAGAGAGAGAGAGAGAGAGATCAGCCTCTGGTTCATCTGCTTCACCACCTGACCCGCTAGAGAGAGAGAGAGAGAGAGAGAGAGAGAGAGAGATCAGCCTCTGGTTCATCTGCTTCACCACCTGACCCGCTAGAGAGAGAGAGAGAGAGAGAGAGAGAGAGAGATCAGCCTCTGGTTCATCTGCTTCACCACCTGACCCGCTAGAGAGAGAGAGAGTGAGAGAGAGAGAGAGAGAGAGAGAGAGCGAGAAAGAGAGAGAGAGAGAGGTCAGCCTCTGGTTCATCTGCTTCACCACCTGACCCGCTAGAGAGAGAGAGAGAGAGAGAGAGAGGGAGAGAGAGAGAGAGAGAGAGGTCAGCCTCTGGTTCATCTGCTTCACCACCTGACCCGCTAGAGAGAGAGAGAGAGAGAGAGAGGGAGAGAGAGAGAGAGAGAGAGAGAGGGAGAGAGAGAGGGGGGGGGGCGGGGGAGAGAGAGAGGGAGAGAGAGATCTGACTGATTGAAACCCCTTCGGAGGATGGGTCAAGTTCTTTGCCTACGCTAGTCTGGGACAGTTTCTCAAGAACGAGAGAAAAAAGGAAGAATGTGTGGAAAGTAAAGAAAGTCTCACTCACTTAACTATTGAAATGAACAGAATCACTTAACTATTGAAATGAACAGAATCACTGATTCGAGAGTGAATCGCGATGCATCTGAGAATGGATTTCCCCCTAACCCTATTGGACGAGCCCTCATCCACACAGACCCCACAGGGACACCTGAACACAGCAACAACCCTGAACACACACCTGAATCACAGACTGACTACACAACACCACACACCTGAATCACACAGACTGACTACACACCTGAACACCTGAATCACACAGACTGACTACACAACACCACACACCTGAACACCTGTATCACACAGACTGACTACACACCACCACACACCTGAACACCAGAATCACACAGACTGACTACACACCACACACCTGAACACCAGAATCACAGACTGACTACACACCACCACACACCTGAACACCAGAATCACACAGACTGACTACACACCACACACCTGAACACCTGAATCACACAGACTGACTACACGACACCACACACCTGAACACCAGAATCACAGACTGACTACACAACACACACCTGAACACCTGAATCACACAGACTGACTACACAACACACACCTGAACACCAGAATCACAGACTGACTACACAACACCACACACCTGAACACACACCTGAATCACACTGACTGACTACACAACACCACACACCTGAACACCAGTATCACACAGACTGACTACACAACAACACACACCTGAACACCAGAATCACACAGACTGACTACACACCACACACCTGAACACCAGAGTCACAGACTGACTACACACCACACACCTGAACACCTGAATCACACAGACTGACTACACGACACCACACACCTGAACACCAGAATCACAGACTGACTACACAACACACACCTGAACACCTGAATCACACAGACTGACTACACAACACCACACACCTGAACACACACCTGAATCACACTGACTGACTACACACCACCACACACCTGAACACACACCTGAATCACACAGACTGACTACACAACACCACACACCTGAACACCAGAATCACAGACTGACTACACAACACAGACCTGAACACCAGAATCACAGACCGACTACACACCACACACCTGAACACCAGAATCACACAGACCGACTACACACCACACACCAGTATCACACAGACTGACTACACACCACACACCTGAACACCAGAATCACAGACTGACTACACACCACACACCTGAACACCAGAATCACAGACTGACTACATAACACAGACCTGAACACCAGAATCACAGACTGACTACACAACACACACCTGAACACCAGAATCACAGACTGACTACACAACACCACCTACCTTGGTACACACTACTGTACATATACTACAGCATATAATTAGTATGTACTGCATAGTATATGATTAGTATACAACATAGTATATAATTAGTATGTAGTACATATGTAGTACAGCATAGTATATAATTAGTACATAATTAGTATGTACTAACTACATAGTATATTAGAACGTACTACATAGTATACAATATAATGAGTATGTACTGTACTAGATAGTAGAGGTACAGAGTGGTGGTTTGGGCGAGGAGGAGGATGAATGAATGAATGAATGAATGAATGAATGAATGAATGAATGAATGAATGTATGAAAATGTTTATTCATACACACTTAAAATGAATATACTAATATGTTTTACAAACAATTGTCAGATGTTACCTTTACAGAACTCCATGAGTATGAGCACCTCCCAGACGCTGTCGGACACGGCGTTGATGGTGGAGTCCAGGTACGCCACGATGTTCTTGTGACCGGACAGCTCCTTCTGCACACATCAACGAGACACACAGACTTTACACAGGGCTGTAATGGTGGCTATTCATCTCATCCGGACGCTTCCGCTCATCGATGCACAGACGGGGCTTGGTATCCTGTGCGGCGTGCGAGTGTGGCGCCGAGGAACAAACCGCAGACCGCATCATTCAGGACTGTCCGGTATACCGGACACCCGACGGAATGCACGACCTGACGGTTGAGGATGACGAAGAGAGAGAGAGAGAGAGAGAGAGAGAGAGAGAGAGAGAGAGAGAGAGAAAGGGAGACAGAGACAGAGAGAGAGAGAAAGGGAGAGAGAGAGAGAAAGGGAGAGAGAGAGAGAGAGAGAGAGAGAAAGAGAAAGGGAGAGAGAAAGGGAGAGAGAGAGAAAGGGAGAGAGAGAGAAAGGGAGAGAGAGGGAGAGAGAGAGAAAGGTAGAGAGAAAGGGAGAGAGAGTGGGAGAGAGAAACACTAAAGTGTGTGTGTGTGTGTGTGTGTGTGTGTGTGTGTGTGTGTGTGTGTGTGTGTGTTCATCATTGTTAACGGTCATCTCTGTGCTGCAGACGGACACACCTAGCTGTCCAGCTAAGCCTGAGCTGTTCAGTTACAGATTGGGGTCAGGAGGAGTTCGGGGAACCACATCTGTTACCCAAGTTCAACAGGTTCCTTGGTTCCGTCCGGCTCGGTGAATACGGAACCTAAAGCAGTTGTTGGATGTTTTTGGGGTTTGTGAATTCAACTGGGTGTGAGATGGAGGCTTTTTCCCGGGATATAGAGACATTTTTCTGGGATTCCTGTGGGTCATGAGATTCCCTCAGGAATCCCGCCAGTCGGGAGTCAGTTTCACTGCTCGTCACGTGACGGGACAGGAAAACAAGAGAGCGAAGATCATAAATAACAGGTCAACAAGGTCAGGGTTTGTTTGTTTTTTTACATACAAAAATGTGCATTTCTAATACAAATAAACACTTATTTTTGTACCATATTAACGCTGGGGTATAAACGGGCGGGATTAGGATTAAGTTATGACCACAGTGTGTTCTGACGCTACTCTACGTTCTACTGTTCGCTGCGTCTGGGACTTAAAACTGGACTTGGTGGAGTTTCAAAGAGGATCAGTCATTCACTCTCTTCCTGTTCGTTACCCATGAGGCAGCGCTACAGTATACCAGCTGTGGAAGAGCGTTTCAACAGGTGAGCGGTTCTTTACTGCCGAGGGCCGTCTTAACTTTCTGGCCTGGTGATTGAATACAAAACCGCCCGAGAACATATAAAGTCATCTAAGAACAGGTTGGCTAGAAATCAAGCGCCATTGTAACATCTCGCCAGGGACAGATGGAAACTAGCTTTTTGGCTGATAAAAAAAACAAACATTGCTTTGCTTAAAGACTCACTCGCCACTAAAACAATTAAAGAGGGTGACAAAAACGCTAATCGGACGAGAGAGAGTCATTCCTGTCATTTTTCCGAGATTGCGACAGGACAGGATTATTGTTTTTCCTGTCATGGGATTAGGACAGGACGGGATGTTGCGTGTGGGAGTGGGACAGGTGTGACAATCCTCTCCAGTGTCACCCTCTAGTGTGAAACATCCTATCAATGTCATCAATGAGATTTATATGATAATGTGAGTTACGGTCAACAATGTCATAGTGTCTTTAAAGCTGTCAATAAAATGAGATGAATTGCAGTTTGCCAAGTGTTTGATGTAGCCTATTGCTATAAACTAAGATTGTAGGTCTATAAACCACGCTTCATCATGTGATGTTTTTGGTTTATGTTTTTTTTTAATGTTCCATCAAAGTCGTGTGTTTCTGCTACGAAGACAGACATGCTGTTCATCTACATTTTGACAGGTGACAAAGACCTATTGACTGAAATGTTTTCAAGTTTCAATGCACGGCTTGGGGAGCATGCGCAGCTGTGTGTGTCTGGTCTGTGGGAGCATGCGCAGCTGTGTGTGTCTGGTCTGTGGGAGCATGCGCAGCTGTGTGTGTCTGGTCTGTGGGAGCATGCGCAGCTGTGTGTGTCTGGTCTGTGGGAGCATGCGCAGCTGTGTGTGTCTGGTCTGTGGGAGCATGCGCAGCTGTGTGTGTCTGGTCTGTCACGGCTTCGGGAGCATGCGCAGCCGTGTGTGTCTGGTCTGTGGGAGCATGCGCAGCTGTGTGTGTCTGGTCTGTGGGAGCATGCGCAGCCGTGTGTGTCTGGTCTGTGGGAGCATGCGCAGCTGTGTGTGTCTGGTCTTTGGGAGCATGCGCAGATGTGTGTGTCTGGTCTGTGGGAGCATGCGCAGCTGTGTGTGTCTGGTCTGTGGGAGCATGCGCAGCTGTGTGTGTCTGGTCTGTGCTCGCTCACCATGATGGTGATCTCTCTCTTGTAGATGTTGAGGTCCGGGAGGTTGTTCACGTACATCCTCTTCAGGGCGCAGCGCACGCCGCTGTGCGTCCGAGCCAGGAACACGACCGAGAAGCCTCCTGGGGAGGGGGCGGAGCATGGCGTTAGCATGTGTAAATTAAAAATCTTACTTGGTTTAGTTTAGATTTCAAAAAACACGCTGAGTGGTCGGTCAAGCTGGTTTCAAACAAAGACTAAGTTTATTCTATGTTAGTATTTGCAAGTCGGACTCAAGCACAGGAAGTAAATCCAGGCAAGAGTGAGTGACTGGGGAACGAAAGAGATAGTTTATAACGTGAAAAAGGAAGTGACACAGTTTCAGGATGAAGAGGACAGGGAAGTGATGTCACACAGGAAGAATTTGTAGTTTTAACAGACTGATTCTAGAGGAAAGAACTACAAAGTTAGAACCACAGTCAAGTAGGAAAACAAAACAGTTTGGTGAGACTTGAATTTCATTCACACATGGCGTTCAGCCACGGACAGACAGACACTCCATCTTGTTTCATTTCTCAAAGAGTGACAACATGTTTTGTTTTTCGTCTTTGATGCTGAGTCACTCCCAACCAACTTTGACCGCCATGACCTCGAAATAAGTCCATCCCCTTAGAACACCTCTATCCAAACATGCTGTCCTCCACCAATGATGTACCGCCCCTTTATACAACAGGTCATTCCAACCTCACAATCTGATTGGATAAAAGCCATTGTATATTTACAATACAGTCAGCCAAACTGCAATACTTTGCCCCACAACGTGGGGAGAGCAACAACGACAGAAGCAGTGAAGTTTTAGTTTGAGTTCAGACCACTTCAGACTTCCTTATTCAGTGTTGCACAGTAGCCACCAGGAGGCGTCGTTGAGCAAACTCAATTCGTCTGGCAGTACGCCTGTCTAGGCTATAACTGCCTATAGTTAAACTAGTATATTCGTTGTATTATATTGTGTACATTGACAGTCTAAGCTAAATGAAGACAACACATTATTAATGAAGGTGCTACTGGGATTTATTCTCATGAGTTTTCAACCATCGACAAGATCCAGAGTTAGCAAATAACTCCCTCTTTCTTTTGCTGTCACTTCCTCAGTTAGTGTTGTATTTAGTAGGCCTATTTTAGTATCGTATCGATCTACAATACCTTGCCGCTGTGAAAATCCACATTTCCCCACCCTGGTGAATAATAAAAGCCCTCCTATCCGATTAACCAGCAATATTTCCACTGCTTCGAGGTAACGCCCACTCGCTCACTCGATGAATATCATGAATTGGTCCGTAGGCCTAATGGTCAATAATGTAATTATCACAAACATTTGAATAGATTTCCTCCCCGTCTTTCTGTGACATTCGCTACCAGCAAACAGCGAAAACACATGTCCTCAATGTATTTATATTAGGCTATTATTAGCCTATCCAACCACACAGCTGGACCACGCCAACGAGTGTTGAATGTGATCAGCGTGTGATTTCCCGGGGAGGATGGAGGGGATTTCCATGTCTCTGCTCTTGATCTCCTCTGTGATCACTCATTTTTATCACCGGGGGGGGGGGGGGGGGGGATGTGTTTTATCCCCCCTTCTGGTCGTCTGGACGAATCCTCCTCAAGTTAGTAGGGGGTAATTGGGTCAATTGGCTCTGAAATTGGGTGAAAATGGGATAGAATCCTAAAAGAAATGTACAAAATAAAATAAAAAGTTGTCGAAAAAAAAGCTGTTATAGCTATAACCTATTTCCAAAATTCCCAAGTTCCGCAGGAAATTTACCAGAATTTTTTAGGAAATGTTCCACCCCTTTGCGACCCTAGTTGTCGCTGAGTCACTGAAAAGGGGGGGGGGGTTCACAGAGCCAGCGGGGAGGAGAGAGGATGTGTGTGTGTGGGGGGGGGGGGCACAATGGTGCACTTGTTGCCCACACAAACACAAGTCCTCTCCGGTGGCCTGGAAGGAACATGGGTCCAGACGGGGCCTCGGCAGGGCTGCAGGGCCCTTGAAGGGCCCCGGGGGTGGGGGCCTCATGGAGGAAGGCTTCGTCAGCGCTCAGCACCACTGGGACCGGTGGGACAGTACAGGCCCCTCCAGACCCCTGGGTCAGGCCCCTCTCTGGGCCCCTGGGTCAGGCCCCTCTGGGCCCCTGGGTCAGGCCCCTCCGGGCCCCTGGGTCAGGCCCCTCTCTGGGCCCCTGGGTCAGGCCCCCCTCTGGGCCCCTGGGTCAGGCCCCTCTCTGGGCCCCTGGGTCAGGCCCCTCTCTGGGCCCCTGGGTCAGGCCCCTCTCTGGGCCCCTGGGTCAGGCCCCTCTGGGCCCCTGGGTCAGGACCCTCTGGGCCCCTGGGTCAGGCCCCTCTCTGGGCCCCTGGGTCAGGCCTCTCTGGGCCCCTGGGTCAGACCCCTCTGGGCCCCTGGGTCAGGCCCCTCTGGGCCCCTGGGTCAGGCCCCTCCGGGCCCCTGGGTCAGTCAGCTCAGGCCGTTCTCACATGCTGGGGTAGGACTTTTCCCTTTGTGTTGGATGAGACCTTATGGGGGTCAGGTTCACCTCCGTGAGCAGGAAAAACAACCTTGTTGACGTTGCAAGACAAAAGCTGACGTTTAAACAACGTTACTGCAGGACACATTACTAGATCAAGCCTCCCCGCTCAGTACTGACGATGTAGGACACGATCTCTGTGACAACGCGCACACAGACGTGCACACGCACACAGACGTGCACACGCACACTCTCTCAGGAGTGAATCAGCACTGTTAGCCATCTGCACACACAATAAAGCAGGGCACTAATGAGAGGAACGACAGAGTGTTTCCCAGGGTGCAGCTGATGACAATAACGGGGGGTGGGGGGGGGGGGTGAACCACCACCAAACCACTTGGCAGTGCCAGGCAGGCAGAAGTCGTGACCAGCTAGAGGTCGTGACCAGCTAGAGGTCGTGACCAGTTAGAGGTCAAACAAATATGTTTTAAGTACATGATTTCATAGTTGTAAAAGGAGAAGGATGAAGCCTGTGCTTATCGTGCCCTACCTCTATCCTTCTCTATATTGATTTGGTGATTTTAACAGAAAAAACAACAACATGGCTTCTCATAAATGTTATTTAAGAAAACAAGGATAGACATCAGAAAGCTACTGTAATATCAGAATACACAGAATCAGAATACACTTTATTGTCTCACAATGTGAGACATTTGTCTTGGGCACACATGCTGTACTAGACAGTCAACACACAGTATGGCACATAGTCCTAGTCCTTATTAAAGGTCACCTCTAGCCCATTTGTTCAGACGGGACTTGAATCTATTTGCATTTCTCCTTTTCAGATCTCTAGGCAAAGTGTGAAAGAGCAGACACTGGATATAAAATGGACTCCTTCGCTATACAATGTGTCTTCCCCTAACCAGTCTGACTCGTGTGTGTTCTGATGCTTTTTTCTTTCGTTTCTCTTCCAAAGGAACTGGCAAGGAAGAGCTGTGTGCGTACAGGAAGAGGTCACAAGAGCGAGCTGACCAAAAGTCATTAATGAAGAGGTCAAGTCACAAGAGCGAGCTGACCAAGGTCATTAATGAAGAGGTCAGGTCACATGATCTAAGGTCACTGGGTCCTTCCCTCCATCTGCACTGACAACGTTGAACCGGGTATCCTCGGTGGAGGAAAGCAGAGGAGGCCACTCAAGAGTATGGAGACGCACCCCTGAAAACCAGGGGGTAGAGAGAGCAGGTCAGAGGTCACGCCGTGAGCGGTTGATTTCGGCACAAATTTGAATTGAATTTGAATCGACTCGAGTCAATTCAATTTATCGGCCAACGCTGTTTCACTGCTACCTCAGGGTTCAGGACGGACGCCACGGTAACGAGACGGACGCCATGGTAACGAGACGTGACCAACAGGCTGTGTTGAGTGACAACAGAGCGCGGAAGCAAGCGGAGAGTAAGATATGGAGCTGATGGGGGTTGCGGTTCACGCCACGTTATCAAATCTTCGCAGAGCTCGCTTGCGCATCGACCCATCGCTGAACATGCAACACACACACATTCATCAGTCAGATAGCAGAGACAGGAAGTAGCAGGACTGACCAACTCCCCGGTCAGCAGGGCAGCATTATGTCAACAAGTCAGGTGGGGGGGGGGGGGGGGTTATCTAATCTCTACAGAACCATTCAAGGAAGAAAAAAACATTTGTTTATGTTTCCGTAAGCAGCTAACATGCTGGTTCGCAAAGTGACAATTCACTTCCAGTGGTATAGCATAGGCTAATCACTTCTTATGTATTGCATCTTGAAATAAAACAAAAGGAAACAGACAGGAAGTTGGGTGGATGGTAAAAAAGGCCGTGGGTCTCATTTCTAAAACGTTGTACGTGCGTAGTAGCCATACTGGAAGTGTGTGTGCTGCGCACAACCCGAGAATGGTGTGCGCCGTGGGTGCTTATTGATTTGCTTCTTCTCTCCATGAACTCTAAGTTGGGTTGGTGTGAGAAGCTCCTCTGTTCAGTTTGATTTCCTGTGAGGAGGAAGTAGGAGCCTTTCACAGACTGGGGGGGGATATTCAGCAAACTGAATCACATGATAACGTCTTGGGAAAGTGAGCCGGGTTCAAGTACGAGTGAGAGGTGAACTCAGGCTTTCTTAGGGCAGAAACAGATCAGAACTCTCCAAGGACTGACCACCTTCAGCTACTGTAGGACAAAAAAAATCTATTGTTGTCTAAATGCAACCACAGAAAATATTTCCTCTATATATACGTTTTTAGCAGAGTGGTGTCCTTATGCAAGGTCACCACTATTACAACGTGGTGAGTCCCCTTCTAGGTCAGGGGTCACCAACCTTTTTTGCACCGAGGACCGGTTTCATAGAGACAAATTTTCCGAGGCTTGTAAAGACGGGGGAGGGGGTGGGGGGGTGAAAGGGTTTGCAGACGACCAGATGACAGATTTGACTCGTCACACGTCATTCACACAGGCAGGGCAGGCTCCATGGGCGTGTGCTTGCCCCCGAGACACAAAGGGAGTCGATCCCCCCCCCCCCATATACACACGCGCGCGCTTACGTAACACTGTACGACCGCGGACGAGCTACACTTTCACCCACACGCCTCACATCCATCCACCCTTGCAAGAGTTCCACACACGCCAGCTGTTACCTGCCTGTCTAAAGCAAGGGGGGGGGGGGGCTTTCTTTGTGCGCTGATCCCCCCAGCAGCCGGTGGGGAGTCTTGGAGGAGGGAGGGGGGAGTCCCCGGTCAGCCTGCCCGGCGCTGCCTAGTCTGGCCCGGCCTGCTCCGCCACTGATGGGGGCCATATGCTCCTAGATCAGGTTCTCACTAAATCACTGGCCTGGGGGCCTTTGTTGCCTGTCTCCACCATGCCAACTGTGGAAGCTGTACTACACAGTCCATTATTCCTCCCAGAGTGCCTCTGGGGGGGATGATGTGCTAGGGGCATTGTGCCCAGCGTACCAACTTCCTGGATAAATGGGGGAGGGGGCTAAGGAAGACAAAAGGGCGATTGGCTGCACGGGAGAGGGTTCCGCCTGACCACCAGAAACAACAGCGTCGCCTCTGACATGCAGACGCCACATGAGCACAAACACAGCGGCGCTCACGCAAACAAAGAGACACTGAGCCGCCCGAGGGGAGATGACCATTACTGAGCCGCCCGAGGGGAGATGACCATTACTGAGCCGCCCGAGGGGAGATGCCCATTACTGAGCCGCCCGAGGGGAGATGCCCATTACTGAGCCGCCCGAGGGGAGATGCCCATTACTGAGCCGCCCGAGGGGAGATGACCATTACTGAGCCGCCCGAGGGGAGATGACCATTACTGAGCCGCCCGAGGGGAGATGACCATTACTGAGCCGCCCGAGGGGAGATGACCATTACTGAGGCGGCACACAGAGATGCCCATTACTGAGGCGGCACACAGAGATGCCCATTACTGAGCCGCCCGAGGGGAGATGACCATTACTGAGCCGCCCGAGGGGAGATGACCATTACTGCGGCGCCCGAGGGGAGATGACCATTACTGAGGCGCCCGAGGGGAGATGACCATTACTGAGGCGCCCGAGGGGAGATGACCATTACTGAGCCGCCCGAGGGGAGATGCCCATTACTGAGGCGGCGCACAGAGATGCCCATTACTGAGGCGGCGCACAGAGATGCCCATTACTGAGGCGGCGTACAGAGATGCCCATTACTGAGGCGGCGCACAGAGATGCCCATTACTGAGGCGGCGCACATAAGTCCCATCCAATAAGGGACCGGGTCGCGCAAAGCCACGATTGGGATTCTCATGTAATCGAAGTGCTCTGCTAATAAAGACAATTGTAAAAAGAAATCTGTAACCCCACCAAATCAAAAGTGCTAGTACTGAAATAATGAAAGTGCAGTGTCTATTTCTCAAAAGGAGAAGTGATTTTCTAAGCTCATCTACTAGCAAATGTTCCATTAAGCCTGTGATAGCCCAAGTCTGTATACATTCACCCAGCTCATGTTTAACGCTCCACATTCATGCAGGCCAAATTCCACCCATACCAAACCGTCTGGCTGAACACGTTTCTCAGAAGAACTGTTTACCAACTGCTTCTGACTTGTGAAGGGTGAGCTAACCTAGAGGTAGGCCTACTTGTGCTAGCTTTTCGTTGTGTCAGTGAAAGGAAATATTTGTGTAAGTCCATCCAAATCAAAACCTTTGAATCCGAAGCATTAATGTAGGAAAGGATAGAATGGCACAGCTCGTGTGTGCTGTAACTATTAGGGCTGGGTTTAAAAAATCAATTAATCGATTGTGAATCAAATGATTCAGAATCGATTCATGAATCCCAAAATCGATCTTTTATTTAATGAATGAATGAATAAATGAAGGAATGAATAGTTCATTCATTCATTCAATGATTCATTCATTCATTTTTGGAAATCAGTATCGATACCCAGCCCTAGTATTGATGTGTTGCATAACTTGGCAGTCATGTAATTAAGGTTACAGCAAAAAAAAAAAAAAGGTTTTAGTAACACTAACCGAATCGATATTGAATCAAATCGAATCAAATTGAATCGTGATAATCTATTCCGAACCTTGTGAATCGGAATCGAATCGATTCTTGAAATTCGACACCCAGCCCTAGTAACTATCCTTCCAAACATGACGCCTCACGGAGGAAAGCTCCTCGCTCCGACACAAATCACTAATCAGTCACGTCTGAGCGGTCTTCTAGATCCGTTCCTCTGCACGTTGGCCCAGTAATGTGTGTGGGAGAAGGCATTTCGGTGCGACAGCATGGCCAGGCGTCGGTGTTCGGCTTTGAGTGAGAACCTTGTCCGTTAGGGTCGGGGAGGAGAGACGGAGGCGGCCGACACCACAGCCGGTCCTGAAGGAGAAGGCCTGTCATTACTGGGGAATTTTCCCATCCCAGATCCACCACCGGGGACCATGACATCACTTGCCGCCGCCGCTACTGTAGGCCGTTCTGCGAATGCTGACCAACTGGTTTGACTGTGGACTGTCATACATACTGTACCTGCCAGCTAAAGACATGCTTGAAGAGAAATTGTGGACGAAACAAAAAGTTTGTGTAGACGGTTTGATTAGAGAAATGTTGAGCGGCATCAGTATGCGCTGTACGAGCAGTGAGGGAAGACAGTAATACGTTGGTTCCTTCTGTTCTGCTGAGGCATTGCTTAGGTGCAGATGTTCCCTTTCTGAGGTCTGATGTCATCGGTAATATGGGGCTCTGTTATTATGGGATGTCCTCCCTCTCTCTGGGGTCTTCAGGGAAATGACGCCCCGCCCTTAATAAAAGCGTAGCCTTAAATCCGAGGGAGGGGGGCATCTGGGCTTGGTTTGGACTTCAACTTTGGGCTGAGCAAAGTGTTCAACTGGAACTGATTCCTATTATCACCAGTCTAATTTTAAAGGAATAAAATTAACTTCTTGTAGAACTCATTTGGGAGTACAAAGTGGCATTTCCTTAGGCCCCTTTCCATGATATAACTTACTTTCCAACAAGCCTACACGACAAAGACCCGAAATATGCTTTTGCTGTAAAATAGCAATACGGCTAGACAAATCTAGCAATAAAAATAAAAGGCAGTTTATTATGAGCAAAATTGAATGACCCTTTTCGACTAAATATTTTGCAGGGCTACTTTTTGGTTTTACTACTGTAAGTGTGCCTGTGGGGCTTCTGCCATTCTACGCAATCGTCTCCACTGGGATCACTTTCCAGAGCTCCTCCAGTCTGCAAAACTCCTCAAGCCCTCCTCTCTCCCACTTCCTGTGGGGTGAGTGTTATTCCATATGCAGCGACCGTGGCCAAAACCCGCCGTACCGTCCTCGCGAACAAGATCTGTCCACACTCGCCCGACGTGACGTCAAACGATGTCTTCGCTCTACACAAGTTAATTTAGTCAGCCGTCTTGTCAAGGTTCAAGCAATTTCCGAATTGCCACAAGTGTAGTGTAGACGGCAAATAGACAGGACAATAGACTACTTCTCATTCTCGGGCTGACTTCCTGCACCTAAGGGTTGATTTCCTGATGTCCTCCATTGACTGAAGACTATGCCAAAGTATCTAGTGTCTAAGTGCTTTAACAGATGAAACAATAAATTCAAATGTATTAGGCCTATGTAAAAGAAAATATAAAACAATTAAAAATGTATAAGGCCTAGATGCAAAAAGAAAAAAAACTATTCAATTATTATTACTCAGTCATAATAGGTCTAATGAGGTCTTCAGGATAACAACGGTTGAATTTTATTTGAATGGCAATCAGATTTAATGGATGAAAATGAAGAGGCTATTCAGAGGTCACATTAACACCAATTGTGCACCTGTATGACTACTGCATGACCGTAATGACTACTGCATGACCGTAATGACTACTGCATGACCGTTATGACTACTGCATGACCGTAATGACTACTGCATGACCGTTATGACTACTGCATGACCGTTATGACTACTGCATGACCGTTATGACTACTGCATGACCGTTATGACTACTGCATGACCGTTATGACTACTGCATGACCGTTATGACTACTGCATGACCGTAATGACTACTGCATGACCGTAATGACTACTGCATGACCGTTATGACTACTGCATGACCGTTATGACTACTGCATGACCGTTATGACTACTGCATGACCGTTATGACTACTGCATGACCGTTATGACTACTGCATGACCGTAATGACTACTGCATGACCATAATGACTACTGCATGACCATTATGACTACTGCATGACCGTAATGACTACTGCATGACCGTTATGACTACTGCATGACCGTTATGACTACTGCATGACCGTTATGACTACTGCATGACCGTTATGACTACTGCATGACCGTTATGACTACTGCATGACCGTTATGACTACTGCATGACCGTTATGACTACTGCATGACCGTTATGACTACTGCATGACCGTAATGACTACTGCATGACCGTTATGACTACTGCATGACCGTAATGACTACTGCATGACCGTTATGACTACTGCATGACCGTTATGACTACTGCATGACCGTTATGACTACTGCATGACCGTTATGACTACTGCATGACCGTTATGACTACTGCATGACTGTTATGACTACTGCATGACCGTTATGACTACTGCATGACCGTTATGACTACTGCATGACAGTTATGACTACTGCATGACCGTTATGATTACTGCATGAGTTATGACTACTGCATGACCGTTATGACTACTGCATGACCGTTATGACTACTGCTTAACTGTATTGACTATTGCATGACCGTAATGCCACTGTCATCAGTGGTAGGCTATGGTGCGCCTGCCGTGCCAGCTGCTCTTGCTGATTGCCAATAACGGCTTCTAGATCCAGAGTGCTTTGCAGCAGATCCTCTGAGACCTGGTGTGATGCAAGTTCATGTGGAGAGGACTTTACTTCTCCGGGCTTTGAGTGCAAGAGGAGTACATGGATCAGATCATCTGATATCTGTGCAACTTGTAAGGATAGCCTACTGTCAATGTGCATTCTGAGTTGAAGCTACCAAAATAAGCTTAGATAAGCTTAGATGAAAACTGTTGGCTAAGTTGCAAACAAAATCAGGTCATGCTCATATGACAAGTGGTTTGAAGCTAAGCTTGCTTCAAATGCCCTTTCATTTTTAGCCATCTGCCGCACACAGACCACACACCCTGTTGTCTACTGCTTCATGTGCTGACAGAGATGGATCTTTCCCACTCGCAAACATCAAGACGCTCCTCCATAGCCCACTTCAGGCTAGCGAATACCTGCTAAGAGCGCTGCTTAATCTCCCTCCCTGGAGTCACCCAAAGTTACACTGTAATGATGCTCAGAGGAGGTTGGCAGGCTAAAAATAGTGCAAAGCTAGCTTTTGGTGTGCAGTTGAGAGATTCTGCACTTGCTGATACTGTATCTACCCTGAAAGAACAGAGACGACTGAAGCGCCTCACCGGAGTGAAGTCTTCATTCTGTCAAGTCTGACACACCTGGTGGTAATCCAGAGGTCTGCTTTCATCTAATCCAGAGGTCTGCTTTCATCTAATCCAGAGGTCTGCTTTCATCTAATCCAGAGGTCTGCTTTCATCTTCTTTAAAAAAAACAACTCAATAATAGGGCTGGGTTTAAAAAAAATCAATTAATCGATTCTGAATCAAATGATTCAGAATCGATTCATGAACCCCAAAATCGATCTTTTATTTACTGAATGAATTAATAAATGAAGGAATGAATAGTTCATTAATTCATTCAATGATTCATTCATTTTTGGAAATCAGTATATTTGAGAAAGTCTGATAACTGCTCTACCACCGTTTTGGTCATACAATGGATGTGGGTGAGCACCGTGAAAAATCATTCAAAAAACATGTTAAACTCTCGATTTCAAAGACAAGAAACTCACAGAGGTGTTTGTTGGCGTTCTGACATATACTATACATACTAGTGTTATGTCCAGGGGGTGGACTTGTACATCAAGCTGCCTCACGCTAAGAAAACAGGAGATAGGCTCCTCCCCTATGGACCACTGGCTTGAGAACCAGTTCTCAAGGCCTACTACTACTAAGTGTAAATGGCATTTTGTCTAAATGCCCAAATCACATCACATCCCTGTTAGTAAACTACCTCAGAGCAGCCAACATGCGTGGACTCCTTGCCCTGTCACGTCTCTCTTAACTGCCCTGACTAAGGCAGACTGTGGGCCAGTCTTCATGAGTGGAAACCCCATATGGCACCAAGAAATAGACAGTATAACCATGGTGTGAATGCATACTTAGGACATTTCCTGGCCGTTAGTTTTACAGGAAAGCTGGGCACTGAAAGGAAAGAACAAGACTGCTCACAGCCTCCTAATATCCTCATCTTTTCAATTCAAACCAGGAGTATTACAATCCCTATGTGGCTAATGCCTCCTGTAAGTCAGGCGTGACCGTGGCGAGGAGATAAAGGAGGTTGTTGTAAGTCAGATATTTTTAAACCTGTGAGTTGGCTCACTGCCAAAAAAACAGGAGACAGCCTTGCCAAAAGCATCTGGGGTGAGATGCTCGTAAGCTTCCAAGCAAAGCAGAGTTGTGGAATACTGCATGACATCTTAACAACGAACAAATACTAACAAACAACTAGACTGACAATCCGTTCCCTAGTCATTATGAATACAATATTCTTGGATGTATGGCAAAAATAAATAGTATTATCAAAGGGCACAATGATTTAAAAATAAAAATAAATAAAAAAAATAAGGCAGTGCTAGGGTTGCAAAAGGGTGGAAAGTTTACGGTAAATTTGGGAATATTGCTCTTCCCCCTTTCCCCTTTAAAAAGTATTCTAATTACCAACAAAGTGGGATTATTTGTATAAAACCTTTTAATCCATACTACCAGCTAGTTGCATATGCTTACGTCTGCAACTTCTGCACAATGAGCCTGCTACGAGCTACGCTAGCAATGAGGGAGAACTCTGTCCAACAAGTTACATTCAGTCTGCTTCAATCTCAGTCTGCTTCAATCTCAGTCTGCTTCAATCTGTCTGCTACAATCTGTCTGCTACAATCTGTCTGCTACAATCTGTGTGCTACAATCTCACAATCTATGGGTTTGGGTATCCATGAGGGCATGAGGCCATGTTGCTGACTGGATCCCAGTACGACTGCACGCTTTCCACCAGGCATGGCCTTATCATTTTGATAAGGTTTGAAAAGCCTGATTCTACTTGTATGGAACAGTACATGTCATATGATTACACAATTCCCATGGAAAGTACCCTTCTTTGAAAATTCCCAGAATTCTCAGCGCACGGGCAGCACAAACCAGTTAACTGTCAAGTTCGACTCAAATACGACGTAAGAAAGTTGTCCCGTTTCAGTTGCCATAGAGAGCTCGAGCACATCTGTTTAATATCACTGTGGGGTTTGAGCATGAGGTCATGTGAACAACCTCTCCAGCAGTCTCCTATCAGTCTGGCCATGAGGCATCTTTGCAGAGTAGTAAAAACTGCTCGGTCTGACAACCACATAGAAGTACAGCTTATGGGAGACTAATAAACTTCCATCATAACAATGTTGGACTAACAGCCAATCTGATGAGGTAGACAGTTGCTATCCAAACAGAAGACTGTCCTTAAGGATATCATTACTACGTTTGGTAAAATATCTACAAGGGTGTACATGCTTATTAATCCTTGGCAGGCTGCCCGGTAGAGGGCATTAGAAGCAGGCTTACCTTGCTCAGTACACTCATACCAAATTGGCGTGGTTTTTATGGGCCTTTTAAGGGAGATGTGAGAGAGGAGTAGCATTGAGTCTGTCGGATCCTGGGAGGGGAGGGAGGCGAAGGAGAGGCAGCCTGCTTTGCTTGACACACTTTCAGAGACTTGCTTCGGTTTTTTCCTTTAAGCGAGAGGTAATTCAAGATCAACGGTTACAATATGGTCTTGTACACGTGTTTACAACAACAACAACAACAACAATCTAGAACCATCTCATCATGATGGCTCTTTAAACGGGTCAGGGAACAATCCTAAACCACTCGTACATTCCTACACAGAGCGAACGGTGACGCGGCTCCAGGGATTCCAATCAAACTGCAGAAGTGCAGCATTGAATTGTGGTTTGTCGTAGCCAAAAGCCACAGAAACTGGTCTGAGCCGACGTGTGGCAAGATACACCAGCCTCAGTTCGACTAGCACAGACTTGACTGGCCTATTCCCCCCCCCCCCCCCAGCTCAATTTTGGTGTGTACGGTACCTCCTGTCTGGTGAGTGTGAATTGCAGACAGCGAGCCCTTTGTCGCATGCTTGAAGACGCCAAGGCTGGGGGGATTTCCTTCTACTCCCATCGATTTCTCTCAGGTGTGTGTGATGCAGAACACTATGAGAGAGGAGTGTATTCAGTCCTTTTGAAGCAAAGCTTCACCGTAAAAGGCGATATGAGGCAGTGGTTCTGATTGTTTTATGTTCAGAACGTTTTTTTGGAAGTGGTCTTGGGTGAACTGGAAAGGCTCTGGCAGTCTGTCTGATCACAGATCTCAGTGTTTATGATTGGGCTGGGAAACAAGCGCCGGTGCTTCTGGGGATTAATGAAGAGACGGGGGGGAGGATGGGGTGAGCGGAGGTGAAAGAGAGGGGTGTGTGTGTGGAGAGGACACGTGAGGGCGAAGCATTACATCACAGGGGTCAGCCATGAAAAGGGGAATCCACTCAAGTGTCTGGATCAGCGAGGGGCGGACGGATCAGCTTGGCTGAACTCCAGGAGGGCCATGGTTTCCTACCAATGGCCTCCCAGAGTCAGCGTCACCCTGGAAGAAGGCAAAGAGTCCAGTAGATGGTGGTTTTAACTGGTAAAAGCAACATTTCACCATTAAAGACTGTGAGGAATTATGTAAAATGAAAGCGATGTAGTCATAGAAGTGGCACTGTCGTAGGTTTTGTCGATGTCCAAAATGAACTTTTTCAGGGGACTGGTACTGGTGAATCTACCCCCCAAGAATATCTTTTACTGTCCAAAAATTTTAATTATATTTGTGTCACATTGTTACATTTTCACTACATTTTGAGAGAATAAGTACATTAAAACTTCAAAAAGGAGACAAGTTGACTAGCTGAAAACAAATGGGATATTTAGTGGGCTATCTTCACCTCACAGAACATGGCTGATGTTCCTGGGCTCACACCAGTGCATGTAAGAGCACACAGTGGTGAGCCCTATGGGTAGACCCACCTACAGAGTAGTGATGCAAGAACTCTGTTTAAGCCACTTTCTCCCAGTCATCAAGCAAGGTATTTTAGACTATTTTGATGCAATAATTTGGTTACTAACATTTACTTGCCAGTGTGACAGATGGAAAATGTACGCATCTGGTGCTTGGCAAGTGTTAATTTAGACCCTGGGTTTTGTTCCATGCTACTTGCTATGCCTCTACTAAAAAGTGAACAATATTGTACATGTTGGAGGACTTAGGTCCATCTGCTGGACTTGGAATTGGTGGAAAAGAGATTAAATTGACCAATGGTTGTCTATTCAGTTGGTTGTTGGATTCAGGCCAACACACCAAGTACTGAGGGGAGGCAGGCAGTAAGCTTTACCATTCCTTGACAAATAGATACCTCAAAAAAGCACTTCCTGTGGTTAAGGGTCTACCGAGGGGGAAATGTATGTTGCCAAAGGAATTTCTCAGTATGTCAAATCACAAGAAGTGTGATTAAAGCCAGTCATGGTGTTCTCAAGGTGAAAGGTCACTCACTTGGATTGAGTTACATTGTGGAAACCAAAACAGAAAGCTGCAGAAGTTACAAAACAATACTTCAACAAAATCAGTTCCGAAGGAAAATGGCTCAGCACAACACACTCAGAGCATTTTTCTGCCTCTCATTACAAAGCCACTAAAGTCAATGCTTGACACACAATTCAACTGGATAGTCGGTATCAGGAGACTACGCTCTGAGCTGCAGAGTACACAACTCCTAACACCCGTCAGTTGATCCTTGGCACCGACTTGTTTACAGTGACACGTCACCGTCAAGGGAGTAGTCGTCATTTAGCCTGTGACTTGTGGAAGACCGGTCATCTGACTCTGTTGAGAGTAGTCATGCCTGTTGCTGTCAAACAGCGGTGAAGTGTGTTTACATCAGACTATTATCTGAGTAAGCCCTGTAAACATCTACAAGGCCTCGTCCCGAGCCTAATCGGCTTGATCTTGGTCTTAGAAACTCATTTAGTCCACAACTGAGAATATTTCTTCAACTAAACCCTTTATTGTGAAGTTTACAACCAAATCCAGCTTGGTCCGATACATAATGTATTGACACAAACTCACTGTATGCTCACTCAGAGATTTTTATTTTTTATTTATCCTTTATTTAACCAGGAGATGTCCCATTGAGATACAGGATCTCTTCTTCCAGGGAGTCTTGGCCAAGACGGCACACAGATAGTAAAACAACTAGGTACATAACCTAAAAATAAGTACATTATATATAATACATAAAATCAATACAAACACGGTACAAGGGCAGTAGAAAGAGTCATAGTGATGCTATACAGGTAAAACACTGTCACATCAGGTCAAACAGCTACATGTTTCCTGGAGAGCCGATTGTAAAATGCCTTTAAAGGCATTCCCAGTAGGGAGTGCCTCTGTGCAGATCGCAGGAGCTCTGCACAGGGCGGCTCGTTTGAAGACAGATAAGGAAGTCAGGGCACCTTTAAGCTTTCCAGCAGGGACACTTCTCCAGCTCGTGCTCAGTGTGTGGAGAAAATACTGTACACATTCAAGGCCAGCAGAACAATGAGGCCATCTCCCTCTAAAAGTCAGTTCATCCCATTCTACAGAAAGATCTTTCCGTTCTAGATCGTGACTTCTACTAACATTCACGGTATGACCCAAAAACAATCTCTATGAGCATCTTTATGGAGACACATTTTAGTGTGTGGTTATTAACCACATATTAGTGTGTGGTTATCACAGAAAACGTACCAACCAACCAATCGAATCAAGGTATCCCGTGTCTTCCTCCCTTCTCTTACAACGTTCCAAAATTCCTCCCCACACTACGGTCAAAAGCCCTCCCCAGACTGGACGATAACCAGTTAGTAGAAAATAATAATTTGGACCAACACAGAGTGAATGACGGCCCTGAAGAGAGGAAGAAACAGAGGGCCTCAATGAGCAAGCACAAAGGAGCCGGCCTCCACATCGGGGCCGAGTGCAGCATCGTACCAGCATTCTTTACAGGGTGCTAGAGCAAGACAACAAAGAGGAACAATGCGCCCATTCATCACCAGTACAGCATGCAAATAATGTAGATGGGATGCATGGTCCCGTGGTCCATCTGCATGGGAAAGAGACCATCGAATGGGCCAAAGACTGACCAATAGCAAAAGACTGCTTAGATGACTCGTACATTTGTATTTAGTCTTGATTGTGCTTCTTTGCTGTTCTTTGTGGACTGCTGCTGTGACACTGCAATTCCCCCATCGGGGATCAGTACTGTACTGTGTATACAAATAAAGCTTTGATTGATTGATTGATACTGTACCAAGCCTACCTAAAACACAGCACTGTGGATACGAATGACAATTGATTACATCTCTCAATTGCTCCAAAGGCTCAGCTTTAAAAAATCATAACTATAATTTCATACACCATGTCACTTTCTGGTCTTAGCTAGGAAAAGACGAGATAAAATGAAATCAGTGGGCGATAGTTGTTACATATCGACGTACGGTGATGTACGGTGATGGTGAAATGTGTTCGCTAGGTTCTGCCAGAGGTTAGCTTGCCAGGGCTGAAGCTTAAACGGTGCCGTGACTAACCTTATTCCCTGTAACGAATCTTATGTTCATGAAACAAACTGCCAAATATACATGTAGGGTATATTTAATGTATGCGCAGTGCCTAGAGCCTGCCTGGAGCTGTTTAGGAACTCACTTACTTTAGCATTTGCTTGAGTCAACCTGGAGTGTCAAGGGGGCAGGGTTTGCATTTTTGGGAACAGCCCATTGGTCCAATTGTGTCAGACAAGCGGACATAAGTAGTTTAAATAATGTCATATAGCCTACTATTCTTGACCCAGGTCTGTTGTCTAGGATGTTCAATGAGAACCCGCCAGCTGTTCACATGGAAACCATGTTTTGCATTTTTATGGTTTACATGATCTTCAGTTTTTTTTGCTTGGTCATGGTGTTGCAATCTCAGTGCCATCTTATCTCTCAAGCCTCTGGTCAAGTTACAGAACCTAATTAGCTGTGGAATAATGCTGTATGGCTGGTTTCTGAACACCCCAGGCAGATTTCAGGATTACCGTTCCTCAAAATGCATCCTCCACAACCCCAAATAACCCTCCCCTATCCTCCCTGTGATGCCTGGGACAATCACGACTGGGTTGCGGCTGACAAGTCAAATCTTAAAATTGAAGATACCCATTCAAATAAGATAAGTACACAGGCAAAATATGAAAAAGTAAACCCAAACTAAATCTGGGCACCACCATTAATCTACCTTGAATAGGGAGGTCATCTTGTGAACCTCATGTTACACTGAGCTCCAGGGGTCAATGATTGTGTTAACCAAGTCGACTTGCAACGTCACTTATGAATCTATACATGGGCTGTTTGTCATGTGTACACACACACAGACATGTGCTTATCATGACTGTTAACTATAAACATGGGGCTGTAGGAAGGATAGTTAATACAACTGACATATTTGGTTACCTCACACTTGTATATTTTATTGGTAATTGTAGACCTTCTGGTACCAAAACATACCATCAGACTGTAGCACTCTCAGTCTGTAGCCCATATTGCCACTTGAACACTTCATCTGCCATTAGTCTTTTAAGACTGAGAGGAACTATTGTGAATTAGGTCTTCATATGTCACACACGAGGGGAAAGGAGTTGCAGCAACTTTTTCTCGTGGTTAGAGTCAGCATAATCTGGTCCAGGCAGTCATCCTGTCTGTCCAGGGTGGGGAAGACCCAGTAGGCCAAGACTGACTTGCTTACAGATGTATCCTGTGTCTCTTCTCATTTCTCTATCCTTTGCTGAGGGGGGGGGGAGAAATGACTCAGATCCAGCTCAATGCTAGATCTGACCTCTTCTGCAGGTCATAGACATGAGGCCTAAATCTGGGCAGTGTTGAAGAAGCATGCTGCAGATTCATAAGGAGCTAACCCCCCCCCCCCCCGCCATCAAATCCAATAAAGCAAACATTTTAGTTTTGGGGGCTTCCCTCTCTTCGCCTCTCTTCTCAGACAGCCCATGTTTTCGGTTTCTCTTGGCAGGGAAACCTTATTCTTTTTATTGGCCGGACACAGCTGCTGACTCGGGGTTGTGTAAAAGGGGAAGGATGAGTCTCCTTCCCCCAGGACGTCCCCTGGTCCCCCGAGCACCCCGAGACCAGAGAGGAAACGTCCCCTGGTCCCCCGAGCACCCCGAGACCAGAGAGGAAACGTCCCCTGGTCCCCCGAGCACCCCGAGACCAGAGAGGAAACGTCCCCTGGTCCCCCGAGCACCCTGAGACCAGAGAGGAAACGTCCCCTGGTCCACGTCCCCTGGTCCCCCGAGCACCCTGAGACCAGAGAGGAAACGTCCCCTGGTCCCCCGAGCCCCCTGAGACCAGAGAGGAAACGTCCCCTGGTCCCCCGAGCACCCTGAGACCAGAGAGGAAACGTCCCCTGGTCCCCCGAGCCCCCTGAGACCAGAGAGGAAACGTCCCCTGGTCCACGTCCCCTGGTCCCCCGAGCACCCTGAGACCAGAGAGGAAACGTCCCCTGGTCCCCCGAGCCCCCTGAGACCAGAGAGGAAACGTCCCCTGGTCCCCCGAGCACCCTGAGACCAGAGAGGAAACGTCCCCTGGTCCCCCGAGCACCCTGAGACCAGAGAGGAAACGTCCCCTGGTCCACGTCCCCTGGTCCCCCGAGCACCCTGAGACCAGAGAGGAAACGTCCCCTGGTCCCCCGAGCCCCCTGAGACCAGAGAGGAAACGTCCCCTGGTCCACGTCCCCTGGTCCCCCAAGCACCCTGAGACCAGAGAGGAAACGTCCCCTGGTCCCCCGAGCCCCCTGAGACCAGAGAGGAAACGTCCCCTGGTCCCCCGAGCACCGTGAGACCAGAGAGGAAACGTCCCATGGTCCCCCGAGCACCCTGAGACCAGAGAGGAAACGTCCCCTGGTCCCCCGAGCACCCTGAGACCAGAGAGGAAACGTCCCCTGGTCCACGTCCCCTGGTCCCCCGAGCCCCCTGAGACCAGAGAGGAAACGTCCCCTGGTCCCCCGAGCACCCCGAGACCAGAGAGGAAACGTCCCCTGGTCCCCCGAGCACCCTGAGACCAGAGAGGAAACGTCCCCTGGTCCACGTCCCCTGGTCCCCCGAGCACCCCGAGACCAGAGAGGAAACGTCCCCTGGTCCCCCGAGCCCCCTGAGACCAGAGAGGAAACGTCCCCTGGTCCCCCGAGCACCCTGAGACCAGAGAGGAAACGTCCCCTGGTCCCCCGAGCACCCCGAGACCAGAGAGGAAACGTCCCCTGGTCCCCCGAGCACCCCGAGACCAGAGAGGAAACGTCCCCTGGTCCCCCGAGCACCCCTGAGACCAGAGAGGAAACGTCCCCTGGTCCCCCGAGCACCCTGAGACCAGAGAGGAAACGTCCCCTGGTCCACGTCCCCTGGTCCCCCGAGCACCCTGAGACCAGCTCTGTGCGACTGACTTATGTCCAGTGCTGCATGTAGCATTCTGGTAAACTAGCATGTAGCATTCTGGTAAACTAGCATGTAGCATTCCAGGAAGCTGCTTGATGGCTAGTTGACAAGTTTTTGCAGGAAAAGGTGCACTGATATAATCTTAACAGTTGCTTGAGAACAGTCATAGTGAAATGTGAAATTAATGACAACTAAATATGACAGAAAGCAGCGAATGTCGAAGAGACCAAAAAGATGCTATTTTGCATTAAGAGTCAATGACCACAGTGTTTTCTGTGGGTGTGACCAAAGTGTCATCGTAGAGAAGGTCCGTCACATATTTGAATAGTGGCCAGAACAGGGTTCGAAATTAACACCTACCAAGCACCAAATGCGGTTATATTTTTCATTTGGCGTGGATGTTTTAAAAGCCACCGACACTTTCACATATGAGGTTATTTTGCAACAAAATATTAGCCTTTGTGGCTCACAGCATGGACAAATTTTTTGCAATAAAATATCAGCACAGAGTAAGGTCAGCCTTGGTGGTTCATACAGAGTGCAATCGGGATCGGCCATACAACTTCAAGACGGGTAGGTGCCCCCCTCGTCAGAACAGAACCTGGACCCCTCCTCACACAGGAAGCTCGTGGCCTCCGCGGCTCAGAGAACGCGTTGTCTAGCAGCATCATGTCTGCTTCACCACTCACTGGTTAGGTTGCGTAACCGGGATGCTTTAATGCCAATTTATGTCCAAATAATTGAGGGATCTGGTCAGCGTCATGTTTATATTTCCTCCATGTCAGTGTGTACGTGCGTGACACAAAGAGAAGTTGGGTATGGTTGACTTGAATACAGCACCGTCCCTTTCAACACAAATACAATTTGGCATCTAATAAGAGGAAAACCAGATGTATATACTGTAGATCTATATTCACAATTGTCATATGTTTATTTATAGTGTATAATGGACAGTGACACACTCATAGTATGACAGAAGAGTGGGAGGCATTCCATTTTCACCCTGAGAGGAACGACACCTTTTGAGCTGAACCATTTAAAAGCCACTTCCTTATGTTCCCTTCCTCACTTCTGCATGACGGTTACTCATAGATTGTGTTGGTGATCTACATTAGGGAAAGTTACTGTAAAGCTATTCTTATTTGGCCCTATACAGCAACTTCTACAAACTGTACTAAAGTTTCAGTTGTCATTTCAGTAGTATTAGTAGTAGTAATAGTAGTAGGCCTAGTAGAGTAATCTCACTAGATGCATACTAGAGTTCCATTTAGTACTAACATTATTAGAACATGAGTTGCAGTTTCAAAACAAGAAGTGGAAGAGCAAGTAAGTCAGTTGCTGTGGGGGGTTGGATGTTGAGCAACGTCTGACAAAAACAAAATGGCAATTGCTTTTCCAACTTCAGTGTCAGGTGAGGATTTAGGAGAGCCTACGGGTGAAGTTATTGGCAGATGCGCAACCAAATGAGTCGTAGGCGAGTTTAATGCAGGCTCAAGTTTCTTGAGCTCCAAACTAATGGCATGAGCTCGATCTAAGCAATGCTATGTAGTAGAGGATATTATGATAACGTGAAAGAACTGTGTGGAGAGGATCTGAAAATAGGTGACTGCTAGGCATTTGCAAAAGAAAGGACAATATTCTAGCCAAGATGCACTTAAGACACACACAGTGACAGAAGTTCAGTGGGGAATTGACTGACTGACTGACTGACTGACTGACTAACTGACAGAGAATTTACAGTTGCTGGCCTGAGGGTGATCCTGCCCAGGGTGACAGTTGTAGAAGGACAATATAGACCTGGGCTAGCTAGGCGTGGATGAGACTTGTATGTCACAAGTGATAGGACCTAATCCCAGTAGGCCACCTAGTAATAAAAATACAAATATAAAAATAAAAATCATCATCTGACATTGGCCCATTTCTGTCACTCCACAGCTAATTCTCTTTGAAACTGGCAGGCGTGTCCAGCAGCTAGCTAGATATCAAAACGGTGGTGTGTGTGTGTGTGTGTGTGTGTGTGTGTGTGTGTGTGTGTGTGTGTGTGTGTGTGTGTGTGTGTGTGTGCGTGCGTGCGTGCGTGTCCCACCCAGACTGGGGGATCGTGGCCAGTCCTCTGCATACGTGCGATTCAGTCTGCTGGGTATCTCCTAGGCCACATATACTGATAAGAGGGTTAGGGTGAGGGTGAGGGTGAGGGTGAGGGTGAGGGTGAGGATGAGGGTGAGGGTGAGGATGAGGGTGAGGGTCAGGGTCAGGGTCAGGGTCAGGGTGAGTGTCAGGGTCAGGGTGAGGGTGAGGGTGAGGATGAGGATGAGGGTCAGGGTGAGGGTCAGGGTGAGGGTCAGGGTCAGGGTTAGGGTCAAGGCACCTACCTTCCGCTATGAGCTCCTCCACGGTGACCTGATACCTCCCGACCGCGAACACCTTCCCGAGGTAGTTACTGAGCCCCGACCCTCCTCCTCCTCCTCCTCCCAGTCCGCCGCTCTCAGACTTGGGCATACGAGAAAACTTCTTCATCCTTGCTTTCGGGACGGGACTTTCCAGATACAGTCCTAGTAATGAGCAGCTAGTATGATATCGAATTGATAATTCCCTATCTAGTCAACCCTAATATGTTCCTGTCCTGCATACTCTGCCTCCGAGCTGTTCAGGGAAGACTCAGTTGGTTGAGCTCCTACTCCCGCTTGACTGTCATGACGGACCAGCCTTCTGGTTCCTACAGCAAACTAGCTCACCTGACGTTTGAATTAGACAGCAACGGTTACAATAACTCACAAACTAAGCATTGAGGCCAACTACAGCTAGCATCCAAGCAGGGAGTCGGACCCAAGTCTGCAGACAACCTCAACAACAATGAGTGGCAGCTCGGCTGAACGTGACTAGCTTGTTAGCCTGATTAGCATGACCGGTGCTCGGAACACGTCGGGCGACTTCGTCCTGGTTCGTTGCTTCACTCGCAAATAACCTCAACGTGTTCAATTAACTAGTGTCTTAATCAACACAACGCATGATCTCCCCCACGTCAACCCTGGCTGTCTTTGTGTTGGGTTGGGTGAAGCTAGCCCTAGCTTAGCTAGCGTGCTCTGCTAACTGGTTGTTTTACAACCTCCGACCGAAATAGCAACAGCTGCGCTGGATGCAGGTAGACGAGCTGAGCGGTCGGATCCGAGTTGATCTCACGGTTCCAGTCCGGGTGTGACCTCGGTCCTCCGCTGGTCCTCCGCTGGTCCTCCGCTGGTCCTCCGCTGGTCCTCCGCTGGTCCTCCGCTGGTCCACCTCGTGTCTTCCTCCTCCTCCTCCTCGTTGTCATTAAAAAAAAAAAAACTTGGGACTCCCGTGACTCTCTCTCTCTCTCTCTCTCTCTCCCCCTCTCTCTCTTCTCTTCTCTCCTCTCCTCTCTCTCTCTCTCTCTCTCTCTCTCTCTCTCTCTCACACACACACACTTTAGTGTTTCTCTCTCTCTCTCTCTCCCAGCACAGAATAAGTGGGTGGTTTTGTTATTGCCCAATCAGACTGACAACCTACCCCAGCTCGGTGTCCGTCCCCGTGCTATTGTCATGATTGGTCTCTCCTGGTCGAGTCTCTCCTCTGATGGGGCGGCGGGGGTGACAGTCTGCGCATGCGCGTCTCATCCTCCTCCGGTTAGGTTGAGGGAAGACCTTTATCTCTAGTCTACTCCAGTGATTCGGTTAGGTTGAGGGAAGACCTTTATCTCTAGTCTACTCCAGTGATTCGGTTAGGTTGAGGGAAGACCTTTATCTCTAGTCTACTCCAGTGATTCGGGACATTCATTGAGGAAATGTTAACCTTTTCAAAAACATTTGTAGGCTAATTAGGGTTTTTTGTTTAGTTTTCTCAAATGCATGTTATGAGGTTGGACTCACCCTGTCACTTATTGTAGGCCTGTCACTTGGGGGGGAATAGCCATAAAGTGTCTACAAGGAGGATAGGTTTTTCAGTTCACACAGTGCTTGAGGCTACTGGTCAGCTTCAATAGCGATTTTCCTAGTTAGCCTATAGCCTATGGGGAAGTGGCATCACTGCCATGAGACACGTGAGACCTTTAGAAGAGATTAGCTTACTTTAATAACACAGCATCATAGAAACATACAGTCTATGTTTGCAATAGTAACCCAGCACTGGTTTTAAAAGGAATCATTTCCATTGCTCTTCTCCTGGAGAATCTAAAATTGTATTTACAGTTACACTAACTAAACCATCACTGATCACAATCTATCCGGTCACTGGGTGTGAATAGCCAAGACAAGACACACGGTTGAGACAGAGAGATTACGTAAGACGTGGGCCATGTGACTATTAGCTTGGTGTCTGGATAGATATCCTGTTCCGCTGGGGGCCCCAGAGGGGCTCCGCGAGGAGGGTCTCCTCCTCCTCCTCCTCCTCCTCCTCCTCCTCATTGTTCTTCCTTCTGGCGAGGTGTGCTGCCACCTGTCGGTGTGTTATTGCCTCTGCAGTTAGCCTGCCCTATGTCTGACAAATCCGCCCTATATGTCTGACACATCTATAGATAAATATATTCAGACGCAAAGGTACAGCCAGCTACTCAAGTTCACCAGACGGACGGTTGGTTGTTGCTAACTATTCCTTCGGTTTTTGAATCCTGTCCAGCGATTTAAGACTCTCTCATTTGTTAATTTACATCATGAGACTGCAATATTCTGTAAGTGGCTATATTTCAAGTTGTCACTGTGGGTATGCACCCAATGTGTTGAAGTGCAAAACAAAAGACGAACACTTCTGTTGGCCCTTCCCATAAGGACCCATTTATTGACCGCCTTGTAAAAGCCTGTCTAGCCGCGGGAGACTGAGTATAATAATAATCCTCCCAACAGCATCCTTACCCAAGAGACACCTACAGTACCACACCTTCCATCGACGGTATCTCTCCCTCTCACACACGGATGCGCTGGTGAGTTGTCTAATGATAGAGATGGTTGGACACAGTGGCGCGGATCTGGATCCATCTTTGGGGGGGACATTTACATTGACATTTTGCAAGAGTATTCTTTTGGGGGAGGACATCTTCCTACGTGGCTGTATGGTCATTTGAATGCCACTACCCCAATGTAAATATTGGCGGGGGGGGGACAATTTTAATGATCTCAAATATTGGGGGGGACATGTCCCCCCTGACCCCCCTAGGATCCCCGCCCCTGGTTGGACAGACAGGCAGTCTGAGGCAGTTTCCTCCCTCTCTCTCGCTCCTCAAAGCAGGGAGGAGAGGAGGGAAAGACTGGAGAACTCTGGGAGATTACATGGATTTAATGAGCCTCTGTCTGTCTGTCTTCCCTCAGGTCACCCTCCACCCCCATAAGCAATGACTGACTGACTGACTGACTGACTGACTGACTGACTGACTGACTGTTTGACTGACTGACTGACTGACTGACTGACTGACTGACTGACTGACTGACTGACTGACTGACTGACTGACTGACTGACTGACTGACTGGCTGACTGACTGACTGACTGACTGACTGTTTGACTGACTGACTGACTGACTGACTGACTGACTGACTGACTGACTGACTGACTGACTGACTGACTGACTGACTGTTTGACTGACTGACTGGCTGACTGTTTGACTGACTGACTGACTTACTGACTGACTGTTTGACTGACTGACTGACTATACCTCGGCCTGTCATAGTAGTACTGTAGGTACTGTACAGTATGCCTTCATTGCTACACATTTTCCAAGCTGCCTCACAATGCTGTCCAAAGCATGTGTCCAACGCACTCCTTCACGCTGGATGTCACATTTTCTTATTAAAGTCCCAAATTCCATCACCCCGCTTTTCAATTTGTTTTCTACATGCCTGCAGGCAACATTTGGAATATCAATACACAGTCAACTTAGCGTACGCATTTCCTGTTGGCGAACAGCCCCACTGTTCAGACCAGGGCTGTGTTCAGGTCATCTTCACTGTTCAGACCAGGGCTGTGTTGAGGTCAGTCTTCACTGTTCAGACCAGGGCTGTGTTCAGGTCCGTCTTCACTGTTCAGACCAGGGCTGTGTTCAGGTCAGTCCTCACTGTTCAGACCAGGGCTGTGTTCAGGTCAGGGCTGTGTTCAGACCAGGGCTGTGTTCAGACCAGGGCTGTGTTCAGGTCAGTCCTCACTGTTCAGACCAGCGCTGTGTTCAGGTCAGTCCTCACTGTTCAGACCAGGGCTGTGTTCAGGTCCGTCTTCCCTGTTCAGACCAGGGCTGTGTTCAGACCAGGGCTGTGTTCAGGTCAGTCCTCACTGTTCAGACCAGGGCTGTGTTCAGACCAGGGCTGTGTTCAGGTCAGGCTTCACTGTTCAGACCAGGGCTGTGTTGAGGTCAGGCTTCACTGTTCAGACCTGTTCTATCTATCTATCTATCTATCTATCTATCTATCTATCTATCTATCTATCTATCTATCTATCTATCTATCTATCTATCTATCTATCTATCTATCTATCCATCCATCCATCCATCCATCCATCCATCCATCCATCCATCCATCTATCTATCTATCTATCTATCTATCTATCCATCCATCCATCCATCCATCCATCCATCCATCCATCCATCCATCCATCCATCCATCCATCCATCCATCCATCCATCCATCCATCCATCTATCTATCTATCTATCTATCTATCTATCTATCTATCTATCTATCTATCTATCTATCTATCTATCTATCTATCTATCTATCTATCTATCTATCTATCTAATCTATCTTATCTATCTATCTATCTATCTATCTATCTGCCTGTCTGCCTGCCTTTATTCATTATAGCTCAGCCTTTATTCAGTGATTTGAAGACAATGTCGCCACCTGCTGGACACAGAATAAAGTGTGACTGATGAGAATACAATGGCCAAATTCTAGCTATGGGTCGGGGCTGGGCAGAGTTAGAGGAGAAAGGAGACAAATTGCAAATATATGAGAGTCTAGGTGGACAAATATATACACACACTTGTGCAGGCATATGTTTTCCTGTTAACTGCCACAGTTAGGAGATGGAGCAAGATTTGAGGTTGTGACATGGCCACAGCTCTTCTCTCTCCTGTTAACTGCCACAGTTAGGAGATGGAGCAAGATTTGAGGTTGTGACATGGCCACAGCTCTTCTCTCTCCTGTTAACTGCCACAGTGAGGAGATGGAACAAGGTTTGAGGTTGTGACATGGTCACAGCTCTTTTCTGTCCTGGCCACACAGTGAACTGCCCACCAACATCAGGACTGCTCATATTTCTCAAAACTCACCTCTTCAAGAAGTATTACCAGTATTGTCCCTTTTAAGTGCCTTTTTTTGTTATTTACTTTCTGCACTTTACCTTAAGCACAAGATTATACTCTTAACAATTGCAGTATCAATTGACCAAAAATGTGGGAGGAGTAGGGTTTGATAGGTTTTTACAGAGCGATGAACCTCATAACTCCTGACAGCTCAAAGCATATGGAAGTTCCTGCTCACTTGGGCCTACATGTTGGTGGTGGTTGCAAAGTGATAGCAAGTACGGCTGATTTGTTATGATTTTTTTGTTTGTTTTAAACTTTAAATGCTTGCTGTAGCACCACCGTCAGGACTATTGGCCCATAATGCCCGGTGAGTACTTCTGGCTTCGGACTGGACCTGTGTGCAAAGTCTGGTGATTTTTCATGCATGTGAAGTCAGACTTCCTAGGAAGAAGATTCAGATTCAGAATATTGAGAAATACAAGAGGGATCGTCAGCTGAGCCTGCCCGGCCCCTAAACATGTATGAAATTGCGCTGACAAAGTGAGCCATGCTTAAATAGAATCCATAACCTAACAAACAATGAACAATAGACAAACAGATACAGTTACC
>NC_140239.1:1657785-1667785 GCF_949987555.1 Borostomias antarcticus | reverse complement strand
ACCTCGGAGGAGCCCTCGCGAGATCAGGATATGATGTCACCTCGATCACCACACCTCGAGCTGGAGCCTCGCGAGATCAGGATATGATGTCACCTCGATCACCACACCTCGAGCTGGAGCCCTCGCGAGATCAGGATATGATGTCACCCAACGTGAACAAAAGAAAGCTTCCCTGAGTGATACACAGGCCTACATTATACCCATGGTTTATGTCAAAGTGACTGCAACTAAGTACAACAATTCAAGATGTAAAACAAGTAGCCTACACGCTCTCTCTCTCTCTCTCTCTCTCTCTCTCTCTCTCTCTCTCTCTCTCTCTCTCTCTCAACAATGCTTTACCTCAGCTTTTATTTAGCCTAGCTGTTAATAAATGTGTTAGCCTAATTTATTTTTGTGTTAATGAAGCAATAGAAGCAAATGTAAACATACAGCCTAGTCATTCCCAGGTGTTTTCTGGTGTTAATACATTGATGCAAACTTCAGGAGCTTGACTCAAGGGAATTCAAACAGTGAGTTAAAACCGTCCAACCAAAAGCCCTTTGAGGCAATAGGCTTGTAAAAATCATTTAAGCCACCTGTTTCTCCCTTTAAAAGAGTGGATATACCATAAATACTGGTTCAACCTGTAAAACTCAACAAAACAAGAACAGGCCACGACAAACAAGACAGATAGCTTTACATTTTTATTGCTAAAAAAGCAGCAAATACAGGTATCATATTGTATAGCCTGACTTCAGACTGAATTGCCATTTTGTTTTACTTCATTTTTTAGTCTGAACAGGCTCTCATCCCAATGAACAAAGACACGTTTAAAATAAGTCTTTTGGACGTCCACAATACGTCCTCTTGGAAGTCGGAACGTGGGTTTAGATGACGTCTTCTTAGAACGTCTACTTGACGTCTACAATGCGTCTGCACAACGTTAAAAGTTACTGTGGTCCTCGTAGACATCTTTTCAACTCATTTTGGACATCATGTATACTCCTTCTGGACTAATATGGTTTAAAAAGAAATTTGTTTCACACCAAATTCAATTAAAACACACTTTATTTCATAAACAAGGATAAACATGCTTCATTTTGCAATAGAAAAACAGAGAAAAACAAATTCATAATACATGAAACAATGTGAATGAGAGAGGGGAGAAATTGAAATTAACTGTTGAGAATTTGAACACTACAAAAGAAAATGGCCGATGCACACAATGGACTGCAGGTGCAAAGTTGGCCTTGAATGAATTTGCATAGTAAGGTTGAATATTTCCCAGTCTCAGCATATCTCTCTGTTCGAGCCACATGGTGAAGTGGCCAAACCAGTATGACTGGTAAACCTGTGGGAGACATACCACAGATTCTAGACACAGTGTTCACAATGTCCACCACTGGGGAAAGGAGATTAACCTCTCAGGTCATCTGGCACAGGCCTGCTTTCTGTCCCCAGAGTTAAAACAAAACATGGAGAAGCAGCGTTCAGTTTTTATGCTCCACATATCTGGAACAAACTTCCAGAAAACTGCAGGTCTGCTACAACTCTGTTCTTTTAAATCAAGACTGAAGACTTTTCTTTTTGCCGCTTCTTTTTATTAAATCAAATAATTATTAATTCATACACTGCACTCTAACATTTATTCCTGTGTTTTATTTTTCCTGCATTTTGTTTTAAATGTCCTTTTTTTGCATTTCGTTTTATATGACCTTTTATGTGTTGCACTTTGTCTTGATGCTTTTAATGTCTCATGTGAAGCACTTTGAATTGTCTTGTTGCTGAAATGTGCTCTACAAATAAACGTGCGTTGCCTTTTGAGATAGAGCCTCTGAAGCCGTCCCACTTCCCCATTCACACAAACAGTGGAATGCTCAGAACACTCTAACAGCAGTTGATCATTTCAAATTCATACTACGAATAAAACTTGAGTACAGCCACTTTAAAACGTGAGGTTTGTCCATTCATAGTTCACAGCACGAGTCCAATCAGGAGTCGCTAATGCCATTGCACACCAGCACTAGAGGGCAGTAGAGATTGCTCATAAACCTGCTTTCTGCCGCTTACCTCACCACCTGGGTGTGATTTTTATTTCATCATGTTGGCATATGGGATTATGGACACAGATGGGTGTATGTGGGTATCCATTGGTAATGTTACTCAATACAATGGGTTGATCCAAACAATAATTTTGATCAACATCCATTGGCAATGCCTCTCTAGAACAAAGGGGTTGTACAGTTGAACAGCTCAGGAAGGTCTCACAGGTCTCAACACCTGTTCATCCCTTTTAAAGAGTTGTGAGACGGTGTTTTTCATTTTCAACATTGATGCAATAAATGATTCAAAGCCGTGGCTCATGACAGATGTAGGTTTACATTTTTATTACTAAAAAGGCACCAGATACAGGGATCATACTGATAGCATTGCAATTGTTTCCACAAAAAGAAGATAGCACCAAAAATATGTCATCCCCCCAACTTCCCAGCTGTTTTGATAGGCACAAAGTTCAACGAACTGAGAGAAAGAGAGAGAGAGAGATAGAGAGAGAGAGAGAGAGAAGATTTGAGGCCCCATAAAAACATGTGTTAATGCTGAACGTTCAGTGCTGTGGGATGTTGGGTTTGCAGCGTTCAGCTCTCTAAAACCAGTGTGATAACATCTCCATCCACATCCAATATGGTTTACTGATCATCCACAGACTAGGGGGAGTACAGTAGACGAGTGATACACACAATACACGACAGCATATATAATAGAAATACATAATGCAATATAACATAACGATATGCCAGTGATAGGACGGCGACAGCCGAGACAGGAGCCGACAGAACACGTACGGTATTGGCTGAGACTGGACCAGTTCTGTATCTGAGACTGGACCAGTTCTGTATCTGAGACTGGACCAGTTCTGTATCTGAGACTGGACCAGTACTCTATCTGAGACTGGACCAGTTCTGTATCTGAGACTGGACCAGTTCTGTATCTGAGACTGGACCAGTTCTGTATCTGAGACTGGACCAGTTCTGTATCTGAGACTGGACCAGTACTCTATCTGAGACTGGACCAGTACTCTATCTGAGACTGGACCAGTTCTGTATCTGAGACTGGACCAGTTCTGTATCTGAGACTGGACCAGTTCTCTATCTGAGACTGGACCAGTTCTGTATCTGAGACTGGACCAGTTCTGTATCTGAGACTGGACCAGTACTCTATCTGAGACTGGACCAGTTCTGTATGTACATGAAGAGAAAGCACAAGATGTACCGAATATGTAAAAAAAATCCCCTTCTCATAGGGTAATTATAAGGCTAAAGCATCATATGGTGAGACTGGGGTACATAACAACCTATACAATCTATAGTAGTACTCAAAAGTGCACACGGTCAACATCGAAACGTGTTTTTATTTTCATCATGTGACGGTTACTCTGCAATAATCGTTGACCATAGAATCTCAATGTATGGTTATTATACCCTTGGGATAAACACACTTTGGACAATAGGTTTGGATTTTGAAAATGCATGAGAAAAATACTGCAAGGTGCTTTGTGGGCAGCTTTTGACATACATGGTTGGTTTCATATACTTAAAACGGAATATACTCTATACTACATTATTAAATATGTTAAAAAATAAGGCTTTCAAGATGCAAAAGAACTGCATATGGAGAGGGATTATGGCGAATTGCACTTGAATAGATATAATTTACTTACACACTATTCATTCAGCCTTGTGAGTATGCGTGCTTAATACTTTCATAGTGGTCATTGACTGTGGCGCTCAAATAAAATACACGGCAGCGAAACCCAACTAATAGTTGAAAAGCGATCTGGAGTAAAGTGCCTGAGCTACCTTGGATCATTTTGGTGTTGTACAGATGGAAATATGAGTGGAAATGAAACATTGATTTCAGTCAGTTGTCGTTTGACGGTGGAGACACCTAAATTCATGACACAGTCGCGTTTGGTGTTCGACATTCAGTGGATTTTCTCGATTCCTGAGGTAGCCCAGTTGTGAAATGATTCTGAACGCTGCATAGCTCGCTGACGGATACGTTTCCCTTTTAGACTCGTATAAAAATACATTAACAATTATTCCATAATTACAAACAACGCTTTAGAAAATAGCATTTCCGCTTATTTCTAAAACACTTCCGCTCCGCTTCTGGGAGGGTTACAGTGATGAGATCAGACTTCAGTGCCGTCGTTCAAGTTGTTGTGGAGTTTGACTTCCAGGTTGACCTGCTTAACCTTGACCCCTCCGTTGACCTTGTTGCTGACCTTGCCGTTGACGTCGTGGGTCCGGTTCAGGATGTTGATGTTGCGGACGGTGCAGTGCTTGGTGCTGAAGTTCTTCTCGAGGCACTTCTCAAGGCACACCTCCACCTTGGTGTTTAGGGGATACTGTTCGGCCATCTTGGGCGGACTCTTCTTCTTCCCCGACCGTCGGCACTTCCTGAACAACAAACAGGAAGCCAGCAGCACCAGGACCAGCAGGGTTACCGCGGCGATGCCCCCGCCCACCGAGCTGCCCATCTGGGGGTTAAAGGTCGCGGAGGCGTCGACCTCCAGGCGCAGCGTCTTCATGTTGGTGCCGTTCTTCACCTGGTCGCCTTCGTTGTCGTAGATCAGCGACTCGTCCAGGGTGAGCCGACCGCTGCGGTCCACCAGGTCGCGGCGAGCACGGGCGTGAGCGCCGGTCAGCTGGTAGGTCAGCGAGCGCTGGATCCGGGGACTGGAGATCGACTCTGGACCAATCATGTAGATCACCTGGAGGTACCACTGATGCCCCGCCTCCACCTGCCAATCAACACAATGACAGGAAGTTACACTCACACCATGGGACACGTTCGGGCTATGTACCGTAAATCCTCTAATAGTGGCCGGGGCATTTATTTACTGAGCTGCAGAGAGCCCCAGGCCTTTATTAGAGGCCGGCCTGTATTGGTCTGTGTTGACCGTGCCCCTGGCCATTATAAGAGACCCGGCTGATAAATGAATACAGGCCACTATTAGAGGATTTACGGTATATAAATGTCATTTTTATCACTGGGCAAACCTTGAGGGTATATTGAGGGTGTAAGGTGGCAAACACCTGCCGCATATAAGAACGATCAGAATCAACCATTATTCCTTCTGCTACTGTGTATTAAATCCTGATGGTTGAGTAGGTCAAGTGTGTACTAACCGGACTTTCATGATGAACCCATCTACACCTGGCATCCACACTAACCTTGTACACTTCCACACTAACCTTGTACATATTCACACTAACCTTGTACACTTCCACACTAACCTTGTACACATCCACACTCACCTTGTACACATCCTCACTAACCTTGTACACTTCCACACTAACCTTGTACACATCCACACTCACCTTGTACACATTCACACTAACCTTGTACACATCCACACTAACCTTGTACACATCCACACTAACCTTGTACACATCCACACTCACCTTGTACACATCCACACTAACCTTATACACATCCACACTAACCTTGTACACATCCACACTAACCTTATACACATCCACACTAACCTTGTACACATCCACACTCACCTTGTACACATCCACACTAACCTTGTACACTTCCACACTAACCTTGTACACATCCACACTCACCTTGTACACTTCCACACTAACCTTGTACATATTCACACTAACCTTGTACACATCCACACTAACCTTGTACACTTCCACACTAACCTTGTACACATCCACACTAACCTTGTACACATCAACACTAACCTTGTACACTTCCACACTAACCTTGTACACTTCCACACTCACCGTGTACACATCCACACTAACCTTATACACATCCACACTAACCTTGTACACTTCCACACTCACCGTGTACACATCCACACTAACCTTGTACACATCCACACTAACCTTGTACACATCAACACTCACCTTGTACACATCAACACTAACCTTGTGTACATCCACACTCACCTTGTACACATCAACACTAACCTTGTACACTTCCACACTCACCTTGTACACTTCCACACTACCCTTGTACACTTCCACACTCACCTTGTACACTTCCACACTACCCTTGTACACTTCCACACTACCCTTGTACACTTCCACACTCACCTTGTACAGGGCGTCCACCTTCATGGTGAAGCCATCGACACCAGGCATCCCGGTCATGGACTGCAGGTCAGGGATGTCCGACGCAAAGTTGGCCTCAAAGGGAACGTCGTGGAAATACCGGTCACACACGTCCGGCTGCTTACGATCCTGTGAAAGGAAAAAATACACCTCTTTACACTGGAGTATGAAATGAAAAATGATCACTTTGATGAGAAGACAACGTAGAAACAAAGTCCAGCCGGAAGAGGTCAGAGTGGCTTACTAGTATCAGGAATCTGTTTACTAGTATCAGGAATCTGTTTACCAGTATGAGGAATCTGTTTACCAGTATCAATAATCTGTTTACCAGTATCAATAATCTGTTTACCAGTATCAATAATCTGTTTACCAGTATCAATAATCTGTTTACCAGTATGAGGAATGTGTTTACCAGTATCAATAATCTGTTTACCAGTACCAGGAATCTGTTTACCAGTATCAATAATCTGTTTACCAGTATCAATAATCTGTTTACCAGTATCAGGAATCTGTTTACCAGTATCATTATCTGTTTACCAGTACCAGGAATCTGTTTACCAGTATCAATAATCTGTTTACCAGTATCAGGAATCTGTTTACCAGTATCAATAATCTGTTTACCAGTATCAATAATCTGTTTACCAGTATCAATAATCTGTTTACCAGTATCAGGAATCTGTTTACCAGTATCAATAATCTGTTTACCAGTACCAGGAATCTGTTTACCAGTATCAATAATCTGTTTACCGGTATCAGGAATCTGTTTACCAGTATCAATAATCTGTTTACCAGTATCAATAATCTGTTTACCAGTATCAATAATCTGTTTACCAGTATGAGGAATCTGTTTACCAGTATCAATAATCTGTTTACCAGTATCAATAATCTGTTTACCAGTACCAGGAATCTGTTTACCAGTATCAATAATCTGTTTACCGGTATCAGGAATCTGTTTACCAGTATCAATAATCTGTTTACCAGTATCAATAATCTGTTTACCAGTACCAGGAATCTGTTTACCAGTATCAATAATCTGTTTACCAGTATCAGGAATATGTTTACCAGTATCAGAATCTGTTTACCAGTATCAATAATCTGTTTACCAGTACCAGGAATATGTTTACCAGTATCAGGAATCTGTTTACCAGTATCAATAATCTGTTTACCAGTATCAATTATCTTTTTACCAGTACCAGGAATGTGTTTACCAGTATCATGAATCAGTTTCATGTGTCAGAGCTGTTTACCAGTACCAGGAATCTGTTTACCAGTATCAATAATCTGTTTACCAGTATCAGGAATATGTTTACCAGTATCAGAATCTGTTTACCAGTATCAATAATCTGTTTACCAGTACCAGGAATATGTTTACCAGTATCAGGAATCTGTTTACCAGTATCAATAATCTGTTTACCAGTATCAATTATCTTTTTACCAGTACCAGGAATGTGTTTACCAGTATCATGAATCAGTTTCATGTGTCAGAGCTGTTTACCAGTATGAGGAATCTGTTTACCAGTACCAGGAATGTGTTTACCAGTACCAGGAATGTGTTCATGTGTCAGAGCTGTTTACCAGTATGAGGAATCTGTTTACCAGTACCAGGAATGTGTTTACCAGTACCAGGAATGTGTTCATGTGTCAGAGCTGTTTACCAGTATGAGGAATCTGTGCTTCAGGTGCTTGTTGGGCTGGATGCAGCCGTACTGAGGCCCCTCGTTGTACAGCGTTCCCGTGGGGTCAAAGAACGGAACGTATCCGTCCCTCCCGGTACACAGGTACACCTTCTCCAGCTGGAGCTTGTAGGCCGCGTTCAGGTTCTGCTCCGGGTTCCACAGCACCCTGCCGTACAGCGTCTGACCTACGGGGGCAGCACAGAGAGGATCGGTCAGTTCCAGCGGACGCAATACCAGGCATTTTGGCTTTGTTTGCTAAATGTATTCATTGGGGTTTGAACAGCTATTCAGAAGTCTAATTCATGCACTTTTCAAGTACTTCCAAAGTGCATTGTCAGCGTTTTACAAGCACATTGAAGCTTCTCAATTAAATACACTTTAACTGGGAAGCACAACATGAAACAAGTGATGAGAACGGGAAAGACATAAACATCTGGGACAAGTGATGAGAACTGGAAATTAATGAATTGAAAACATAGCTTGGGCTGAAAGATTCAGATGTTTTTATCCTGAGTGCAAATAAAATCTATAATTAAGTCACTGCGGTCTAAGCGCTTAGACACGGGAAACGAAGACAACTACAAAGACAAACTAATGGGAGCCGCAGGCTGGAAAGGTACAGTCAGCAGTTTATATGATGTTATGTTCTGCCACTTCTGACAGCCAGTCCCAAACTAACTTAGAATGGGGGCGTCACATGGCTAGTCACAACTACAATAGGATGCAGCTCTTAAAATAGAACCAAAGTGTGTAAGATACAATATTTTGCAAATAAAGATTATCCATAGGGCCTATATTACACCCTATACATTGAAAACATTTCATAATACTTCATCCAAAGTGTGCTGGCATGGTTGTGAAGTAGAGCGTATGCTGATACACTTGTCAAGCTACTCTACGTGTTAAGCAGTTGTGGTCTGATATTACTGAACATGTGCTGTTTTTAGATATCAAACCTTGAATGGTGACTTGTATACTAGTTGTGCAAATGACCATTGCGCAACCCAAAATTGTATATACCTGTAGTATTACACTGTAGCATTGGCCTTTCTAGCAGCCAAACAGATCGTTTTAGTGAACTGGAACCAGACTGTTTCAGTACGGAGACGTGGCGTTCTTGACGTGGGAAGGTCACAGAGACTCAGGGTTTGTGTCGGCATAAAGCTCTCGACCGAACGAAGGCAGCAGTACCAAGCATGTCCTTCTTGCGCCACGGAATGCATTCATAGGCGGAGGTCTATGCTCTTCGAGCGCCATTTCTAGATCTGTTTTGTTTCCCTAAGTCATCGTTACCCATGGAGAAGGCTCCCTTGTAGTCCATCTCAGCCATGGACACGTCCGCGGAGGCCGGGTCCATCATGAACAGCTTGTCGTTGTTGCACAGCTGGAACTCGGTGTTGAGGGAGTAGACCACGGGTACGGGTCGGTTCGTCTGCTGGAAGGCTATGGGCACCAGGAACCTAGAGAGACACATTACAAAGAGCTAGAATATCATGGCAGTTCAAAAATACACAACAGGCCTACTTTACGTACTCGAGACTTCATTTAACTTCTCTTGGATGCATAGCTAGCATTTTCCGAATGTGCTCTTCGAAGGGTATATGGATCGGGCGCCATCTTGGAATGAGGTGTGTTTCTGGGCGTTTGTAGTGTTGTACGGGAGCTGCGGAGGGACATACTTCTCCGGGGCGTGGGCGGTGCAGGACAGGGGCTTGTCTCCGGGGTCGATCCAGGGCTGGGTGGGCTGCACGGTGCAGGGGATGAGGAACACGGTGTACTCGCCCGAATAGTCCTTCCTGGAAGCAAACAGAGCAGCGCCACGGGTCAGCACCGCCACGGGTCAGCACCGTGAGGAGGACAGTGGGACCACGCGGTCCGGCACAACATGGCTGACACGCGTATGGAGATGCAAACGAGAAACGACATGCATGAGACATGCGAACGGATGAAAGTTCGATGGTCAAGTTTCCATTGCATTCTGTTTGTTGTTGGTGTATAAATCGGATACCAGTAAGCCATAGTGATATACAGCCATTCAAACCAAAATGGAGGACAGAATTGCAGTCGGTCAATGGCTCCAGGCGCAACTATGTAAATCTGAGCCGTAGGAGCCAAAATGGCAGCCAGCTTTTCTCGACCGCCCCTCTCTGTGGCTCTGGGTGCGAGCGTCTGGCGGACTCAGACCTGCTGTAGGAGCTGGTGGCCCTC
>NC_140239.1:1637785-1652785 GCF_949987555.1 Borostomias antarcticus | reverse complement strand
CGCTCCTTCATCACCGGGTACTTGGGGTAGTGGGGGTCGCAGGGGGTCACGCACACCAGGGGGTACCCCGGGGACGGACCCTTCTTACTGACCTCCTTGGACACCTCCTGGACGTGGTCGTACTCGGAGAGAGAGACCACCTGGGGGGGGGGGAGAAAAGAGGAAGGAAGGAAGGAAGGAAGGAAGGAAGGAAGGAAGGAAGGAAGGAAGGAAGGAAGGAAGAAAGAAAGAAAGAAAGAAAGAAAGAAAGAAAGAAAGAAAGAAAGAAAGAAAGAAAGAAAGAAAGAAAGAAAGAAAGAAAGAAAGAAAGAAAGAGAAAGATGTTTAGGTCTGCTTGTCTGGCCAGAGGACTGTGACAGAGGCTCCATGTGGGAGAAATGAATTTCAATCCCATGAGGTAAACAAACACACTACAATAACAGCATCAACGTCAGGTCACATTGAGCTGTTAGCCAATTTATTTCATCTGTTCAGTCTGGGGCGGCATGTAGCTCGGGAGGTAAAGCAGCCAGCTGGGGATCGCAAGGTCCCCGGTTCGATCCCAGTGTGCCGAATTGTCCTTGAGCAAGACACTGAGCCCCAAAATCGCTCACGCGCGGCACGTGAGTACCTAGTACTGTCGCTTCACAGCAAGGTCTCCAGGCCTTTCTGCGTGGAGTTTGCATGTTCTCCCCACATTCACGAGGGTTTCCCCCATAAAGAACCCAATATGAAAAACATGCAGAAGAACAGATGCTCTTCGGTCCCTGGACTGAGCACTTGGACTATAATGTAATTCGGCCCACAAAACAATTCCTTGTACCCGATTTGTATGATGAAAATGTTAGTTATGGGATAGTCTCGCAACATTTAGAGACTGACTTGTGAGTCTAGTTATGGAAAATATTATATATATATATAATAATATGGAAATATTGCACTTTCTTATAGTTAGTAGTACATGAAGTTGACATTGAAGTGGCCCTCCTATGGGTTGCCGATGGCAGCAGTGGTCCCAAGCCAATTTGAGTTAATTAGCGACCCCAGCTCTATACTGATGTGTTTGAGTTGAACATTTAGTCTCGTCAAACTAGTAGAAGTCTCTTACGATAGGCGTAGCAGGGAGAATGAGACTCCCTGAAGCCTCCTGATCCAAAATGGTGACTGTCGCCATGGTGATCTCTCCAAGCACCGCCTCCACAGGGTCGTCGGGCCCAAGGACCAATGAGAAGGACTCGTGCCACTCACGGTCCTCATTGGACAGAATTTCCACCTTGAACAGGATGTGGTCCATTCCTGAACATTAAGATAAAGTGAAAAATAAGATGTCAATGATGTTGGCAAGGGGAAGAAGTCATATAGACACAAATGCATAATACAAAACAGTATAAATATGAAAAAGTAAACAGCATGAAGTCTGGACAACGGTAAAAGGATATTCTTGCCATCTTGCACCTCACAAACTCAGGACTAAACTGAATGTTCATTCTTCAACAAAACCAAAAGATTAACCCGACCATGTGGGTGAAGCTCAACTGTTTGAAAAGCATATCTCCCTCCACCACAAATGAACAGTTCTCTGAACGAGTCCCCAAAGGGAAGGAGGACAGTTTGATCCAGTACTGGAACTGAACAGTTTTCTGAAAGATTCCCCATGAGGAAAGAGGACTGTTAGAAGTCCAGTAATTAAACTGCTGTAGCTCAGTTGGTAGAGTGTGTCGTTCAGTGATCGAAGGGTCGGTGGTTCGAATCCCAGCTCCGACTGTCCACATGTCGAAGTGTCCTTGAGCAAGACACCTAACCCCAAATTGCTCCCAATGAGCAGGTTAGCACCTTGCATGGCAGCTACCGCCATTGGTGTGTGAATGTGTGTGTGAATGAGAGGCCATTGTAAAGCGCTTTGAGTGCCGCTAAGGTGGAAAAGCGCTATATAACTGCAGTCCATTTACCATATAAGTGCAGTCCATTTACCATTTAAACAGTTCTCTGCATGATTCCCCATAAGGAAAGAAGCTATTTTGATCCAGTAACTAAACAGTTCTCTGAACGAGTCCCCGTAGGGAAAGAGGCTAGTTAGAGGTCCAGTAACTTAGTTCTCTGAACGAGTCCCCGTAGGGAAAGAGGCTAGTTAGAGGTCCAGTAACTTAGTTCTCTGAACGAGTCCCTGTAGGGAAAGAGGCTAGTTAGAGGTCCAGTAACTTAGTTCTCTGAACGAGTCCCCGTAGGGAAAGAGGCTCGTTAGAGGTCCGGTAAACTTGGACACTGACCAGGTGTGAACTTGAGGACGCGGCTCTTGGGGTTGTAGTCCACTCCGGACTGGGCCGAGCCGTCGCGGGTGCTGCAGCGGACCTTGGAGGTGCGGTCCTGGTCGCCCCGACGGTTCACCTTGATGTTGAGCACCTCGATGCCGTCGGGACCGGGGGGCTCCCTCACCTGGTAGGACGCCTGCTCAAACTCGATGGTGGGGGCTGGGGAGAGGAAGACGACGGGTTCATGTTGGCTCCAGATGCTCGTGACAGAGAGAGGTGATAGTGGAGGGTTTTCAGTGTGGTGCAAATTAAAACATGGCGGTCTTTATAGATGTGTTATGCATACAGATAGAACAGTGATGTGAGAGACTGAGACTGAGACTAAACCCAGGTTGTGCAGTAGCCGACACTTGGCATCTTTGCACTGTAAAGTAGAAATATGCACCCATTGTAGTTTTCACATTACTGTGCGTTCAGATAGCCAGCAATCCGGAGAACTTAACTCCATTAATTTTCTGAGAGTGGGCAATCGTGGGAAACTGATCCGATTGGGCGATATGAAGGTTAAGGGGTGGGGCTGCAATGTGTAAAAAGTTGAAAAAGCCTGAACCTTTTGGCTATATTGCCCAGCAATAACCAATTAGATTCAAGTGTTTGCTTCTTTTTTTTTAAACTACCACGCTGGAACAATAAACTGAACATTAATTAGTAGTGAAGACTTAAGTTAGCGCTAAGGTTAGCTAGCTAGCTATTAGATCAAACTTTCTACTGTATTTATTCAACCCCCATTGTTATCTAGAATATCTCTGCCCACATCACATTCAACAAGAAATAAAATGTCACCAACACAACCACCTGTTAGCTCCAGTAAGCTTTGCCATATCTAGTTTGCACAAGTGAGCTAGATGGAGTTGACACAGATAAACTCCAGCCCTTGCTAGCTTGCTACCAGCTAATTTTTTGTAAGCACATCAGAACCACTTGGAGGAAGCAAGAGAACACAGGGGGTACGCACACAGCAATGTCAGGCAACCTTGGCGATAGATCGCCTTGAGTTGCTGTCTGTCCGAAGGCACGGCTAGAGTTGAAGTGACATTGAAGACTGTGCTTACCGTCCTCATCGTTGGTGATGGTGACCGTGACGATGTCGCTAGCCCCCACCATGGCGCCGCTCCAGTGGTCTCCCTGCGGCGTCCCAAGATGCACCTGGAACTCCTCTTCGGGCTCAAACACAGAATCGTCGTTGACGTGCACCGTGCAGTTCTTCACCTGGGAGACCGGCACAAAGGCATTTCTACATCCATTTCTTCTTCTCACAGCTCTTCACATTTTTTCTCCCAGTAGTTTTCTTTTCACAAATCACAAACCAACATGTCAGAAGCTGCAGAGGCGCAGAAGTACTGTAGCAGAAAACCCTGAGCGTGTTCATCTCAACTAACTCGTTGAGATGTCTAGGAGCAGAGGCGACTGGCGTGGCCTTAACTTTGTGCTATGTTGTGGAATGCCTCCATTGAAAAACTTCTTGAATTAGTACATCTCCCTCATTCTTTTAAGATATATTTTAAGGCATTTCTGCTTTATTACTATAGGACAGTGTAGATGACAGAGGGGAAGACATGCAGCAAACGCCGTGGGCCGGATTCAAACCCACGCCGCTGCAGTAAGGACTAGCTTTAACATGGTAAGCGTCCCAACCCATTGAGCTACCTCATCTCCCTCATTCTGACACCCTTCATTTCACCCGCCCGCCTACCTTCTCCCCCTTGAGGAAGGTGATCCGTGAGTCGTCCGCGTTGCGCCTCTCCTCGAAGTCGTCCATCACCATGGCCGACATGGTGCGCGTGAAGCAGCGGACGGACGAGGTCACGGTCAGGTCGCCGGTGCGGACGATGGGGATGTGCAGCACGCTCTCCTTCTCTTTCACCGTGTACGCCGTCTTCTCGAACTGCATGCTGGGAACTGAGGGTTCAGACGTGGTTAAAGGCGTTCTGGACGAATGCCGTCTCAGTAAGTTTAGGGTGCATCTCAATAGTTAAACGTTGCTTGGTCTACTTCTTCCCTATCCTTTTGGCGTCTGTCATTCTGTATAAGACAGATCAAAATCGATCTACTGTATTGCTGACCTTAGGTTGATTTTTTTTAGAACAGTAGATATGAAGGAGAAGACAGTAGGACATAGCCTAGCCTGTCTACCATTGCCAGGATGTGTAGGAGAGAGTCAGGCAGAGTCCGTACTGTCCTGGAAGATGTCAGTGATGACCATGGTGGTCAGACAGAGTCCGTACTGTCCTGGAAGGTGTCAGTGAGGATCAGAAGGGTACTCACTATCCTGGAAGGTGTCGGTGATGACCACGTTGGCCTCGGAGGGGTCCAGCAGCACCGCCCCCTGGGGGGAGCTCAGGAACACCACGAAGGACTCGGACCCCTCAATGGCCGGGTTCTGGATGTCGTCCATGATGGTCAGACTGCACATCTGAGGGGCGAAGGGTGTGAGAGGAGAGAGGGTGATCAAAAGTGACTGTCCCCTGTATATGTGATGAATACTACAAACTAGGGATGCACGATATATCGGCAATCATATCGGTATCGGTTGATGTTAGTCATTTTTTAATATATCGGTATCGGCCTGATGTGCAAAACGGGGCCGATGTGAGCAGCCGATAATTATTTCTGTCTAGCTGCTGTTGTGTGGGTTGTTTTTGAGTGGAAACAATGCAGTAAATCTATGATTTATCAGTGTTTCCATGTGTTTTTCACTATGTATAACATTTGATTATCATAGAAACGTGTTTTTATACAGATCATATTGAAATCGGTGAATATCGGTTATCGGCCATAATAGCAAAGTTAATATCTGTTATCGAGATCGGACAAAAAAATTAATATCGGTGCATCCCTACAACAAACCACTGTTTGTTTTTTTTGCGGTGACTGATAGTAGTTTGCTCTTAAAAAGCTGAGGGTGATATTTGATAGGGGGGGAACCCATCAAAGCTATCAACGTTTTACGTTACCTCCTCGGTCCTGCCAGGTTTGAACTCCACCTTCTTGGAGCTGGGGATGTAGTCCACCCCCGGGGTGGCGGAGGGAGGGTCCGAGGGGCGCGTGGCGCACCACACCGACGTCACGGAGGACAGGTCACTGCCCTGGCGCAGGACCGGGATCTCGATGGTCCCTGTAACGGAAGGATGGAGGGAGAGGGTTAAGAAAAGTTTCCAGATGTGTTTCTTCATCATCTCGTCCTTGCACCCTGTCTAATGTTGTCTCCGACAAGCAAATTCGTTGTATGCGTAAAAATGACCATGGCCAATAAACAGATTCTGATGATAAATTTACCTGAACATTCTCAGGACATTGAGCAATAACGAGGCAAAATGGAGGCAACCATTTGTGTACAAGTTTTGAACACGGTTGGAGAGGTTGATCCAAGATTTAATTTCTGAGCAGCTCAACTTCAAGAGTTCATATAGAAGTCACCCCCTTTCGACAACTCTTACCGGCATCCTTACTCTTAAGATCAACTCTTACCGGCGTCCTCACTGAACGTAAACGTGGCGTTGCCGAGCGACACCGTCGACGCGTCGTTGGGTCCGTCGATAACCACCTTGGCCTTGGTGACGTCTCCCATGCGAGCGTTGTCCGAGGCGTCCGACAGGACCAGCTCGAACTCCTCGGAGAGCTCGTATTCGCTGTCGTCGATCAGCTTGACGTCGCAGGTGGACATGCTGACGCCGGGTCCGAAGATCACGCGGTTGTCGGCGCTCATGCCGCGGGACTTGTAGTCGGAGCCGGACTCCAGGGCGTGCAGGCTGCTGCCATGGGCAGACTTGGCCACGGTGTAGCAGAGAGCCGACACTGTGCTGGACGTGTCACCTGAGGGGGTTTGAGAGGAAACTAGGTTAGGAAATATAATCATACATGAGGATTATTATTCTCTCACACTCTCATGGTGTGGCCTACGATGTCCTGATTTGGTTTTACAACGCTAGTATTTCTCCATGACTATGCAAACTAGTCTGCGACAGCAACATCGTGGCGAAATCGTGGAGAAATCACACAATGTATCCCCAGCTTCAGATAGGCAGTGTGACTATGACAGTTTAGTTTAGGTCTCTGGACAGCGGTCGCCAGTCTATCTAACTAGCTAACTAGTAGCTACTAACTAGTAGCTTCCATATGGGTGCTGTGGGGTTGTGCTGAGGTCACGAGAGCCTCACCTTTCCTTTCGATGGGAGCGAAGATGAACCCCGTGCTCTCGTTGACGTGGTAGGTCTTCTTGTCGAACTGCAGCGTGGGCTCGTCCTCGGTGTCGTTGATGTGCACGCGGGCGCGGGTCACCTGACCCAGCAGGGCGTACACGGGCATGCTCAGCTCCACCTGGAAGCTCTCCGCCCCCTCGAACACCTGGTCGTCGTTGATGATGATGGTGCACACCTTGGTGTCCTCCCGCTCGTCAAACTGGACCTGGGAGGTGTTGAGGGAGATGTCAGGTCGGCTAAAACATTCCTGGTAGTTGTTTACATCAAATTGAACTGCTCTGATCACTAAGAACGTTGTTATATCAGGCTTGTGTGCGTAAAGACACATATTAAAGTGTACTATTGCCGGGATGAGTTCCTCTGCAGTCCCGATGCCAGCGATGCCCATACCTGCCCAGCGTACTCCACGTAGTCCTGCTGACCGGCCCGCGAGCCCACGCTGGCGGTGGAGGTGGCGGTGCCCTGCTCGGTGCGGCACAGCACGATAGCGTACTGGTTCAGGTTGCCCGTCCTCTTCACCGTCACCGCCACCGTGCCGGCCTTCTCACTAACGTTGTAGCTGCGGGGGGGGGGGAGATGGATCAACAGCCACACAGGGAGCACCACTGAAGCTTCCTGTCAACGACGATGCTTCAATCAGATCCATGTGACAATCTGTCATCAGATTCAGTACGGTATCTGGCCTGTGGTATACTCTGCCATTTTTTAATTTACAAAAATACTTTTTTTTTGGGGGGGGGGGGGTATTTAGGATTCATAAGGAGCATTTGGGTATTCCCAACGCACCAGCCACTTTCTTCTTCTTTATTCCATACAGTTATTATATCAAAATTACAAATCAAATGGAGCTACATTTGTTACGAAGCGCCAAATAGATCAAAGTGTCTCACCTCTTGTGTTGGAAGCTAATGAGCGACCACTGGATGTGGAAGACGTTGTCGCTGACCACGTTTGGCTTGCTGTCCTTCACCAGGAACTTGAAGTTGTCCATGGTCTCCTGGACGCTCTCCTCGTGGAGCACATAACGGATCAGCCCCAGGTTCACGTCAGCTGGGGGGGAGGGGGAGGAATGTTAGGACAACATTGGAAGAACGTTCAAGCAACGCTGACCAACCTTAAAAAAACATACAGCTATTGTAAAATGCACCCCCCCCCCCAAAAAAAAACCCCAACAACATCCATTTGAAATATCACATCATCAATCTCACAGAAATTGAGTGGACCGTTCAAAGTCAAATATTTGTACTATGTCAGTCTCTCCCGGGTACACAGTACCAGTACCTTGTGTGAAGGTGGCGATGGGGGTTCCGGGTTTGAGCTTGCTCTCCAGGAACCCGTGTTTGGCCTCGGTGGTGACCTCATACACCAGCTGTTTGTCTTCTGTGTCTGGGTCCATGGTGAGCAGCTCCTTCTTCGAGATCAGGTTAGTGGCCTGGAGGCGGGGGGGGGGGGGGGGGGGGGGTGACATTTGCTGACTAACATTTCAGTGGATTTATTAAAAGTGATTAAGCAGAGCCGGCGCAGTAGGCACTTTCTTGGCAGGCGAATGGGAGCTTTGTGTACATTCTCATTAGAGTTGAACAGAACCCTGCCCACACTGCACTTCATATTCCCTATTGGAGAAAGAAACCCTGAGGTCTTCATGAAGTTTAGAGTGTGAATTGCAGTGTGCAGATCTTTTTTTAGTGTTTGGTTACACTCATATTAAGGTGTTAAATAAACATGACCTGTAGGGGGGGCTAGCATGCCACAAATTGAAGGCGAGCGCTGAGCTATTTTACCCTTCTAGCACTGTACCAGTTCAGGCCTATGTGCTGAACAAGATAACTGCATAACATTGATTATATAACACAGATTATAATGATTATCTAAATCATTATAATTATTATCTACCCCTTTTCATAATTTTCACTGTTGTTTTTGCCGTTCCAGATAATTGTCCATAGTTGAAAGCAATAGCTGTGGACAAAAATACTTTTTCTGTAATGTGTGTCCACAGCTGATCGATGTAAACACACACTATCTTGTTTACCTTATTGTCCATGTACTCTAGCCACTGCAGACCCAGGTTGGTGACGATGCGAGGGGTGCCGTCGTCCACGGGCAGAATATCGATCTTAAACTTCTGCGGCGCGGCCGTGACTACCTGAAAAACACGGCGTTTCAGTTGGGAACAGGCTGAATGGAACACAGAAAAATGGTCCGTCCTAAAAGAGATAAATGAAAATGTCACTCAAACTCCAGCAGGATTGTGTTGCGCAGAGGAACGGTCACTAAAGCCACATAGCCTCGTGACGACACTTTCCCAGTTCCTTTTCAGCTGTATTTTGACACTTACAACAGCAGAACCATATCTCTCCCAGAGAGACCAGGAGAGAGCAGAACACTACCTCCCCCAGAGAGACCAGGAGAGAGCAGAACCATATCTCTCCCAGAGAGACCAGGAGAGAGAAGAACACCACCTCTCCCAGAGAGACCAGGAGAGAGCAGAACACTACCTCTCCCAGATAGACCAGGAGAGAGCAGAACACTACCTCTCCCAGAGAGACCAGGAGAGAGCAGAACACAACCTCTCCCAGAGAGACCAGGAGAGAGCAGAACACTACCTCTCCCAGAGAGACCAGGAGAGAGCAGAACCATATCTCTCCCAGAGAGACCAGGAGAGAGCAGAACACTACCTCTCCCAGAGAGACCAGGAGAGAGCAGAACCATACCTCTCCCAGAGAGACCAGGAGAGAGCAGAACCATATCTCTCCCAGAGAGACCAGGAGAGAGCAGAACACTACCTCTCCCAGAGAGACCAGGAGAGAGCAGAACCATATCTCTCCCAGAGAGACCAGGAGAGAGCAGAACCATACCTCTCCCAGAGAGACCAGGAGAGAGCAGAACCATATCTCTCCCAGATAGACCAGGAGAGAGCAGAACACTACCTCTCCCAGAGAGACCAGGAGAGAGCAGAACCATATCTCTCCCAGAGAGACCAGGAGAGAGAGAGAGAGAGAGAGAGGGTGTGAGAGCAACAGAGCATGCTCCAGAGAGAGTGGGAGAGAGAGCTGTGAGGATGACAGATAGATAGATAGATAGATAGATAGATAGATAGATAGATAGATAGATAGATAGATAGATAGATAGATAGATAGATAGATAGATAGATAGATAGATAGATAGATAGATAGATAGATAGATAGATAGATAGATAGATATTTATGTAAATCCGTGGGTCAACAACATAAAGGCCAAGTAGCAAATGACACTCTTATGTCAAAAATTCTGAACTGTTCCTTTAATGTCAAGCCCTGAAGACAGACGAAACTCACAGGCTGTGGAGTCAACTTACTCTGAGGCACACTCATGACCTCACCGCGCACACACACACACACACACACACAAACACACACACACACACACACACACACACACACACACACATTCCTCACCTCCTTGCCGCCCTCCTCCACCATGAAGAAGAGGTTGGTGCCGTCGGCCACGGTGAAGGTGAAGCGGTCCTTGAGGGAGTTGCTGCCGTCGTGGTTGTAGCTGATGCGGTTCTGGTAGACGTCGTCCATGGTGAAGCTGCTGGTCTGGCGGTAGTGCTGACCGTTGTTGGTCCTCTCGATGGTGCCGTGGCGCGGAGCCTGGACGATGGAGAAGGTGATGGACTCCTCCTGGGGGGGCGGGGGGGTGAGGGGGAAGGGACTGTAAGATTTTGCGAAACTGGGATCTTATGAAAAAATGGAGGTCCACACAAACAGCTACTCCATTATGGATCCATTATTTAATACATGAGGACAGAAAACAACGTTTCGACCCAAGGTGGATCTTCGTCAGGTCTGTTTGTGTGGACCTCAATTTTTTCATTTGATACCATATTGTCCTTCACCAGCGGGAGGTTGATGTGCTTAGCAACGCTACCATTTCTTCACAAAGACTGGGATCTTGCAGGGCCATTATTTGCAAGACTACATTTCGAGGGCTGCAGCAATTTCTGTCTTTTTCCCCTTTCCACTCTATCATGGTACACATTATTCAAAATGTAAGGTCCATGTCATTGAACCTCACTATTTGCATGAGCCAAGACAAAAAAACGTACAGTAATATTAAACATGTTTTTATCAGAACGTCAAGATGAGCAAAAGACTGACTTAAGAGCTCGGACTGACACCTTACACCAAACGATCGCGATGACGGGAGCACAGGGTCTCTAGCAAAACTCTCGGGATTTTATTCCGCCATTGGGAATTTGTCTGCGACAGTGAAATCCGTTGAAAAGTCGGTTGGTGCAAGGCCGGCATTAATCGTTGCCGCTTTCATTTCAAAATGTAGGTCTCATGAGTCATGACGGAATGTGTACATTAAAACTCAAAACCCAACTGTAGGTAAATCTATATTTTAATTAAAAAAACTTCCAAGTCACTGAGACATGGTATAATTAAGATGCTTGATTTTTGTTGTTATTGAAGTTTTTCTCCCCCACCTCAAGAAGAATCCGGCAATTAAAATGTTTGTGTCTTTTGCTCTGTTTAACTTGGCAACTACTTCCCAGTTATCTGATGTTTGATATAATGCTCATAAACATAATGGTAACTCTCACTGGTGAGTTCCTACTCACATTCAAACAAGCGCAACAGGTGGGGCGCTAGGCTGAAAAATTAGTCTGAAAATGTCTGCTTCTCAACCAACACTATCCTCATGAGCGTTTCACTGCACATGATACCTGTACTGTCTTATACAATAAATATATATTATTAACAATATATAAATGAATAATAATAATAATATATGAATATATAAGAAGAAACATCCATGACTGATGGAGGACGTGCCCGTACCTCCGTGTCTGCGTCCGTGGCCTTCAGCTCAAACTCTGTGATGGTCTTCCTCACCCCCTCCTGCACCCTCATCCCCGGGACGAGGAGCAGGGGCAGGGAGTCGTCCACGGGCCGGATGGTGATGAAGAACGTCTGGGCGACCTGCACACAACGTTCAGCAGAGAACATCATATCACGGACGCAATATGACGTCATACTAGTGGGAACCGGGGAAATGACTTTTTATCTTGTAGTGATACGGACAGGGAGCGAGGGAACGCCATTATGGTCCCTTCTGATCCAGCGATACACTGGGGATGAGGGCGGGGATGAGGGCGGGGGATGAGGGCGGGAGATGATAGTCGGATCTGTAACGGATCCCGGCCAATGAAAAAATGGGGACATCGTCGAAGCTGAGGTCATACTGTCCTCCGCAATGCATTTAAATAGAAAAGTGCAATCTTACAGTAGATGCAATCACAGCACAGATAGGAAATAGTGCATCCCAGGAGCAGTCCCCAGGACCGGTACCAATATTAATAGCCTCCTGGCTGTGGGATCTGATTCCGTGGAAAGAGGCTGGATGCCCATCGAGGTCACAAGGTGCATCATGGGAAACATTGTTATTAACTGTAAACCTACACCGGTGAATACTTATAAGCAACCTGTACAATATACACACCATCAAAATTGTAGAACGTTCTTAATATACAAGTTCTGCAATTATAACGACGTGTACAGGACAGTTTGCTAGTAAGGATGCTGAACATAGTACACATTGATATATGTACATATACGTACACATATGTATGTATATATGTGGGTATGTACAGCATACAGTATCTGTATATCGGAGTGTTGTTATCAGTCACCGGTTAAACAGAAATGATAGCACGGTAGGGAGGGTTGAAACCAATTAAACGGACCAGACTGCGAAGACTCAGTCAGCAAATTGTGAAGGCTAGCTGACTTTTTTACACGTTTACTCAAGCACTTCTGCCCCTCATTAATCTGGGTTAGAAAGGTAAATGTATGAGTGTGTAGGAGGGGGTCGCCCCAGGACACCGGCACAGCGCTGTTTTACCTCGTTAGCCCCGTCCGTCACGGAGAAGGAAAATTCGTCGGCGTGCTTCTCTTCCTCGCTGGTGTGGACGTACTGCACGCTGCGCGACGCCAGGTCTGCCTGGCTGAAAGTGCTGATGCGGGTTCCTGCGGTGGGGGACAGGAGAGTTAGCATATAAGACAGAGTCAGACTGAACAGCAGAGTTAGCACATATAAGACAGAGTCAGACTGAACAGCAGAGTTAGCACATATAAGACAGAGTTAGACTGAACAGCAGAGTTAGCACATATAAGACAGAGTTAGACTGAACAGCAGAGTTAGCATATAAGACAGAGTCAGACTGAACAGCAGAGTTAGCACATATAAGACAGAGTCAGACTGAACAGCAGAGTTAGCATAAATAAGACAGAGTTAGACTGAACAGCAGAGTTAGCACATATAAGACAGAGTTAGACTGAACAGCAGAGTTAGCATATATAAGACAGAGTTAGACTGAACAGCAGAGTTAGCATATATAAGACAGAGTTAGACTGAACAGCAGAGTTAGCATATAAGACAGAGTTAGACTGAACAGCAGAGTTAGCATATAAGACAGAGTCAGACTGAACAGCAGAGTTAGCACATATAAGACAGAGTCAGACTGAACAGCAGAGTTAGCATATAAGACAGAGTCAGACTGAACAGCAGAGTTAGCATAAATAAGACAGAGTTAGACTGAACAGCAGAGTTAGCATAAATAAGACAGAGTTAGACTGAACAGCAGAGTTAGCATAAATAAGACAGAGTCAGACTGAACAGCAGAGTTAGCATAAATAAGACAGAGTTAGACTGAACAGCAGAGTTAGCATAAATAAGACAGAGTCAGACTGAACAGCAGAGTTACGGGACGTCGTCATGAAACTTGCAACGATTAGCTGATCAGCCGATCAGCAGGGCACAGCCCTTAAGGTTTGCATCAGCGTTTGATCAGGAGTAAAATAACTGAAAATGACTGACTACGGTACATCTTTACACTTGCTTCCCCGAGTCGTGGCACAAAAACGTGATAAATCATTGCTGAGGAACAACATGTTTACTGAAGACCGTTGTTCAGGAGGAGAGAACAGTCTTTTTCACCCCAACATTTCTCATAATGTATAATATAATTACAGTGTATTCGCCCTTATTTTCTCGCTACTTACAGTAAGCTTTCTCCAGGGTTCGTTGCTAACCCCCTTATTATAGAGTTGTTGCTTTTCTAACTGCTCTGATACAGAAAACATAACTCATCATCGTGTCTCTAGGGACAAAAAGGTGTTAAAATTTGGTGATGATTTATGACACAAGGAGTATTGCCGGGAAATGTGATTACACTTGGAGTTTGTGCATTCCAAATGAGTACTTTCTGAGTATGTTTAAAAATATACAATTCAGGCAGCTTTGAGCTGAGTCTTAACAGTAGCTGCAACAGGAGCTCGGTAAAGAAAGCTCAGAGAGATATCAGAGAGAGATATGAGAGAGAGAGAGAGATCCCAGAAAGAGAGGTATCAGAGAAGGGAATTAGGGCGAGTTGATGAGAGCAGCTGTTTATCTGTGAGAGAGTGAGTGGATGTGAGTACCTGTGTGTATGTTTGTGTACTGTATGTGTGTGTATGTTGTTTGTGTGTGTATTTATCAGTGGGAGTGTGTGTGTGTGTGTGTGTGTGTTTAGTTGTATCCATTATAAAACCTCACTACACATGCTTACACATGCGTGTGTGTGTTAATGTGAAATCAACCACGACAGCGCGCCGCCATCTGGGTCTCTGGTTCGCACGCCACTCCCCTACCTGGGTTCCCAGAATGCTCCAGGTGTCCCAGCGTGGTCTGCTTGGTGATGCGGTAGACGAGCTCGCCGGGCTCGCTGTCCTGGTCCGTGGCAGACAGCTGCAGGGTGGTCAGCTTCTTGGCCGAGTTCTCGTCCATCACCAGGCCCTTGTTCACCACCACGGAGGGGGGCAGCCGGTCCTCTGGGGGAGAGATTTAGGGAGGCGGAGAGGGGAAGGGAACGTTTAAGGGGGGAGGGTATTTAGGGAGGCGGAGAGGGGAAGGGAACGTTTAAGGGAGGGAGATATGTCAGAGGAGGAGAGGTAGAGAGAGAGAAGGAAAGAGAGAGATGGGGGGAGGGTGAAAGATTAGATTAGCGGTTCTCAACGGGGGCGGTAGCGCCCCCCAGGGGGCGTTCAGAGAACGTTGGGGGGGGGTTAATGCCAGTTTTGTCTCGCCTCCTAATTTCCACCATTTTATCATTAGACCTTTTACCACAATCATCTGAAGTTAATTTTCCGACAAGGCTTTCTCTCCTAAAGACTTTTCGGATTGCTTGCATGTGAGCAGAGATGCCTTGCTTCTTTTTTTTGTGCATAATTGCCCAGTTGCCCAGAGCTTTGTAACCGGCGCTCCAGGGGTAACTGGCGTTCAGCAAGCAAACGAGTCTCACTCTTGACTCGGTGACTTTATAAGACAGCAGGCAGAAGTTCTGGATGTTTTTAGCCTATACCACAACCACCTACCTCTTAGGCTAGAGCACTTCCTGTTTGTTCCAAACATGTCCTGTAGACTACGGCTGGTTCGGGCTACTGTAGCCTAACCAGCTTGTTATCTTCTTGTGCCGATGACCGCAG
>NC_140239.1:1617785-1622785 GCF_949987555.1 Borostomias antarcticus | reverse complement strand
AGGAGCTGAGGGGCCCGTAGGGACGGTCTCGGTGCTCAACTACCCCTGGGACACAAGCATTCATCTGGATTTTGATTGATTGATTTGATTGATTGATTTTAGTTGACCTTTATTTGACCAGGTTAGTCTCATTGAGATTGGAAATCTCTTTTACAAGAGAGACCTGGCCAAGAAAGCAGCATAAAGTTACAGACAACATTTCAACATGAATATAATACAAACACAAAGATATCTACACTTACAGTAATAGAAAGGACAACCACATTACACATTAAATCAGCAGGGTTATATAGAAGTATTTCCTATTATGGATCAAAACATTTGCAGACCATTTCATTTTCCTCCATACTTTCTGACCCTGGTTTTAAAGACTCTTAGACGGACTCGCTCCTGCAGACTCAGAGAACACTGGAGGTCATTCCAGGTCAAAGGGGCGGTCACCTGGACAGCTGTCCTGACCAACTCTGTCCTTGTCCTAGGTACAACCGGCAGGAGGCAGTTTTGAGAACGTAGCTGGTAAGAACTTGTTTCCTGCAAGTTACTGTACCAGTAACCAGTAACCAATAACCAATAACCAGTAACCAGTAACCTGTAACCAGTAACCAGAAACCAGTAACCAGTAACCAGTAACCTGTAACCAGTAACCAGTAACCAGTAACCAGTAACCTGTAACCTGTAACCAGTAACCAGTAATCAATAACCAGTAACCAATAACCAATAACCAATAACCAATAACCAGTAACCAGTAACCAATAACCAATAACCAGTAACCAATAACCAATAACCAATAACCAGTAACCAGTAACCAATAACCAATAACCAGTAACCAGTAACCAGTAACCAATAACCAGTAACCAATAACCAATAACCAGTAACCAGTAACCAATAACCAGTAACCAATAACCAATAACCAATAACCAGTAACCAGTAACCAGTAACCAGTAACCAGTAACCAATAACCAGTAATCAGTAACCAGTAACCAATAACCAGTAACCAATAACCAGTAACCAGTAACCAGTAACCAATAACCAGTAACCAGTAACCAGTAACCAATAACCAGTAACCAGTAACCAGTAACCAGTAACCAGTAACCAGTAACCAGTAACCAGTCAACGGCTCCATCAACGCGTCCAGGTCAGTACATGCACAACAGCTGTGCTCTGAGTTAATCCTCAATTCACTGCTTTCCCCACAGAATGTGATCTTCATCACCGTGGGCAACATGACACAAATACACATGAAACACTCCGACACTGACGTTCAAGCACGTTGAAATCACCACTAATAATTCCCGCGCTGCGCATTGAAATGTCTTCCTTCCACACACACACACACACACACACACACACACACACACACACACACACACACACACGCACACACACACACACACACTTCCTGTCCAGAAGGCGTCTCAGCCTAAGATGGCTTTGTGCGCACGTCGTGCACGTTTCCTCCGGGTGTGAGGGTGGCTGATATACGCTGCCAGGGGCGGAGCTTACCTTGGCCCTGGGGGAGGGGCTTGGTGATGTTGTAGACGAGCTTCTCGCTGGGCGTCTCTGAGTCCTGGAAGGACAGAGCGGCCGGGGTTATCGGGGTCACGCGGTCCTCCAGCGCCTGGAGACACGGGGGAGAGAGGTGAGGAGACACACACACACACACACACATATATACACACACACACACACGCACATACGCACACACACACTCATATATACACACACACACACACGCACATACGCACACACACACACACACACACACATATGCACACACACACACACGCACACACACACACACACGCACACACGCGCACACACACACACATACACGCGCACACGCACACACGCATGCACACACACAGTTTCATTCAAGCAGTGTTGCCCACACAAAACATCCACAATGGGGTGTAGATTTTATACACACCCAGTACACACACACCCACACACACACACACACATACATACACACACACACACACACACACACACAGTTTCATTCAAGCAGTGTTGCCCACACAAAACATCCACAACGGGGTGTAGATTTTATCCACACCCAGTACACACACACACACACACACACACACAGTAGCGCATACACGCACATACACACACCCGCATACATGCACACACACGCGCGGACATGAAGCCATAACATCCAACACTGATTTAAACGCCACAGTGCTGCTATCTGACAGATAGACATCAGCTCACCAAGAGACTGGATATGTGAGCACAAGGAATTCACACACACACACACACACACACACACACACACACACACACACACACACACACACACACACACACACACACACACACCCTGCATACAACAGCCACAAACCGAACTCCATGACCCAGATCTACAGCAGAGCACGATAGCGTTCGTTTGTTTCTGCTTTTTGTCCCTTACCGTTATCTGTAGGTCACAGTTGGGCGCCAGCTGAGGGAACCCCGGGGTCAGGGGCATGACCCCGATGGTGAAGGTCTGGGCGTCGCTCAGCGTGTCCGGCAACCCCTCATTGGACACCTGGAAGGGGGGGGGGGCGTGGACATTTTGACGTCAAACATCGACGACATCACCTGGGACATTCTCTTCAGGATAGCGACGTCGCCAAGTGGTCGTCACGGCGATGAAGAACGCCGAAACCAAAGAACATCGTCGCTCCGAACCGAATCCGCCGCTCGCCATGGGTTAGTGTGACATCATGTGGCGTTCTAGACCAGGGGGTCCCAACCTTCCTTCCCCAGAGACCCCCGAACTTACACTTGATGGATTTTGCGCCCCCCCCCCCAAAAATCTCTGCGAACGTCCAGTCTGTGTGTGTTTCTATGTGAATTCCATCAGGTGTAAGTTAGGGGACAATGAAGCGCTTCGCCAGTGTAGCAGTAATATTAATGTTAATAATACATTAATGACATGATTCATAGTCTCAAATTAATTTGTTGAGTTTATATGGTATTGTAGTTTATATGGTATTGTAGTTTATATGGTATTGTAGTTTATATGTTATTATAGTGGCGTAAATACAAGGCTTTTTGGCCCTTCATCACATATAATCATGTATTCAGTTAAATTTGCTGTGTGACATGTCAATAACATGATTCTTTATCTAGCTAATATTATTAAGGCCTCAAATTGTCTGGGGCCTGGCGCCCCCCCCCCTGCGATTGTTGGCGCCCCCCTACGGGGCGCCCGGACCCCAGGTTGGGAAACCCTGTTGTAGACAACAGATTACCGCCATTGTTTGGTGCGAGTCATATGAATTGAGAGAATATGAGGTGTGTGTCTCTTCTGCACATTCCCAAAGGCTTCTTGGCTGCTATTAAATGAATATTAAATAAATGCACTGGTACGGTGTGTCATGGCTGCAACATTGCCAAATTCACTTGGCAAGATGTGTAGCTTCTAAAGCAATTTTAGCTGTAAATCAATAGTTTTGACAAGCCCCCGTTTGATGCGTAGACAGACATCGCAATAAATCAGCCAATAAAACAAATATCTCCTTTGACGCGCAACCGAGGAGGCCGCCGTAATCTCATGATGTCTAAACCCTCGGTATAATTCACTCACAAATACCTCCATAATACCTAGGAGAGATTTAGCTTCTGACAGATTACACCGTTATGGCACCTTCTGGAACACCATTTGAATTCCACACAAGCTAATAAAAAACGCGTTCATCTCAGTGAGCGAGACAGAAGGCCGAGGCGGCGTGTTAAACTGGCCGGCAGCCGAGCGGTCCTGCTCAGGGCTGAGCGGTCCTGCGGCAGGGACCATGACCTCCGTGGTGGGAGTGATATCAGGGACCATGACCTCCGGGATGGGAGTGATATCAGGGACCATGACCTCCGTGATGGGAGTGATACCAGGGACCACGACCTCCGGGATGGGAGTGATACCAGGGACCACGACCTCCGTGGTGGGAGTGATACCAGGGACCACGACCTCCGTGATGGGAGTGATACCAGGGACCACGACCTCCGTCGTGGGCGGGAAGCCGGGCGAGCGAGAGAGGGGGGGGGGCAGGAGGAGGCGAGCGGTCGCCGTGGCACTCACCTGGAACTGGAAGGCGTCGGCGTGCGCCCCGGCGCCGAAGTGGCGGTACCACACTGCGCCCTCGTTCACGTCCTGCTGGGTGAAGGAGCGGGTCGGCGTGGAGCTCCGGTCGTCGGGCGAGGGGTGCCAGCCCTCCACGGGTCCGTCAGCGGGCAGGGGGACCAGAACCACCTCACCTGAGGGTCAGCAGGGGGGAGAGAGAGAGGAGAGAGAGGATAGAGGGAGGAAGAGAAGGGAGAGAGAGAGGGAGAGAGAGAGAGGAAGCGAGGGTAGAGGGAGAGAGAGAGGGTAGAGAGAGGAAGAGAGGGTAGAGGGAGAGAGAGAGAGAGGGTAGAGAGAGGGAGAGTGAGATGGTAGAGAGAGGAAGAGAGGGTAGAGAGAGAGAGAGAGAGAGGGTAGAGAGAGAGAGAGGGTAGAGAGAGAGAGGGTAGAGGGAGAGAGAGAGAGAGGGTAGAGGGAGAGAGAGAGAGAGAGGGTAGAGGGAGAGAGAGAGAGGGTAGAGAGAGGAAGAGAGGGTAGAGAGAGGGAGAGAGGGTAGAGAGAGAGAGAGAGAGGGTAGAGGGAGAGAGACAGAGGGGGAGAGAGAGGAAGAGAGGGTAGAGGGAGAGAGAGAGAGAGGGTAGAGAGAGAGAGAGAGAGAGAGAGGGTAGAGAGAGGGAGAGAGTAGAGAGAGGAAGAGATGGTAGAGGGAGAGAGAGAGAGAGAGGGTAGAGAGAGATAGAGGGTAGAGAGAGAGAGAGTGAGATGGAAGAGAGAGAGAGAGGGTAGAGGGAGAGAGAGGAAGAGAGGGTAGAGAGAGGAAGAGAGGGTAGAGAGAGGAAGAGAGGGTAGAGAGAGAGAGAGGAAGAGAGGGTAGAGGGAGAGAGAGAGAGAGGGTAGAGAGAGAGAGAGAGAGAGAGAGGGTAGAGAGGAAGAGAGGGTAGAGGGAGAGAGAGAGAGA
>NC_140239.1:1615689-1617585 GCF_949987555.1 Borostomias antarcticus | reverse complement strand
ACAATCTCACTACACTTAAGCCCTTCGCTCCCAATTTGTCACACATAGTTTTGCATGAGAAAAGGAACTCGATCTCAATGTTCATTCTGCCGATCGGAAAAAAAACAACCGTCAGCAGCTAGTGAGCTAGCGTAGCCTGTCTGACAGACGGCTGGAATCACCCTCAGGTTCACCCGAGGTTCAGGGTAATTTCCAGGCAGCAGCGTGTTAGGCCGGGGGGGTCAGTGGAGGACTCTTGACTGACTGACAGGGGCCACCTGCTACAGGGGCCACCTGCTGTGGCGCGGCGAGGCAAGCCAACCGCTCTCCACGGCGCTAGGCTAGCCGTCTCACAAGAAACCGCCGTTAGCTTAGCCTTAATAGCAGTTAGCTTAGCCTTAATAGCAGTTAGCTTAGCCTTAATAGCAGTTAGCTTAGCCTTAATAGCAGTTAGCTTAGCCTTAATAGCAGTTAGCTTAGCCTTAATAGCAGTTAGCTTAGCCTTAATAGCAGTTAGCTTAGCCTTAATGCTCTGATAGAGGTGTGGAGTGTTGGCTGCTCTGGGCCTGATGCCTGGGAAAACATGTTGCTACTGTAGATTGATTGCAGAAAGCAATTTATAGATTTATTCTAATAATTAAGAATAAAAAGTAGTCGAGAATGCCAAGGTTCATCTTTGCAAGTCCAAGCTGGTACAAATAGTTTACGAGTTTGCAAAGTCGGGCTCAAAGAGAAAGGAACATCCACCAAGAGCAAAGATTATCATGAAAACAGAGCATTATAAACAGTGTGGGTGTAAGCGTACATACATATGCAAATACTTCACTAGCCAATTATCAGTGGGTAGGCTAGGCAACAGCGAAGTGAACATATACAGAGAGCAAAGATAGTTGGGAGGAGGGGACCCCTGGGGAGGTCTAGCTGGGAGGAGGAGGGGGCCCCTGGTGAGGTCTAGCTGGGAGGAGGGGACCCCTGGGGAGGTCTAGCTGGGAGGAGGAGGGGACCCCTGGGGAGGTCTAGCTGGGAGGAGGGGACCCCTGGGGAGGTCTAGCTGGGAGGAGGGGACCCCTGGGGAGGTCTAGTTGGGAGGAGGGGACCCCTGGGGAGGTCTAGTTGGGAGGAGGGGACCCCTGGGGAGGTCTAGTTGGGAGGAGGGGACCCCTGGGGAGGTCTCCTGCCATAAAGCCAATCAGAAGGCCTGGAGATGAGGGGTCAGGGCAATAAACAGCTGCTCACTTTACACCATGTCTTGAATATAGAACACACTCATTTGAATTTATCTATTACAATATACAGTAGGTATACTGTATGATGTAGGTTGTATATAGGTTAATATATAGATACCATTTATACTTTCCATTCTCTCTCTCTCTCTCTCTCTCTCTCTCTCTCTCTCTCTCTCTCTCTATTAAGCTAGATACAACATTCAAACAATCTATTTTTGATATATATATATATATGCATTAATATTTAGTGAAAGCTATGTGAACTACATATTATGTCTGCTTTCAGCAAGCACACACATTTTCTTCAGAAAGTGTATCTTTCCTAGTTCTAAAATGTTATCCGATAAAGGGTATAAGACCAGGAGGTGTGTATGTAGGCTACCAAACCATCGTTTGCTTTTAAAACCTGATGGGACCTTCTGCTTTACCGCCAGTGTGTGGCTAGCAGGCTGTTCCCTTCTCAGGTCCCTACAGGCCACCGTACCGTCTGACATGAATAACGGGGGGGGAGGAAGCTGTTCCCTTCTCAGGTCCCTACAGGCCACCGTACCGTCTGACATGAATACAGGGGGGGAGGAAGCTGTTCCCTTCTCAGGTCCCTACAGGCCACCGTACCTACAGGCCACCGTACCGTCTGACATGAATACAGGGGGAGAGGAAGCTGTTCCATTCTCAGGTCCCTACAGGCCAC
>NC_140239.1:1598189-1610689 GCF_949987555.1 Borostomias antarcticus | reverse complement strand
GTCACTGCAAACAGGGTGGCTGGAGAAATGGCCGCATTCGAGAAAACACAAGGGTCGGAGAATGGACCCTTGGGATACCCCTACCGTTTTAGAATGACATGGTATGACCCGTATGGGACTTGCTTGGGAGACCCCTACCGTTTTAGAATGACATGGTATGACCCGTATGGGACTTGCTTGGGATACCCCTACCGTTTTAGAATGACATGGTATGACCCGTATGGGACTTGCTTGGGATACCCCTACCGTTTTAGAATGACATGGTATGACCCGTATGGGACTTGCTTGGGATACCCCTACCGTTTTAGAATGACATGGTATGACCCGTATGGGACTTGCTTTCAGATATTTATTTTCATTCAACTCCCATTCCTGTCATATCCTTGCAGTAAGTGTTGCCAAATGGGGCAAGAGACGATTTCCTTTGCAAATGTATGCACATATGTACTGCGTTTGAATTCATAACGCGTTTGTATACCCTAACCGTCATGCGTCTTTAAAAAAAAAAGAAGTAATTTTAACTCCTGAAGGAAATATCTCACAATATCTTAAGCTCTTAATAGTACCCTTTATGCTGAGAGAATATTCAGAATGCATTTCACTGTTAGGCACAGGGCTCAGTAGAAAGACTTTGAGGGAGAGAAAGAGAGAGAGAGAGAGAGAGAGAGAGGAGTGGGAGAGGGAGTGAGTTTCCACGGCATCGCTTGGGCTATTTCTTTGCTCGATTAGCTAGAATCACGGAGCTAATAATGTAACATGAATCTAGCCAGCACTATCCATGGATAGACTGAGTCCCAGCATGGAGAGAGAAGAGAAGAGAGAGATATAAAAGAGATAGATAGAGATAGGATGAGGGAAAGACAACCAATTCACATTCCCCCTATAGCTCCTTGATAGCATGAAATGAAAGCTTTCATACCAGTTAAGGTGGTTTATGGGTAGGATATCACAGGCAGTAAGAGAGAGTGTGTGGGTGGGTGTGTGTGTGTGTGTGTATATGTGTGTGTGTGTGTGTGTGTGTGTGTGTGTGAGTGTGTGCGTGTGTGTGCATGTGTGTGTATGAGTGTTCATATGTGTGTATGTGTGTATGCGTGTGCGTGTGTGTATGCATGTGTGTGTGTGTATGTGTGTGCATGCATGTGTATTTGTGTGTATGCGTGTGTATATATGTGTGAATGTGTGTGTATACGTGTGTGTGTGTGTGTGTGTGTGTGTGTGTGTGTGTGTGTGTGTGTGTGTGTGTGTGTGTGAGGGGTGGTTGAGTACAGCAGGATCGTCAGGGCGAGGTAGAAAGCATGAGCAGGTCGTTCTCTGCAGCATCCTTCATTAACGGTTTAGATGAGGATGATCAAGCAGAGCCGGGATCAGAACCCATTTGGACTGAGCAGAGCCGGGATCAGAACCCATTTGGACCGAGCAGAGCTGGGATCAGAACCCATTTGGACTGAGCAGAGCCGGGATCAGAACCCATTTGGACTGAGCAGAGCCAGGATCAGAACCCATTTGGACTGAGCAGAGCTGGGATCAGAACCCATTTGGACTGAGCAGAGCCGGGATCAGAACCCATTTGGACTGAGCAGAGCCGGGATCAGAACCCATTTGGACTGAGCAGAGCTGGGATCAGATCCCATTTGGACTGAGCAGAGCCAGGATCAGAACCCATTTGGACTGAGCAGAGCCGGGATCAGAACCCATTTGGACTGAGCAGAGCCTGGATCAGATCCCATTTGGACTGAGCGCCGGAGTGACGGGGGGAGAAGTGGGGGGAGGTAATCATTAGAACACATGCTCTCTGGTTGTGATAGCTGTGTGAGCCGGCCGCTCCCGAGGGGACGGGTTTATCTGCTCTACCTGCTTCCAGATAGATACAATTCATTTCAGCTTCCATCCAGGGACCTGGTGAGAGCGAGGCCTCTCTAAGCAAATGCACTCAATCTCCCCTTTTCAATTGGTCTTGTGTATGGTACGCTAGTTCGTCACGTTCTGTGCCAAAGACGCTAATAGTTTTTTCATTTTTTGATTTGTTTTGATTTGATTTGGCACATTATAAAATAAAACACAACAACAATAACGTTGATACAAATTATACATTACAAAGAACGCTTAAATTATAAAAGACATGCCAGGAAAACCCCCCAAAAACCTCAAGGGGCTTGACGAGCGGGGCTCCACATTAGTCAGTCAGACATGGGGATGCCATTTCATGGGGAAGGCAAGCGTGGCGGATTGTTTAGGAAGATGAAAATAACCTTCTCCCCTCCTTCGAAGAGGAGCAGCTTCAGCGTCGGTCCGGGGGGGACTGAGTTTGAACTAACTAGATCTTGTGAATCATTACCAGGCGTTTACTGAATATGGAATGAATGTCCGTCTAGAACCGCCATCACCGACCACAACGGGGCCTCACTTTCGCCCCTGCACTCTGTAGCTGGAGACCCCGTTTACCCTCCTGGGAGGCTCGTTATATCCAACTCACAGCGTGTCGTAAGACTCATTGGCTGAGCACAGAAAGTACAGTAAATGTACAGTAGTCCCCAGTCACAGACTGCGCCTCTAACCTAAATACATAATATATGTAGGACCAGATGGAATCTACTTAGAGGACCATTTCTCAATGTCTGTCCAACACTGTCAAGATCTCAAATTTTTCAAACTCTAGTTATATGATGAGGATATGACTGCGAAACGTTAGTAAAGGATTTCCTGAAGTTGGAGGAAGTGAATTCCCTGAGGGTTTTCTGTGAGCGTCTGGGGGCAGAACGAGGAGAGCTGGGCCTCAGCTGCCTGGCTCACATACAGGACGCTCGCCAAGATAACCAGGATGTTCCCACTCAAATGGATTTCCCATCAGGTCAAACAAGCTCGTCGCACTCACACACACACGCACGCACACACACACACACACACACACACACACACACACACACACACACACACACACACACACACACAGAGAGAGAGACAAACGCACGCACACGCAAGCCCCGCCCCGTCACACACCCACTCACCGTCACAGACCCCAGCGGAGTTGAGGTAGCGGCCCTCGGGACAGTCGGATCTGCAGTAGCCGTTGTGGAGGGCCGCCCGGGGGCCACAGGACAGGCAGTCGGCCTGGGAGGGGCCCGAGCACTCCGCACAGGACGGGTGGCACGCTAGGGACAGAGGGGACAGAGGGGACAGAGGCTCTTCAGGAGTATGACCAGGTCCGCTAGGCCAGGGGCTCTCAAAAATATTCTGAGGACCACCTCCCCAAATACATGAGAAAAAAAAAAACGGCAGTCCGTCACTGGACCCGGGCCCCTCCCGTCACTTCTAACGGCGAGGGAGAGTTTGCATCCGAGGGAACGTTCGCTAGCAAGCTACGCTAGCTGATCACATTCGGATGTGATCGACACAGTGATATTCAGACTTAATTGATCATTGAAAGTATGCATTTTAACTTTAAATTCTTGAGTACATTTAGATATAAAAATAACTAGCTTTGTACATTTCCAAACTTTATTTTATTTTATTCTAACCATTTGGCAGTAGGCTACCACTGCCTCCACTGCCTTGAGAATGGCTGCTTTAGAAACCCAATTGGAAGGTATTATCTGAGCACAGATTACATGAGTACAGATTCCCTGACAGTCAACGCGGTCTCAAAACGCTCTTGCAGATTCTGGTGGCGTGGTGCAGGTGCGCGCTTGGGGGTGAAGAAGCACACATCGGTGATTAAGTACCTCAGATTCTTCAGAACAGGGGAGGCTTTGCCCGGAATGTGTGAACTTGGGATTAAAATGACTTTCCGTGGCACCTTAAAAAATGCTCAGACTTGAAGTGAGAATGCTGATTCTCACGGGTAGAAATGGAGCCACCGCTCTGAGGAACAGCTCAGTCATAGTAACGGTGTGCTGTAAGAACATGATGAAGTGCATAGTGTTTCAGTGCACCTTGCTAGCAAACTATTTCACTTTCACTCATGAATTTTACTCCCCTGTACTTGTACAAAGGATGTAACAATAAGTATCTGAATCGGAATTATTTCCTATGGTTTTTAATGCACTAGTAGTTCTGTGTTATCTTTAGCAAAGATACAAATAGCACGTTCAACATTCTATCAAGTTGAATTATTTTTCATTTGTTGAATTAACTGCAGATAACAGGAACATTTGTGGCATGGAGATCAAAGTATCTTATACTATCCTATAGTATCGTATACTCTCTACTCCCCTGGCTCGAAAACTAAACACGCCTCAAAACTGAACACCCATTCAATGATAGGAAAACACCATGCTGTGGTTGTTAGTGGTAACGGTTGCCGTGGTTGTTTGTATTGACGGAGTCCCCTCACCGTGACAGGCGTTGTCCTGGACGTGGAAGCCCTGGGGACACCTGGGGACACACTGGCTCTCCTGGAGAACAGTAGGCGGGACACAGGAAGTGCAGTTGTGGGCACTTCCTCCCGTGCACTGCAGACAGGAAGTGTGACATTCTAGAGAGGGAGAAAGGGAAACTTTGAGATAGTACGACAGCACAAACACAATCACAGCGACCTGAGTTGAGCTGGAGAGAAGAGAACCTTTCTATTGGCTTTAAATGGACACAGCGCTTGAGTAATGGCTTCAATTCCATGTTTTGGTCGTTGAGCATGTAGGAGAAAATTACAGTTAACATTCTCTGACAAACCAAGATTCTGACTGTGTGTGTGTGTGTGTGTGTGTGTGTGTGTGTGTGCGTGTGTGTGTGTGTGTGTGCGTGCGTGTGTGCGTGCGTGTACACACTTGCAGTGTGTGTGTGTGTGTGTGTGTGTGTGTGTGTGTGTGTTTATATACGTGCGGGCGTGCAGGAGTGTGTGTGTGTGTGTGTGTGTATACGTGTGGGCGTGCAGGAGTGTGTGTGTGTGTGTGTGTGTGTGTATATACGTGCGGGCGTGCAGGAGTGTGTGTGTGTGTGTGTGTGTGTGTGTGTGTGTGTGTGTAATCAGTGTTCTCTCCCTCCCCTCAGGGCGCTGTCACAAGTGTCTAGGTGTGGCAGAGAGAGACAAGCAGCAGACAGCCTCTCCCTGGGGCCCTACAGCCTCTGTTTGAGGCCAGCCTCTACCTCACAGCCTCTACCTCACGGCCTCTCTCTGAGGCCAGCCTCTACCTCCCAGCCTCTACCTCCCAGCCTCTACCTCCCAGCCTCTACCTCCCAGCCTCTACCTCACGGCCTCTCTCTGAGGCCAGCCTCTACCTCCCAGCCTCTACCTCCCAGCCTCTACCTCCCAGCCTCTACCTCACGGCCTCTACCTCCCAGCCTCTACCTCCCAGCCTTTACCTCCCAGCCTCTACCTCCCAGCCTCTACCTCCCAGCCTCTCTCTGAGGCCAGCCTCTACCTCCCAGCCTCTACCTCCCAGCCTCTACCTCCCAGCCTCTACCTCCCAGCCTCTACCTCACGGCCTCTACCTCCCAGCCTCTACCTCCCAGCCTCTACCTCCCAGCCTCTACCTCACGGCCTCTACCTCCCAGCCTCTACCTCCCAGCCTCTACCTCCCAGCCTCTACCTCACGGCCTCTCTCTGAGGCCAGCCTCTACCTCCCAGCCTCTACCTCCCAGCCTCTACCTCCCAGCCTCTACCTCACGGCCTCTACCTCCCAGCCTCTACCTCCCAGCCTCTACCTCCCAGCCTCTTCCTCACGGCCTCTACCTCCCAGCCTCTACCTCCCAGCCTCTACCTCCCAGCCTCTACCTCCCGGCCTCTACCTCCCAGCCTCTACCTCCCAGCCTCTACCTCACGGCCTCTACCTCCCAGCCTCTACCTCACGGCCTCTCTCTGAGGCCAGCCTCTACCTCCCAGCCTGGCTGACATGTGTGCATGTCTGGCTACAGCCTTATTTCTAGGGCTTAATGGCAGGAACCTCGCTGTGTGTGTGTGTGTGTGTGTGTGTGTGTGTGTGTGTGTGTGTGTGTGTGTGTGTGTGTGTGTGCGCGTGAAAGAGCGCGCGAGAGAGAGAGAGATAGAGTGAGAGAAGGTGATGGGATGTGTGTGTGTGTGTGTGTGTGTGTGTGTGTGTGTGTGTGTGTGTGTGTGTGTGTGTGTGTGTGTGTGTACGCCTGCCCATCCCGTGCGCCAGCCCGCCTCGCCCCTACGAGGAGAATCGAGCGTCAAATCAGACGGACGCTCAAAGCTTCTCCTCCTCCTCCATGTCTGTTAATCCTCGTTCTCCTCTGCGTCCGTCTAGGCAGCTTAACTTGTCATCCGTGTGGAAAAAGACCATCTATTTCCCTAATTGGGTTTACCCCCCCCCCCCCCCCCCCCCGCTAGCAGCTCTGAGGCAGGGGGCATATTAAACAACGCTGCTGTCAACACAGCTGAGAGAGAGAGAGGGGGGAGCGAGTAACAAAGATGGCCGCCGCCCAGGAAGCCTTCATTCCATTTATTGCATCTGGGAGATGTTTCACCTGTCGTCTGGAGGGGGGGGCATATTGATTCAGGTACTTTTCAAAGTCACTCTCCGACTTGGTGTGAGAAATAAATTCAAAAAGGCCCGACGCGTAATAATCTGAGGCGCTCATCGATGTGTTGGTGATTTATTTCTTTGTTTTGGGTGTCTGAGGGATGGTGAGGTGAGGTGGGCGGGGTGACCCTGAACGCTGGCCGGTGTTTATCCCTCAACACTGACTATCTCTCTCTACGGAGCATGTTGAGTATGGAAGAGAGGGATTTACCGGCTGGAAATTCCTCCCTGAGACACACGATCTGTCACCGGAGCAGAGGTGTGTGTGTGTGTGTGTGTGTGTGTGTGTGTGTGTGTGTGTGTGTGTGTGTGTGATGTTACTCCCTGGCCTGCAGTCTTTACATCCTATCTGTCTGTCTTTGTGATCTCTGAGTGAATGTATGACTGTATTCTTCCTGTACTTCCCGTGTGCGTGAGTGTGTGTAAATGTTGTGCGTGTGCATCTGTGTGAGCGTATAAATCCGCGAGTGTGTGTGTGTGTGCGTGTGTGTGTGTGTGTGGCCCCGCCCCTGCAGGCAGTGGCCCTGAGGGGCCCCAGCATCGGTCTGAGCACGATCCCAAAACACAACAGACTCCATTGATGACTCCTGGTCAGTCTTAACCTAGAACGCACCCCGACACTGAACCCGCTGTGTTCAGATCCTACCCATAGCCCCAACGCTAGCCCCACTCACAAGCACAGCCAATAGGAGCGCAAGGAGTTGAACTGAAGCTAGAGAAGGTATTAATGTTGCGTTCGTTTATTACTGGGAGGTGGCAAATTGCAACTTGCTACTAGGAATGATTAAATAAAACGCCGCATGAACTCGCACTTCCTCGCCGCAAATTCGGATATGTTTCTCAGCCCCCAGTTGCCGGCTGACTTCAATATCATATCATATCATCATCATATCATTCGCTATAGCTCGAATGCACACAGGTCGGAGGTAGGTATTTTGCCACTTGCGACTTGCCACGTCCGATCACAAACGAACGCACCATAAATCCAACCTCACGCTCTGATTCCTCAAGATCTCACTATTGTCTAAGGGGCAAGGAGCCACTTGAAGGTTGTATGGATTTTCAATTGAAGGTAATCCTAAAGAAATAGTGGAATGTGTGAGAATATTTGGGTTGTTCCTAGCTCTTAATGTTTGTTGTTTGCAAGCGCTAGAAGTTGACTATTATTTTGTCTGGCCTTGATGAAAAACAAATCTATGATTTACACTGAGGATTGAGTTGTGGAAACAATGTCCTTTTCTTCCCTGCAAAAAAATTCCGGGAAGAGTGAACTAACAGGAAGCGACACACGGTACATTCCAGAGTCTACTCTGCAATTTTTGTGTTTGTGGGAGCTGTAGTGCCTCACAGAGAGACTGTAAACAGCGTCCGGCGTGCTGGAGACTAGCACTTATCTCTCTCTCACGGTGGGGAACGGATGCAGTAAAGGGAGACCGCCAACGCGCGCCGGGACTCGTGAAAAAAGCTAGTCTCCCCCCGCTAATGATAGCCTGAGTGTTGTGAGACGGTTGCTAGATAAGCCGTGAGCTCATGGGTTGAGTGAATGAAAGCTATAGCTGGGCCCGAGATGGGGATTAACACAGGTCTTTATCAGCCAAAGGTACATCTGTGTACAGTAGACAGGCTCGCTCACACTGGCAGACCTCTGAGGGGCCCGGCTCGAGGGTGAGGTGTTAGAGGGGGGGTACAGGAGGTGTTTGGGACATTTCAACACAAGGATTATGATCAGCGAGATTACATTTCCCTCAGAAAAGGAATCAAAAGAACACTGGCAAAGCTCAAACTAAGCTCTGAGTGTGGATGGTCGACGGAATATTAAATACACACAGAGAAGTGACACACACACACACGCGCGCGCAAACACACGACAAATAAACATCCTTGAAACACAAACACACTCTCTGTGTACCACGCGTACCTCGGCAGGTGTGTTTGGCGTCCAGGTAGAGGCGTGGCCTGCAGACGGCGACGCACATCCCGTGGTCAGCGTGGGCGGCCAGCGGCTGCAGCGCCTCCTCTGGCTTCAGACAGGCGGTGCAGTCCGAGGACAGGGGCCCCACGCAGGCTCTGCAGGATGGGTGGCAGTCTGGGGGACGAGAGAAGGATTTAAACGGGTAGTTCTCCCCCCCCCCACACACACACACACACACACACATAGCATTCAGCTGTTTTGCTCTCCCATTCATCTACCCCCCCCCCCCCCCCGACAGTCTTTAAAACCACATTAAGTCGAACGTCAAGTAGAGGCGTGCTAGCATTAGCAATGCTAATCAGGATGAATGGATGGTTAGCCCCTAAATTAGCCCTCTCACTCAAACTGTTTCTAAGCACACATTCATGCGTAATATGTGCTGTAGGATGTCTTACGAGTTGTAAAACAAGTAAAGCACCTTGTTTTATTGGAAACTCAAAAGAATCAACATGAATAGATGTAAATTAATGAGTTGGGGGGAGAGAGGGATTCCCGGGAGTAGGCTAGTACGCAGGCCATTCACCGCGTGCCAGGCCAGTTGGCGCGCCAGGCCACCGGGAAAACTCCCGGTGCTCCTGATGGCCAGTCCGCCCCTGCCTGGGAACATTGAAGATGATGAACGTTGAAGGAAAGAGAAAGTGATTTGATTTGACTCGGGAGTACAGAGAAAAGAGACCAGGGCTCCCAGAAGTGAAGCTACGGCGCACAACGTAGTCGTATTCTGTGTGGAATCTGTCCCCTCCTCAGTGTGATTCTGTAGTTTTCTGTGTGGAATCTGTCCCCTCCCTAGTGTGATTCAGTAGTATTCTGTGTGGAATCTGTCCCCTCCTCAGTGTGATTCTGTAGTATTCTGTATGGAATCTGTCCCCTCCTCAGTGTGATTCAGTAGTATTCTGTGTGGAATCTGTCCCCTCCTCAGTGTGATTCAGTAGTATTCTGTTTGGAATCTGTCCCCTCCTCAGTGTGATTCAGTAGTATTCTGTATGGAATCTTTCCCCTCCTCAGTGTGATTCAGTAGTATTCTGTATGGAATCTGTCCCCTCAGTGTGATTCAGTAGTATTCTGTGTGGAATCTGTCCCCTCCTCAGTGTGATTCAGTAGTATTCTGTGTGGAATCTGTCCCCTCCTCAGTGTGATTCAGTAGTATTCTGTTTGGAATCTGTCCCCTCCTCAGTGTGATTCAGTAGTATTCTGTATGGAATCTTTCCCCTCCTCAGTGTGATTCAGTAGTATTCTGTATGGAATCTGTCCCCTCAGTGTGATTCAGTAGTATTCTGTGTGGAATCTGTCCCCTCCTCAGTGTGATTCCGTAGTATTCTGTTTGGAATCTGTCCCCTCCTCAGTGTGATTCAGTAGTATTCTGTTTGGAATCTGTCCCCTCCTCAGTGATATTCAGTAGTATTCTGTATGGAATCTGTCCCCTCAGTGTGATTCAGTAGTATTCTGTGTGGAATCTGTCCCCTCCCTAGTGTGATTCAGTAGTATTCTGTATGGAATCTGTCCCCTCCTCAGTGTGATTCAGTAGTATTCTGTATGGAATCTGTCCCCTCAGTGTGATTCAGTAGTATTCTGTATGGAATCTGTCCCCTCCTCAGTGTGATTCAGTAGTATTCTGTGTGGAATCTGTCCCCTCCTCAGTGTGATTCAGTAGTATTCTGTTTGGAATCTGTCCCCTCCTCAGTGTGATTCAGTAGTATTCTGTGTGGAATCTGTCCCCTCAGTGTGATTCAGTAGTATTCTGTGTGGAATCTGTCCCCTCCCTAGTGTGATTCAGTAGTATTCTGTATGGAATCTGTCCCCTCCTCAGTGTGATTCAGTAGTATTCTGTATGGAATCTGTCCCCTCCTCAGTGTGATTCAGTAGTATTCTGTATGGAATCTGTCCCCTCAGTGTGATTCAGTAGTATTCTGTGTGGAATCTGTCCCCTCCTCAGTGTGATTCAGTAGTATTCTGTGTGGAATCTGTCCCCTCAGTGTGATTCAGTAGTATTCTGTATGGAATCTGTCCCCTCAGTGTGATTCAGTAGTATTCTGTGTGGAATCTGTCCCCTCCTCAGTGTGATTCAGTAGTATTCTGTGTGGAATCTGTCCCCTCAGTGTGATTCAGTAGTATTCTGTATGGAATCTGTCCCCTCAGTGTGATTCAGTAGTATTCTGTGTGGAATCTGTCCCCTCCTCAGTGTGATTCCGTAGTATTCTGTTTGGAATCTGTCCCCTCCTCAGTGTGATTCAGTAGTATTCTGTTTGGAATCTGTCCCCTCCTCAGTGATATTCAGTAGTATTCTGTATGGAATCTGTCCCCTCAGTGTGATTCAGTAGTATTCTGTGTGGAATCTGTCCCCTCCCTAGTGTGATTCAGTAGTATTCTGTATGGAATCTGTCCCCTCCTCAGTGTGATTCAGTAGTATTCTGTATGGAATCTGTCCCCTCAGTGTGATTCAGTAGTATTCTGTATGGAATCTGTCCCCTCCTCAGTGTGATTCAGTAGTATTCTGTGTGGAATCTGTCCCCTCCTCAGTGTGATTCAGTAGTATTCTGTTTGGAATCTGTCCCCTCCCTAGTGTGATTCAGTAGTATTCTGTATGGAATCTGTCCCCTCCTCAGTGTGATTCAGTAGTATTCTGTATGGAATCTGTCCCCTCCTCAGTGTGATTCAGTAGTATTCTGTATGGAATCTGTCCCCTCAGTGTGATTCAGTAGTATTCTGTGTGGAATCTGTCCCCTCCTCAGTGTGATTCAGTAGTATTCTGTATGGAATATGTCCCCTCCTCAGTGTGATTCAGTAGTATTCTGTATGGAATCTGTCCCCTCAGTGTGATTCAGTAGTATTCTGTATGGAATCTGTCCCCTCAGTGTGATTCAGTAGTATTCTGTATGGAATCTGTCCCCTCAGTGTGATTCAGTAGTATTCTGTATGGAATCTGTCCCCTCCTCAGTGTGATTCAGTAGTATTCTGTATGGAATCTGTCCCCTCAGTGTGATTCAGTAGTATTCTGTATGGAATCTGTCCCCTCAGTGTGATTCAGTAGTATTCTGTGTGGAATCTGTCCCCTCCTCAGTGTGATTCAGTAGTATTCTGTATGGAATCTGTCCCCTCCTCAGTGTGATTCAGTAGTATTCTGTATGGAATCTGTCCCCTCAGTGTGATTCAGTAGTATTCTGTATGGAATCTGTCCCCTCCTCAGTGTGATTCAGTAGTATTCTGTATGGAATCTGTCCCCTCAGTGTGATTCAGTAGTATTCTGTATGGAATCTGTCCCCTCAGTGTGATTCAGTAGTCTTCTGTGTGGAATCTGTCCCCTCCTCAGTGTGATTCAGTAGTATTCTGTATGGAATCTGTCCCCTCCTCAGTGTGATTCAGTAGTATTCTGTATGGAATCTGTCCCCTCAGTGTGATTCAGTAGTATTCTGTATGGAATCTGTCCCCTCCCTAGTGTGATTCAGTAGTATTCTGTATGGAATCTGTCCCCTCCTCAGTGTGATTCAGTAGTATTCTGTGTGGAATCTGTCCCCTCCCTAGTGTGATTCAGTAGTATTCTGTATGGAATCTGTCCCCTCCTCAGTGTGATTCAGTAGTATTCTGTATGGAATCTGTCCCCTCAGTGTGAGTCAGTAGTATTCTGTATGGAATCTGTCCCCTCCCTAGTGTGATTCAGTAGTATTCTGTATGGAATCTGTCCCCTCCTCAGTGTGATTCAGTAGTATTCTGTATGGAATCTGTCCCCTCCTCAGTGTGATTCAGTAGTATTCTGTGTGGAATCTGTCCCCTCCTCAGTGTGATTCAGTAGTATTCTGTGTGGAATCTGTCCCCTCAGTGTGATTCAGTAGTATTCTGTGTGGAATCTGTCCCCTCCTCAGTGTGATTCAGTAGTATTCTGTGTGGAATCTGTCCCCTCAGTGTGATTCAGTAGTATTCTGTATGGAATCTGTCCCCTCAGTGTGATTCAGTAGTATTCTGTGTCTCTGAGTCTCGTGGGCGGTCTTACTTTGGCACGCCCCGTCCTGAGGGTACGAGCCCTCGCCACAGACGTCCACACACAGGCCCTGGCTCAG
>NC_140239.1:1588189-1590689 GCF_949987555.1 Borostomias antarcticus | reverse complement strand
CACCGCTCTGCCTCAATAACCTCTCTCTCCCCCGCTCTGCCTCAATAACCTCTCCCGTCTCTCCACCGCTCTGCCTCAATAACCTCTCCCATCTCTCCACCGCTCTGCCTCAATAACCTCTCCCATCTCTCCACCGCTCTGCCTCAATAACCTCTCCCATCTCTCCACCGCTCTGCCTCAATAACCTCTCCCATCTCTCCACCGCTCTGCCTCAATAACCTCTCATCTCTCCACCGCTCTGCCTCAATAACCTCTCATCTCTCCACCGCTCTGCCTCAATAACCTCTCTCTCCACCGCTCTGCCTCAATAACCTCTCCTATCTCTCCACCGCTCTGCCTCAATAACCTCTCCTATCTCTCCACCGCTCTGCCTCAATAACCTCTCCTATCTCTCCACCGCTCTGCCTCAATAACCTCTCCCATCTCTCCAGGCACCCCTGACTAGAAGTGACTACTTCCCTCCAGGACGCGCTGAGAAGACCTTTAAACCGCTGGATAATCCCTGTCTCTGCCCCGGTAGCCTTATAAATAAACCTCTTTCCCAATAAAATTATACGATTTATAATATGCTTCTTTTGTTCTGTAATATCCCCCAGCATGATGGAGAACATATCCAGTTTCAAATGCAGGCCAACCTCAAGACAAACTCCTCAAACATCCCTCCAGACAGCAGACACGACATAACAGGACTGCTGCCTTGGAAGTGGATCACTATGTGCTGGTATTTTGGGGAAAGAATTTTCCTATTGTGTATGTGTGTGTGTGTTAATGTGTGTGTATGTGTGTGAATGTGTGTGCGTGTGTGTCACAAGACAGGCCCAGAATGTTAATCTGACAGAGGGGTAGAGATCCTTGGCGCGGTGCCCCCTTAGGAACAAACTGTCCAACTTTCTCCGTGCCCCCGCCCCCCCAACCACCCAAACCCAAACTCTGACCCCGCCCACTCCCGCCCGAGGCATCTGAGAATGCAGCCCCCCGAGGGCGACAGTATGATATGCCATGCCTGCCTGCCACACTGCCATTACCTCATGCCCGACACACACACACACACACCCACACACACACTCCATGGCGCCTGGGGGACTCCCATCAGAGTGATCTCATGGTGGGGTGAACGTGCCAATCTGTCTCACAAGTGCCAAAGAAAGATCCTCCACAGCTTGTGCTCAGTATGAAGTAAGGTCCAGAGAAAGACCCCCACAGCTGAGGTAAGGTCCAGAGAAAGACCCCCACAGCTGAGGTAAGGTCCAGAGAAAGACCCCCACAGCTGAGGTAAGGTCCAGAGAAAGACCCCCACAGCTGAGGTAAGGTCCAGAGAAAGACCCCCACAGCTGAGGTAAGGTCCAGAGAAAGACCCCCCACAGCTGAGGTAAGGTCCAGAGAAAGACCCCCACAGCTGAGGTAAGGTCCAGAGAAAGACCCCCACAGCTGAGGTAAGGTCCAGAGAAAGACCCCCACAGCTGAGGTAAGGTCCAGAGAAAGACCCCCACAGCTGAGGTAAGGTCCAGAGAAAGACCCCCACAGCTGAGGTAAGGTCCAGAGAAAGACCCCCACAGCTGAGGTAAGGTCCAGAGAAGGACCCCCACAGCTGAGGTAAGGTCCAGACAAAGACCCCCACAGCTGAGGTAAGGTCCAGAGAAAGACCCCCCACAGCTACACTGTATTACTGTGGCACCTCAGTAGGACCCAAGGGGTTGACCTCAACCTCAACCCAACCTCAATTAACCCCATTCCTTATCTAACCCTGTGCTCATCTAAACCTTCACTGACCAGTATAGCGTGGTGAAGCCTTTCCAAGGTCTCTGTTCTATCACCTGTCTTTGCACTGTTATGTCTCGTCCCTGCACCCTGTCCAATGTTATCTCCATGTTATCCACCACGGCCGAAAGCACATTCCTAGTATGTTGAAAGACTAATAATAAATAAAACAAATAGTGATTCAGATTCTGATTACTGGGTTCAGACTACATTAGCCTTTATGAGATTGGCAAAAGTACATCAGATATAAGTGTCTTCTGTTCCAGCTATTAACTAATCCAATTTGCCTGGCTACAGTGGGAATACCTACATTTTCAGTCTCAAGTGGATTTGGTTGTTTTTGGTTTGAAACGTTCAATTACACACACACACAAGCAGAGGATTAAGTTAGTTCGTGACATGTGATGTATCCCCTAATAGACGCAGCAAGTTAAACGTAATATTCAACGTTTTGTAATCAATTACTCTTCCCACTCCATCTCACTGCTGAATGTGTTACTGTGTGAACGTCTCTCCGGTATCTTCTGCCTCTTCACTGCCTCTTCACTGCCTCTTCACTGCCTCTCCACTGCCTCTTCACTGCCTCTCCACTGCCTCTTCACTGCCTCTTCACTGCCTCTTCACTGCCTCCTCACTGCCTCTTCACTGCCTCTTCACTGCCTCTTCACTGCCTCTTCACTGCCTCTCCACTGCCTCTCCACTGCCTCTCCACTGCCTCTCCACTGCCTCTTCACTGCCTCTT
>NC_140239.1:1550689-1565689 GCF_949987555.1 Borostomias antarcticus | reverse complement strand
TTTAAGTATCCAGAGCATGCCTAAATACTGCACTGTAGATGCAGCCATCTTGGCAGATGATAGTTAGTAGTAGACTGTCTCCAGACTACTAACGAGGTCTCCCAAACATTCATGAGGGAAGTGAGATCCCCGCTGAGACAAATAATGAAATCATCAAACTGTCCTCCGTGAGAGACTGTCCTCCACATTAGAGGTGCCAGGCTGGGCTACACTCCAGGGCGGGGGTCCATGGCCGAGGGGTCCTTGGCAGACCTCCAGACCCCCACTCCCACCCCCCCCCCCCCACCCCCCCCGAGGGTGACGGGACACCTACCTCCGTGACGGGCACACTTGGGGCAGCACTCTCCGGCAGGGGTGAAGGGGCTCTGGTCTCCGGGGCAGCTGAGAGGGGGGCAGGGGCGCGGGGAGCAGGAGGCGGTCCCCTGGGAGCACACACACACCGAGCACGGGGGGCCGTCCCATTGGCTGTCATGCTGTGAGAATGAGAGAGAGAGAGAGAGGGAGAGGGGGGGATGGCCGAGGGAGAAAGGAGAGATAGGCGGGGAGGTGAAGAGAGAGAGGAGGGGATTCAAGACAAAAAGAAGCGAGAGAGAGAGAGAGAGAGAGAGAGAGAGAGAGAGAGAGAGAGAGACAGAGAGAGAGAGAGAGAGAGAGAGACAGAGAGAGAGAGAGGGGGGGGTTGGATACATGCCAAAAAGGAGCGAGAGGAGGACAGGACAGAGTGAAAGAGACAGATAGTGAGAAAGAAGATGAGACATGAAACTAAACGGTTGAGAATCAGATGTAGCACTTTCCCCTCGCTGCCTTAGAACCATAGAACATCCGTAACCCCAGAGAACCAGATAGAACACCTTAGTCCTAGCCCTTAACACAGAGAACCACATAGAACACCTTAGTCCTAGCCCTTAACACAGAGAACCACATAGAACACCTTAGTCCTAGCCCTTAACACAGAGAACCACATAGAACACCTTAGTCCTAGCCCTTAACACAGAGAACCACATAGAACACCTTAGTCCCAACCCTTAACACAGAGAACCACATAGTACACCTTAGTCCTAGCCCTTAACACAGAGAACCACATACACCTCAGTAGTCCCAACCCTTAACATAGAGAACCACATAGTACCCTGTCACACACACAATATATCAAATGCTCCCAAGTTCCTTTCCTATCCTCCCTCCCTAACTAGACTGAAAGAGGCTGAAGGCTGTCTGTGACGGAGGAGACGCTTAGCGAGCGCTGGGGTGGAGAAGAGGCCATCGCAAACCAGGCCAAGTGTCTTGTTAGGCTGGAGGGGACATCACATGTCTGCCAACCTTTCTTTCTTTCTCTCTCTCTCTCTCTCTCTCTCTCTCTCTCTCTCTCTCTTTCTCTCTCTCTCTCTCCCCTTTACTCTCTCTACCTCGCCCGCCCCCTCGTTGAGTGGCTACTCCAGCGAGCCTGAGAAAGCGTCCGAGCGTTGGCGGAGGAGATGAGAGGGGAGGAGTGTTGAGGGAGCGTTGAGGAGCGTTGAGGAGGAGGAGGAGGAGGAGGGGGCCCTCGACTCTGACCCACGTCACTTAAACTCACCCCGTAAACGGCTCCTTGGTACCGGCAGGACCCCTGGGAGAGGGACGAGCACTCAGGACAACACTGGCCAGCCGGGATGCGCAGCCTCTCCCCCTGAGGACGCAGCGAGAACACGCCCTCAACGTCTTTGTCTCTTTACTTGACTTTATTCTGTCACACTTTACAATAAGGGTCACAAAAAGCATTTGTTAACTGTTAACTAATGCTTATTTAGGGTTAGGTTAGGTTACTAATGTTAATTAATACCTTAGTTAAGGTTAGGGTTAGGGTTAGGTGAGTTAACCTTAGTTAACATAAATAACATTAGTAAATGGTTAATAGAGACATTAGTTAACTGTTACTTAATTCTTAATAATGCATTAACTAATGCTTATTAATGTACCATTATTGTAAAGTGTTACCCTTTATTCTGTACTTTATTCAGTTTATTTTTTTACAGGGACAATGCACACCAATCAACAAGTTTAGGAAAATTTGAGTAAATGAGCCCTCATGGTAAATGTGCCAGTGTTAGCTGAGTAGCTAGTTTTCTACTGCTGTCCCTGGGCGAGATGTTAAGTGGCGGATAATGTTCAGGTCTCAGCCTGAAGGAACACAGGACCCTGAACGGCAGAGGGAGTCATGGTAGAATCCTAAACGATGGCCTAGTCCCTGTGGTATCAGTGGTTTATTGTGTGTGTAATACGTTATTCTGTTCACAGGTCTGTTCTATTGAATATCGGCTGTCTGGTTAAAGTTAGTGTCCCTTATGTCTGGTTAAAGTTAGTGTCCCTTATGTCTGGTTAAAGTTAGTGTCCCTTATGTCTGGTTAAAGTTAGTGTCCCTTATGTCTGGTTAAAGTTAGTGTCCCTTATGTCTGGTTAAAGTTAGTGTCCCTTATGTCTGGTTAAAGTTAGTGTCCCTTATGTCTGGTTAAAGTTAGTGTCCCTTATGTCTGGTTAAAGTTAGTGTCCCTTATGTCTGGTTAAAGTTAGTGTCCATTATGTCTGGTTAAAGTTAGTGTTCCTTATGTCTGGTTAAAGTTAGTGTCCCTTATGTCTGGTTAAAGTTAGTGTCCCTTATGTCTGGTTAAAGTTAGTGTCCCTTATGTCTGGTTAAAGTTAGTGTCCCTTATGTCTGGTTAAAGTTAGTGTCCCTTATGTCTGGTTAAAGTTAGTGTCCCTTATGTCTGGTTAAAGTTAGTGTCCCTTATGTCTGGTTAAAGTTAGTGTCCCTTATGTCTGGTTAAAGTTAGTGTCCCTTATGTCTGGTTAAAGTTAGTGTCCCTTATGTCTGGTTAAAGTTAGTGTCCCTTATGTCTGGTTAAAGTTAGTGTCCCTTATGTCTGGTTAAAGTTAGTGTCCCTTATGTCTGGTTAAAGTTAGTGTCCCTTTTGTCTGGTTAAAGTTAGTGTCCCTTATGTCTGGTTAAAGTTAGTGTCCCTTATGTCTGGTTAAAGTTAGTGTCCCTTATGTCTGGTTAAAGTTAGTGTCCCTTATGTCTGGTTAAAGTTAGTGTCCCTTATGTCTGGTTAAAGTTAGTGTCCCTTATGTCTGGTTAAAGTTAGTGTCCCTTATGTCTGGTTAAAGTTAGTGTCCCTTATGTCTGGTTAAAGTTAGTGTCCCTTATGTCTGGTTAAAGTTAGTGTCCCTTATGTCTGGTTAAAGTTAGTGTCCCTTATGTCTGGTTAAAGTTAGTGTCCCTAATGTCTGGTTAAAGTTAGTGTCCCTTTTGTCTGGTTAAAGTTAGTGTCCCTTATGTCTGGTTAAAGTTAGTGTCCCTTATGTCTGGTTAAAGTAAGTGTCCCTTATGTCTGGTTAAAGTTAGTGTCCCTTATGTCTGGTTAAAGTAAGTGTCCCTTATGTCTGGTTAAAGTTAGTGTCCCTTATGTCTGGTTAAAGTTAGTGTCCCTTATGTCTGGTTAAAGTTAGTGTCCCTTTTGTCTGGTTAAAGTTAGTGTCCCTTATGTCTGGTTAAAGTTAGTGTCCCTTATGTCTGGTTAAAGTTAGTGTCCCTTATGTCTGGTTAAAGTTAGTGTCCCTTATGTCTGGTTAAAGTAAGTGTCCCTTATGTCTGGTTGAAGTTACTGTCCCTTATGTCTGGTTAAAGTTAGTGTCCCTTACAGCCGACAGGGTGTCAGTTGAGGTTTGACTTCTTCACATCACATCACATCACACTCATTTAGCAGATACTTTATCCAAAGCGACTTACAATACTTTACTTTATTTGTTTATTTTGATGGGTCAATGCATTTTGATGAACGCAGATATATGAAATGGATGCATTAAAAACATCAATACACGACAATGTGTAAAAAAGCCGGATTTAGCACAAGGCTATATTCCATCCGTTGTCCCCGACATAGAAACAGTAGTCAAATTCTCCATAATGTAACACAAAGAAATGATCACAATAACAACATTAAGACAAAGTAAAACGAACTACAATACATGGGCAGAGAACACACTTGGACATTAGAGGCTAGTGTTCACATTTCTGGTTTTCAAACAATCATTTTTTAAGCTGGCCATTAAAAAATAACTGCATTTAACATTGAAACTACTCACCAGAAGTCATGAGTGCATCTCCTTTCTAAACAGTCAACTAAGAGCATAATCTAGCGCTCAGGTCATAATAATAATAAACAATAATATTTCAGACATGGAGGTAGAGAGAGGATATGAACACGCCACTAGGATTTGTAAAAATAATAATAATAATAGTTTTTTTTTTTTTACTGATGGAGAATCTGGAAGAACTTTGTGATTGTCTCTCTTCAAAAAGGAAGAAAAGCTAGAAACAAGACAGTGGGTCGTTCTGCGAAAGCTCAAAAGTCCTTTAGTCTTTCAGATGGAGGGCAGGGCGCATGCTTTGGTGAGCACGGCACGTTTTTAATTAGCATTCAATTGCAAGTTAATAGAGCAGAATTCATTAGACATTGATTGTTGTCTTAGCTGAGGGTGGAGATTGAATGCAATGCCATGACTGGTGGGTTCGTGTCTAAATCTCACCTAATCAGGAGCTGAAATCGCCTCTAGCTCACTCTACAATTCCCACGCTTGGAAGCTTCTGCTGCATCGTGGCAGTGCTGGAATGTCCTTATTACAGGAACGTTTTCTAAAATGGCTTCTGGTTTGGCGCTCGCGCGCTAGGAGCTTGGCACTCGCTCATATCACCGTTTTCTCACCAAACCAACTGCAAAGCTGGGTCCCTATGGGTAATCAAAACCTGAATAGAATCAGGAAATCAAGCGGATGTGTCATAATTCTGGGCCATATATGGGCCGGAACTAAGCCACAAGGGCCAGATCTGGCCTGTATATGGCCCTGATCCGCTTGCTATCTGGGATTTGTCCCCTTGTCCATCAATCTCTTGAATGAGGGGAAATGAACAGTTCACTGGGTTGATGGATGCACTTGATGATGATGATGTCATTCACGCTGTCCTTTCTTATGTATTATATGTTTCTGTATATGTGTCGGCTTGCAGTGTGGGCATTAGCCCAAGACAAATCTCCTTCGGGACAATAAAAAGGTTACTAACTTACTTTAAATGTAACTTTGGAAGGACCAAAACTGTCGCAAAAAGATCTGGGTCACGTTAAACGATTGATTTCCAATTATTCTCAAATTAGGAGTAAAGTGTTAGTGCTCTCACCCGCTGGAAGTCACACTTGGGGTTGGGACAGTGGGTCGGTCTGCAGATGGCGATGTCACCGTAGCAGGTGCACTCCTCGCACGAGTGCGCTCTCCACGAGGTGTTATTCTGCATGACGGGAAAAGAACACATCAGAGTTCATCGGCATGAAAATATGCTCTTACACAGATGCATGCACTAACAGTGATACACAACACACACACACACACACACACAGTCGGACGCACACACAAACCATTACACACTGATGGGGCACCTACTGTGATTCGACAGACAATAAGCCATCACGCCAACTCCCCTGCCAGTCATAATGTCAAACGTCTGCATCTTTCTATTGGACCTCCCGTTGTTTCTCATTTGCATACAACATCTGACTGCAGCTTCTGCACACATCTGCCGTCATGCCTAGCTTATTTTTCTAAATCCTATTTCGGCATCAACAAACTGTTTCTCTCTTATGCTTGATACATGATTTAAAAATGGCGTTTTCTAACTGGAAGGCATTTGAAGTCCTGCTTTTTATTTGCCAGTGTATGAGAGGTGGTGTGCGTGCGTGCATGCGTGTGCGTGCGTAAGTGTGTCTGACCAGTGTGTCTGCACCTTCTAATGCCACTACGGACCATCCACGTCTTTCCAGCCACCCCGCAGCTCCTCCCCCTCAAGCTACAGGCTCCTCCCCCAGCTAGCTACAGGCTCCTCCCCCAGCCAACTACAGGCTCTTCCCCCAGCTAGCTACAGGCTCCTCCCCCAGCTAGCTACAGGCTCCTCCCCCAGCTAGCTACAGGCTCCTCCCCCAGCTAGCTACAGGCTCCTCCCCCAGCTAGATACAGACCAGACTCTGTCCATCATTAGTCCATCTCCCCTAGACCCCCAGATCAGTCCATCTCCCCTAGACCCCCCCCCCCCCCCCCAGGCCGGTCCAGCAGACTGTCCATCGTCTGTTCTGCTCATCGTCTGTTCGTCTGTTCTCAGGAGTAGGCTAGTCAAACGGGTGTGATTTAGAACACTTCCTTACAATGTCCATTTACGAATGGCGTAACTACAGTATCAGCATTTGCGCCAAGAACACACACCCACAGAAACATCCCCCATGAAATAAGTCTTTACAGCGCTCCTCCTCAATATGAACAGAGGACTGCTTTCCATTACCTCTAATCTACAGTAGCCTCCTGCAAGGCACTTTCCTTTGATCACAGGAACCTAGCGTGCATTTCAATTGAAGCCCTAGCTATAGCCAATCTAAATCCACAGTCATAACCATGTCAATGATATCATCTTCCAGCTGATAAATTGGATTTAGCCTAATGATAAATCCTATTTCTCCGACAGGCATATCCACTGACAGTCAGGTCGAGGGGCAGTTTGGAGGAAGTGACACTGGCATCTTGCAATGTTGCACCTTCTCAGATGGCATTTGGCATAAACATGATAATGTTCAGGAACCCTTAGGTTAACGACTGACTCCAGGTCAGCTATACTGTAAGCATCCCTATTCAATTCTGATCCCCTAAAACGGGTCAGGTATCAGCTGTTATGATCCAGATTACCCCACCGAGGCCAGGACAGAACACCTTGGGGAAAATTGAAGGAATGTTTCAGAAACGTACAAGTAACAACTAATGATAGATGCACTAACGCTAACGCTAATGCTAACGCTAATGCTAACACTAGCACCAACGTTGACTCCATTTCAGGCGTCAAGTCCCAGGTGGGCATCCCTGTCCATGCCATATAACAGCCTGGAGTTCCTTCTCTCTCCGGACTGATGAAATTATATGTAACATTCAAAATGGAAGGATTAAGGATTGTCCTGGATTTGGATTCTGAATCAAGGATTGTCCTGGATTTGTTTTCATTGGTTGACAGTACACTGTCTGTACGGAGCCCCTAAAGTGACAAAAAAATCATGGTGGAGAAGAAAAAAAACGCTTTGAAGATAAGCCGCCTCAGAATATTTCAGACATCAAACGTTTTTCAACCTCGCTCGCTGACTGATTGAGAAAATGTTTAGATTCCATTCCGAATTCCAATCTCCAACCCATGCGCTCAATATCACAGCTGTAGAACTCACCTATAGGGGGACTGAGAATTTCTAACTTCTTGAAGTACTTCAAGAACATAATGTTCCAAAGCAGAACCCACAAGTAGCCTTAATAAACAATTCTGTGTGAGGAGTCGTTGCTGTTGCACTGAGCCAGGAAGGTTGCGTTCTGTTTCGCCATTCGTGCCTTTGGCAAGATAATCTTGTGGTGCATGTGTGTTACATACTGTAGCTGTGTAGGTGATGTCCGTGGTGTGTGTGTGTGTGTGTGTGTGTGTGTGTGTGTGACAGGGGCCCAGTGTACCACAGACGTCAGAATTGCAGTTCTTCAGATTGTGACATCAAATAAGCCCTGCGCTCACTTAGAGTGTGGGGGGCACAAGGCACAAGCTGGGATCCCATTATCAGGATAAGAACTAGCCCTACGGAACCAAACACAAACTAGTCCACCCCCCCCCCAAAAAAAGAAACACACCAATGTTCATCACCACAGAACAGCGTGTCCCAGAACAGGGCCTCCCAGATAACAAGCACAATGGATCCCGACAGGCACTCCGACTTGTACCCTCAACATGCATTTGCGAAGCCGCAGGGAGAAACAGGGGCTTCTAAAACATATTCTTACTGACAGACCCAAATCTGTGACCTCATTTTGTCCGTGTTTATCGCAGAGGTCCCTCAGCTACCTCAGAATCCCTTGCAGTCAGTTTGAAACACAATGAAAGTTTGACCCTGTAGAATTAGTTCAATGCCGTCATTAGTGTTCGTCTGTCTCTCTGCGTGACTTGGGGAGCAGTGTTGTTCGGGGACAGCATGTCAGATGTTGAGGTTGAGCACAGAGGAAGGTTGAGGGATGGGGGGGCGTAGTACATATACCTGTGTGTGTGTGTGTGTGTGTGTGTGTGTGTGTGTGTGTGTGTGTGTGTGTGTGTGTGTGTGTGTGTGTGTGTGTGCGACATGCGTGCCTGAGAGTGAGTGAGTGAGTGAGTGAGTGAGTGAGTGAGTGAGTGAATGAATGAGAGTCCTTTCATAGTGTGTGTGTGTGTGCGTGTGTGTGTGTGTGTGAGAGAGAGAGAGAGAGAGAGAGAGAGAGGGAGAGGGAGCGAGAGAGACAGTTATTGGCAGAAATAAACAGTCCACACGATCTCTCATATTATCACGGCAGCTGTGATTCAGCGATGCAATTATCGCACACACAGGGCTATTTACGCCAGACGACGGGCCAGACGACGGGCCAGACAAGCGGCTCGGGTTCAACCCCGATCACGTCCGAGCCAAGGGTCATTTGTTTCCATTTCGTTAAAGACATAGAAAATTGTGCTCCGTCTAAAAACCCATCTACTCCCTAAGTGGACTATAACTGGAAATCGAACTGACCCCAACTCCGTTTTAAACAAGGATCACTTGTTCCATCAGCCCCAGTGTTTGGGGGGAGCATAGATTTCCCCTGAAACCTGGCCTCGCAATAACTTAACCTTCACCCATCGGCTTCCAGGAGCCTCGGGACTCATAAAGCAGACGAGGCGCTGGCAGCGAGCGCTCTCCTAACGCCCTGACACGGACGCTCTCCTAACCCCCTGACGCTCTCCTAACCCCCTGACACGGACGCTCTCCTAACCCCCTGACACGGACGCTCTCCTAACCCCCTGACATGGACGCTCTCCTAACCCCCTGACATGGACGCTCTCCTAACCCCCTGACACGGACGCTCTCCTAACCCCCTGACACGGACGCTCTCCTAACCCCCTGACATGGACGCTCTCCTAACCCCCTGACATGGACGCTCTCCTAACCCCCTGACACGGACGCTCTCCTAACCCCCTGACATGGACGCTCTCCTAACCCCCTGACATGGACGCTCTCCTAACCCCCTGACATGGACGCTCTCCTAACCCCCTGACACGGACGCTCTCCTAACCCCCTGACACGGACGCTCTCCTAACCCCCTGACATGGACGCTCTCCTAACCCCCTGACACGGACGCTCTCCTAACCCCCTGACATGGACGCTCTCCTAACCCCCTGACATGGACGCTCTCCCCCTGACATGGACGCTCTCCCCCTGACATGGACGCTCTCCTAACCCCCTGACATGGACGCTCTCCTAACCCCCTGACATGGACGTTCTCCTAACCCCCTGACGCTCTCCTAACCCCCTGACACGGACGCTCTCCTAACCCCCTGACACGGACGCTCTCCTAACCCCCTGACATGGACGCTCTCCTAACCCCCTGACACGGACGCTCTCCTAACCCCCTGACATGGACGCTCTCCCCCTGACATGGACGCTCTCCTAACCCCCTGACATGGACGCTCTCCCCCTGACATGGACGCTCTCCTAACCCCCTGACACGGACGCTCTCCTAACCCCCTGACACGGACGCTCTCCTAACCCCCTGACATGGACGCTCTCCCCCTGACATGGATGCTCTCCTAACCCCCTGACACCGATGCTCTCCTAACCCCCTGACACGGACGCTCTCCTAACCCCCTGACATGGACGCTCTCCTAACCCCCTGACATGGACGCTCTCCTAACCCCCTGACATGGACGCTCTCCTAACCCCCTGACATGGACGCTCTCCTAACCCCTGACACGGACGCTCTCCTAACCCCCTGACATGGACGCTCTCCTAACCCCCTGACATGGACGCTCTCCTAACCCCCTGACACGGACGCTCTCCTAACCCCCTGACACGGACGCTCTCCTAACCCCTGACACGGACGTTCTCCTAACCCCCTGACATGGACGCTCTCCTAACCCCCTGACATGGACGCTCTCCTAACCCCCTGACACGGACGCTCTCCTAACCCCCTGACATGGACGCTCTCCTAACCCCCTGACATGGACGCTCTCCCCCTGACATGGAGGCTCTCCTAACCCCCTGACATGGACGCTCTCCCCCTGACATGGACACTCTCCTAACCCCCTGACAGGGACGCTCTCCTAACCCCCTGACATGGAGGCTCTCCTAACCCCCTGACATGGACGCTCTCCCCCTGACATGGAGGCTCTCCTAACCCCCTGACATGGACGCTCTCCCCCTGACATGGACGCTCTCCTAACCCCCTGACACGGACGCTCTCCTAACCCCCTGACATGGACGCTATCCTGACCCCCTGACACGGACGCTCTCCTGTCAGGAAACGCTCTGACGCAGATTAAACGTCCGAAGCCTTTTTCACTTCCCTCCACAAAAGAAAGTTGGGCCTTGTTTTGACTGAGCACGGTACAGACAGCTGCACAGTCACCCTTATCCTCCTTTCCTCAAATATAACACGGCCACAAAATGCACTTAATGTGTCACTTCACTTCAAATGACAATTCTTCCTGGGGTAATTTGCTGTAAAGAGCCCTCAATTATTCTAAGTAGCAGATTTAATTAAAGTCTGGTGCTGGATGAAGGATAGGCTAAACATTAGCCTCTCCATTTTGGGGAAGGATGAAAACCTAGCGGGCTGTCAGCCCCAACCCACGGCCTCGCCGTTCCCCCGTGTGACTGGAGAGTGTGGGGCCGCGTGGTGTGGGCCGCCAGGTTTGCGAAGCGTAATTGAGCTCAAATTGAGCCGGCCTGTTCAGGGGTGACCAGACAAGACAGCGGGAACTGAAGCTATTCCTCTGAAAAAATCCAATCTGGAGATGCCATAAATCACGCCCTGGCTCCAGCCCCTCAACCTGAATTTTTAAAAATGCGATTCGGAGTCTGTACGTGCTCTTGTCCAGAATGATTTCTCAGTTGGAATTCCAACTGGGCCAATCAGCATCCTTTGAATGCGATGACGGAATTTAACTGCGCCACGTGATTGGTTAGGGGGATGAACTAATCGCTGAGGACTCCCTCTTCGGCGACGGCCGTCTTGGAAAACGGCTGCAATGGGAGCCTCTTCAGAATGAATAATAAAGTGAAACGAAATAGCAATTCAGTCTGAGTGTCAGGTTAGATAAATCACGGTCCAGGCCACCATCACTGCTCTGGAACACTAGCTTACCGGGACGCTCATAAAAACATACAGTACCAATACACTGGCCTGCCTGGAACATCTTAATACATAACTATATAAGTCCTCAAACTTCCAATACATTTAACCACTATTCTTAGGTGACTTTTATAAGGCTTTACTCATATCTCTCAGGTGTAACTGGACAATATGTCTCATCTCATTCTGCTGGTGTTAATAGAATTATGCAGATCAACACATCCCATCCAGAAAACATATACAGTATAATAATAATATATAGTACAAATTGTGACTTCAAACCGAAAGCCTTCATGTTTTCCATTATGCGCCCGACTCCCTTATCATATTGCGATTGCATTGTCTAGAAATTGCTGCCGTTCTCTGAAACCATGTGACTGTTTTCAGAAGACGAGCCGCAGTGGCCCTGTTGGGCAGATGGATCACAGCTTAAACACATTCAAATGTATTCACTCCGTGCCATTTAATTGCTTTCCATTCTTCCGATGCCACCGGAGTGCGGTCATGTGATCGTATGCTAATTTCTTGCCAGGCAAGCTGTGCGACCGAGGATCTCACAGTCCAGCCAGATGAACGGCAGCTAAAACTGTCACTGTCTCTCGCCTCAAATCGAAGAAAAAAAAGTCACATTCAATTAACGCTTTGGCATTCATTCAAACCATAAAAAAAAAAGAGTTTGGCTTATTGGGGGCCGATTTAACAGCCGAGTTACCATCATCCCAGCATCTACTGGGCTAATAGCAACATTCGATATCTACATGTACTGTACATATTCAGTGGAGGCTGTTTTTTTTGCTTCCCTCTGGAAGTTAGGGGTAGGATCCCAATGTATATCCCCCTTTTTCTCTGTAAAGTGCATTGTGTTGCCTGTTGTGCTAAATAAAATCAAAGTTTGATTCCATAGATGTACAGACTCAAACTCCGGCTAGTTCACTGTAGCAGGACTGTGCTGTAGTTAACGGTAAGGACACGCACAGTCCTGCGATAGGATTATTATAGCATCCTGTAACTGACCTGTTTACCCCATTGAAGAGCGTCGAGAATAGCAACTAACAGCTCACTGTGTACGGTCATTAAAAATGGCTGACCTTTGGAGAAAAATAGCAAATATGAAAGGCTAGGAAAAACCGTGTCACATCTCAGAGAAACGCAAAAAAAAAATAATGAGAGAAAGAGAGAGAGAGTGAGTGAGAGAAATGATTTTACAGAGAGGACAACGAGCCTACAGTCAAGTTAAAAGGCTACAGCACAATGGAAAAAACAATAGCTAGTGCCTTGCCTTTTACACGCGCAAAACAAAAGTTGAATAATTAATATGTCCCACTTCGTGAATAAGGCCGCTGAAGTAGTTTCAATCTTTTTTTAATGAGTAGAACACAGTAGAACTTCGGCACATCTGTAAGCGTGACATCGGAGAGAACCAAGGGTCAACGGAGAGAACCAAGGGTCAACGGAGAGAACCAAGGGTCAACGGAAAGAACCAAGGGTCAACGGAAAGAACCAAGGGTCAACTCTAGTAGAGAAGAAGAACTCCTGAATGCCGACTTCTTCACTTCACAGCCAATCAATTTATTAATTAGGCTCTAACGGTTCAGTCAATTTATTAATTAGGCTCCAACGGTTCAGTCAATTTATTAATTAGGCTTCAACGATTCAGTCAATTTATTAATTAGACTTCAACGGCTCAGTCAATTTATTAATTAGGCGTCAATGTTTCCATCGTCTGATCTTTATGAAAGCCAAGCTGATGAAGGTCAGACGACCAAAATGGGATTGATAAAGCTGCAGGCGAAGAAGACGGTATGTGGGAGTTCTTTCTCTCTACTAAAATCTTTTTAATTTGTGATGAGAAAAATTCACCAGACCGAGAAAACCAGTAACCTCAGGGGGATGGGCTCGGCGGGGCCGCGTGTTCGGCTGTTAGGAGCAGTCAGGAGGTCAACTCTCACAGAAGCAGAAAGGCAACAAGCAGAGGAGATGGCAGTAAAAGACAGACCATAAAGCAGGGAGCCGGAATAAGAGAGCAGAACTAGATTGATGCTTGTCTGCAGCCTCCTGTGAAGCACGGTGGCGACCCTGTCGTGCTCTGGGGGGGGGGACCCTGTCGCGCTCTGGGGGGGGGGACCCTGTCGTGCTCTGGGGGGAGACCCTGTCGTGCTCTGGGGGGGGGACCCTGTCGTGCTCTGGGGGGAGACCCTGTCGTGCTCTGGGGGGGGGACCCTGTCGTGCTCTGGGGGGAGACCCTGTCGTGCTCTGGGGGGCGACCCTGTCGTGCTCTGGGGGGGGGACCCTGTCGTGCTCTGGGGGGCGACCGTGTCGTGCTCTGGGGGGGCGACCCTGTCGTGCTCTGGGGGGGGGACCCTGTCGTGCTCTGGGGGGAGACCCTGTCGTGCTCTGGGGGGCGACCGTGTCGTGCTCTGGGGGGAGACCCTGTCGTGCTCTGGGGGGCGACCCTGTCGTGCTCTGGGGGGCGACCGTCTCGTGCTCTGGGGGGCGACCCTGTCGTGCTCTGGGGGGGCGACCCTGTCGTGCTCTGGGGGTGCTTTTAGCCGGTGGCGTCAGGGATCTGATCAAAATCGATGGAATGATGGATGTTGAGAAATATAAACAGATTTTGATTCATCGCGCTGTACCTTCGGGAAAACTGCTTAAAAACGTTCTTTCAGCACGATAACAGCCCCAAATACACTGCGAACACAATTAAGACCTTCATGGAGCGGAGGTTTGTAGATTAAACTCTTTAGCCCATGTTATAGGCTTGTATTTTTCCAGTTGAAGACGTTTACACAGTACTGTACTTCAGCCAGTTAAATCATTGCCTCACATATATGTTGAAAATGCAACTTTTGTTCACAGTAAGCAAAGGTCTCAAACTCATTCCAACACAACTGATTGGGGGCCGACCTTCCTTAGAACCAGCTCCCAACCAGAGGAAAAGTATTTCTAATGGTGTCACACTGCATTGTAGCAGCCCTGACCTCTGCGCAATATACAGTACCTCCACACAGCCCGACCTAGCATGCTGTTTACCATCCATGCCAGCCCTCAGTATCCTTAATGTAATGTCATATGATGATGCTCAAAGTCCCAAAATAATGCGTCTTCCTTGGCCCCTCTAGCCAAGCAGGCGGCTCCTTATTTTCAATCATTCTGTTCCTAAAGCAGAGAAGATTCATTTTATTAGTCACAAGCTCAACGGGCTGGGGCGCTTACCATAAAGGCTAGTCCTTTCTGCAGCGGTGTGGGTTCGAATCCGGCCCACGCCCTTTGCTGCATGTCTTCCTCTCTCTCTCTCTCTCTCTCTCTCTCTCTCTCTCTCTCTCTCTCTCTCTCTCTCCCACCTTTCCTGTCTGTCACCTACACTGTCCTATCCCTAATAAAGAAGAAATGCCTTAAAAAAAAGAAGAAAAAAAGACACATTTACAAGTTACAAATTTACAAAAACTACAGCACATTTAGAGATTGCTTTTACCAGGGTCAATAGACCGATAACATCCCACCACTTCCACCCCACCGCCAGCACAATGTTATGTGCAATGAATATATGTATTATGTGCAACATGTGGGATATGTCTTTTCTATTTCTGTATAGATCTATGTATGCGCATTATTGAGTCCAAGACAAATTTCCCTAAGGGGACAATATCATATATCGTATCGTGTTGTCACGTCAGTAGCAGAGAAGAGGAAGTGTGGATTACCAGGGCCGGCGCTCTGACAGGTTTAAGGGCCTGGCGCGGCCCTGGTTACCCGACCCAGGAAACGAGCCGGGGG
>NC_140239.1:1490689-1543189 GCF_949987555.1 Borostomias antarcticus | reverse complement strand
GCACTCCTGCCTCCTCCTCCCCTCCCCCCTCCCCCCCGAGGCTGCTGAGCCACTCTGCTGCAGGAGGAGCGAGGAGGTGCACACTGAGGTGAGGGACAGGGAGGGGGGTGACTAGCGGAGCAAGGGAGGGAGGGAGGGAGGGAGGGAGGGAGACGGAGTCCAGCTGGCTCCTGTAGGGTCAGTGTGCCCACTACACTACATCCATGGCTGAAAGGCAAAAGTTGAATCAGACAAAATGGCGTTGGGAGGTGCAGGGGGGTGGAGAGAAGACAGGTTCACTTTCCTTCTTCTCTCCGCCCGCCTTTCAACCATGGAGAGAGAGATGAACCAGCATGACACCAAGGTCTCTCCCTGCAGGAGACACCATGAGCGGTCTCTCCACACAGGTCTCTCCACAGTCTCTCCGCATAAAACCAGAAACATCTCCTGCACTCACATTTCAAGACGTCACATTACGTTACAGTCATTTAGCTTATATCCAGTGACTTGCAATAATTGCATTTAACGTAGGTAGTAGGTGTTCTACTACTACTCGCCAGTACTCACAAGTGCATCTTTCAGAACATATTTAAGAGCCTAGAGTGGAAGGAAGGAGCCCAAGGCCCAAGTCCGCCCCGCTGAGAGAAGCTGGTCTGATGAGCTGGCCTGTCGGTCATGGAGCGGCTTGGTGAGTCTGGTTGGTTTTAGCAGATTTAACTTTTAACCCTGAAAATACAGTGACATTTCAAATATTAATTGGATTTTCCCTATAATACTAGAAAGCGCAGTTTCTCGGCTTTCAGCAAGTGTTGGAGTGAGGAATTTTTTAGATTTGTTAGATTTTTTTTTTTAGATTATTAAATATTTGTTAGATTTTTTTTAAATGTTGCCGGTGACGTGGTCGTATTAAAAGGGTTAACAACCTTGTCAGGGACACCGGCTCCCTCAGATTGACCTCGTTGGGCTCAGGAGATATTCCCCCTAACGAACATCTGGTCGCGCCAGCAGGATGGGCGCTGAATGAGCCACGGTGACCTCTTTCTTCCTGGGTAACGGAGCTGGAGGTCGTGGGGGGGGGGGGGGGGGGGGGTGCACCGGAGCGTGACAGCGTGGACCGGCGGTGTGAACCACCTGGAACGCGGCGCACGTTCCTCCGATCTGGGTCGGCCGCGGAGCTAAGTGGACGGCCTTCGGGGGGGGGGGCGGAACCGGACCCCCCGGTGTGTGCCCGTCCGTCCGTCCGTCCGTCTGCCTGCGCCGGTCAAGGACGCTGCTCGCGCAGCCGGGGGCGTGAGAGGCCTTCTAAAAGCGCCCGAGGTGAGGACAGAGCAGCATGTGCGAAGAGGGACGTGAGTGACTACGTTTTTGGATGCTTTTACGAACACAGCAGACGAGTCGTCTCTCACAGCACGTTGAAATATACAATCGAGAGGTGTGTGTGTGTGTGTGTGTGTGTGTGAGGGGGGGGGGTGTGGGGAGGGGGTACACACAGCAGTCTGGAGCACTGCCAAGCCGCGCCAGGGGCCTCACGTTGGCAGCATCAGGAATGAAAGTGTAAATGATGCATGGTGAGGCGCTAGCTAACGTTACATTAAGCTCAGAGAGCGCGCCAGCAGGGGGTTAAACAAAGAGGACTCTGATCACCTGGGCCAGGACAGCTTGGAGGGAGTCCACAATTCACTGTTCAGAGAAACTCATTCACGTGGATTTATTTTTGCATACCGATAGAGTGAGGAAGAAAAACCCGTTTTGCACATCTGCAGAGGCATCATGCCTGTAGAACTCGAGGGGGGAACGTGCCCCCTCAGATTTGGGGGTGTTTTTTTGTTTTGTTTTACATTTCTGTTATTGTTTGTTTACCATTACATTTTACAGTGCAGAGCTATGATTATTTTCTCTACTGAGCTGAATGTATTATTTTAATTATGTCATAGACCACCTTGAAAAGCCACCATAACCTCTTTTAAAAAGCCAAACACCCTCTTTTTCCCGTGGATTTGGTTTCTTATAAATTAACACTGGACCTGGAAGCCCCCCCCCCCCCTCACCTCGTCTCAGATAAACACGTTTTCATGATCTGCTTGCATACATTTAGATTAAGGTTGTCCTTAACTGATGAACCCTGAAGTCCTCCAAATATTAGGCTATTCAGTATATCAGATTCAATATACTTCATACTTCAGTATACAATATATCATTCGGACCAATGCCAAGTGAGTAAAAAAAAGTTGATTTGTTTTCCCTTACTTTTATTTTCAAAGTCCTTGAAAGAACGCTACGGGTAAATTTAATTTCACACCGCTTGAGTGGCAACTGGTAGTGTGCTGTGTCCTGATTTTAAACTGCAAAAATGCACAAAAAACAGTAACATTTCTCGTTATCTCGTGACCCCTCAGTTTTTTGGGTGGCATGACGCCCATGCACATCTGCACGGGCAGGTGTGTAGAAACTCACGAGGACCCAATAAGTGTCCTCTTCACTAGCAGCAATTTTAATGAACATTTCAGCACTAGGCTATCGTCAGGTTCAAACTACAAGAAGGTAGAATTCATTCTCTTAAATATAGGTCGGTTGGCCCGTACTGACCAATAGAAAAACAATTCATGATGACATCACCATATTCAAATCTCAGGTCATAGATATACATACAATCAATCCATCAATACAATCACGTCACAGATATACATATATACAATCCTAAATTAATTTGCACATAAATATCAAAGATGCTTTGTTTGATATCTCCTGTCAACATGGGGAGTGGGTTGAAAGGAGAAAGGGGGCGTGGCAACTGGAGATGAATCCAATTGTAGCCAATTATGAGGTCCCTGAACAGGAAGAGAGAGAGAGGGGGGGGGAGGGGCTTTTTTCTTCATGCATACCAATATAGTAGCACAATAAGCAATGTATTATAGACAGAGTCAAAGCAAATACAAGAAGCACAATATCAAACAACATACCAGTGCTATTAACGTATGACACATCCTGCGTGGTATTCACTTGGAGATATGTTGCCTCTCTGTTGTGTATCTCCAGTGAGACTACAAAGCCGCCAGTCTTTGAAGAGCTGTATCAAAGCCAGGTCAGAGAGATAAGGCCACAGACAGGTCTGTGTCTCTCTTCCCCCTCCTCCTATCTCTCCATCCTAGCCCCCTGGGGCGCTACCGCCCCCCTCCCCCTCCCAGCCCCCGCGTGCTGTTACCTGGCCTGACACCTGAGAGGGCTGTGTTGGGAGTAAACAAAGTGAATTCCTTCTTCTGATCAATGCAAGTTCAAAGCTTTCTCACAAGCCCCCTTACCCGCTGGCAATCTATTATAGGGGTGGGGGGGTTGGGGGGAGGGGGGCAGACTGTACCATTGGCTTCCAAGAACGTTGAGAGGTACAGTGAGGCGCTCAACTCATCTTTTCGTTCACACCTCATCTTCAAGCTTCCTTTTATCTAAGGCGTGCAGAATTCAGCTGGTACGGTCAAAAGAGAGCCCATCTTTGCTCATTTCACGCTCACACCCTGCGACCTTCAAGACAGAATGGGTCTCGCTGCACTAGCTTGAGTTAAAAAGAGGATCTGACGCAAAAATGAAGCCCATGGCAACTCTTCTTAGAAATGAAAAAGCCTTTAATTTAGGCTAGTTCATTATGAACAGATAGACCAACATGTTTGGGCCATGCAAGGTCTTCTTCAGGGTATGCCATGTTGGTTATTTGATCATAATGAACTAGCCGTAAACTAAAGGCTTTTTAGTTTCTAAGACCTTGGACTTGCCTTGGACTTGTCCAAAGAGCACCTTCAAACGTTTGAACTTTGAACAAAACCTACAGTACAGAGCGCCATCTCCTTTTCCTCCTATTTGCTTTACAAAAGGATCAGATTCAACTGTGCAGACAACTTTATTTGAACACGCACAAAGACAACTGAAAGAGTGCATTTTCACCATATACACTCCATCCAAGATGCGTTCTGCGTTATAAACCATGACAGAATTCCCAGCATGCTCAGCAGCTCCTCTCATTATTGCCAAAAGCACATATTGAGATTTTAGGCTTCAAAGAGCCTTGTCATCAGCCCAAGTCTGACTCTGTGGTTTTAACTTGAACTCCCTTAGAAAACTCTGAGGTTCTCTCTCTGAGGGCGGTCTCCTCATATTCTGCAGATCGTGCTCCCAGTCAACAGAGGTTCTGTGACATTTGTCTCCACAGGACTGCCTTGTCTCTTAACTCACTTCAATTCAATTTCAATTTGACAAGGCACTTAAGCCCAGTTCATGCTTCGTCGAGCGACACTGTTGACGTCATGGGCGACACATTTTTGTGAAAAGTCGCCGAGGGCTGTCACGCACCAACGGATTTTTCTAATGTCACTGACTGACATATTGTCGCTCAAGTGTGATTGGATAGCTGGATAGAAGGCTCGTGCGTTGCCATGGATATGCTTGTTCCACAGCCTTGTTTTAGTTTTGGCTGTCATTTGACGTTAGGCTGTCATGGAAGGAGTGGAGGAACGTCTCTCCCAGCTTGTGAGGAGATATCCCCATCTATACAATTCATCCCTGCCCCTTCACAGAGATGCCCAAGTACTGCGGCATCCCGGTACACGGTACACCGGTACAGCCATCTTTCCCCATCAGAATGAAAACAAACCACAATGAAAAGCACTCTCTGAACAACCTCTTTACCTCAGATTAAACTCTTTCCCTCAGAAAGCCACTTCTCTCAGAACGACAACAAACCCGCAACAAAACGACAAGCCCACGGCTGACTGTTGCCATAGAGACGACGCAAAGTGTCGCCCGAAGCATAAACGCTACATGGCGAGCGACTTTTTTTTTGTCGAGCGACATTTGTCGAGCGACACTTTTCAAGAAGTATAAATTAGGCTTTAGTTTTCTCAATTATTAATGTTTGTAACTACTAATCACTGCGGTATCTCTACAAGACAAGTTCTATGAAAGTCATGACAACGCTGCAGAGACAGTTTTAAGTTCCAGACTTGTCAGATTAGACCACTGTATTTATATTTGTATCGAAAGCATTTCCATCGCAGTGCCCAAAGTTCCTCTCTGGTGGCGATTCTACAACAGCCTGAGAAATAGCGCCTCCTTTGGGGTGATAAAGGTCATTTCAGTAAGTAGTGTAAACTGAGGTAGAGAGAGACGTGTCTGAGAAGGAGCGCAGAAGAGCGCTTGGGTTTGGCAGCGTCCTCTTCTTCCTCATCACTGACGCGGCGGACAGCTTGGGAACAACACAGCGAGAACCTGGCCTCCTACTCACTCTGACTTGGACGGTCCTTCAAAGCCCAGGCTATGCAGAACCCCCTCCCACTTCCCGCCTACGTGTTCCCCATGGTTCCCTCCGCCGTGGTTCACTTCCCTAATCCCTGGCCTGGCTGTTGGGGGCTTGGGGGAGGGACAGGGGAGAAGGACGAGGAATGAAGCCACCACCTTGAGCTTTAGTCATGGTTCACTGGTGTAGTAACCAAAAGGCACACACAATCAACTCGCCTTCTTTTTTTTTCCCTCCTCAGTCTTTTGTGTGGTTCTGCCCTCCAGGGCCCCAATAATAGGGCCTCGTCAACGGGCACTAGAGGCCAGGGAGCCAACAGCGGATGACAGTCTTAGGGCTAATTTGCAAGACTATCATCCTAAGGGCTGGTCGTTCATTCATAGTAGCTCTTCTTTCCAGTGGGGAAAAAACATCCAGTTCTGTGTGTGTATTTACACTGCATTGTTTACTGACCATGTAGAACTGTTTACAAACTTTTTCTTAGTAGTTTGTTAATGTTCTAAAAATGGTTTGTAAAGCCTTATAAAATATGGTTGTTATGAAGTGTGATATTGTATGTCGCTGCTGCCCAGTGAAAATCCATGAGTTTGTATGGGATCTTCATGGAGATACTGAACATCCAGATATTCTCTTTCTTAGCCTGTGAAGCTGATATCAAGTGGCTCAACGTCAGCTGCACATTCATCTAAAAGGATACAACAAAACCATTCAATCACCTTTATTTTACATTTCGTGTACATTTTTAAAGATTAAACGAGAGTATGAATAATGCACGATCACGGTTGTGAACGTTCATGTCCTGCTGTAGTACAAGAGAGAGAGCCAGTCCCACTTCTATCTCTTCAACCATTCATCTTTCCACTTTACCTTGAGCGCGGGGGATACGTGACTAAACCTCTCTCTCTCTCAGGGGAGCTGGACGCTGGCCATGGCTTGGCCCGTCTAATCTGACTGCTAGAGCCTTCTGGCTCTCTAAACACGAGTCTGTCCTCCTTGTAAAAACAACAACAAGTGTTTCCCCCGGAGTTGACTCAATAAAACATGGCCTCTATCACACCTGCTCCCTTCAACCGGCCTTTTGTGACCAACAATGCCGACGTAGCCTTTCCAAAGGTCACGGGAGTGTGTGTGGGGTGTGTTTAATGGAGGCTCAGAGCTGGGAAACCTGGCTGCGCACACACACACACACACACACACACATAGCTGTGAGGCAAATCCTTCCCCTGTGAGACGCCGATGCCGGTTCAATCTACGGAAATATGTTGAGACAAGCATTTACTGTACACTAAGCTGCTTCTGTCCCGGACACAATTGGTTGCCAGAATGTATGCTTGGTTTATGCAGTCCAACCCACATTTCCACAATTAGGCCGGTTACAGCTTAGCTCCTGTACCCTCGTATTACAGTATCAGAAAATCTAAGGGATTTAGTAATTGCCACTACATTCTGATGAATTCATCAACCTTTGAGATCAAACACTAACACAACTCAAAGCTATAGTAGATGATGGATCGATCAGCTAAGACTAACACAACTCATCAATCATCTAACACAACTCATCAATCATCTAACACAACTCATCAATCATCCAACACAACTCATCAATCATCTAAGACTAACACAACTCATCATCATCTAATGCTGTCCATACACTAGAAGACTTTGATAAAACTTTTAAAAGATTTAAAAAAGACTGTCATCTGATACCCTCTCACATCTAAAGGCTTTTAAAAGAGTTTTAAGTCGCAGACTAGGATTCTTAAAATCGCCTATTGGTTGTTGATAATGGTCACGTCATTGAACCACGCAATTTGCATAAGACAAGACTAAAGGCTTGTGAGAATATCAGACATGTTTGATATTGTCGTAAGGCCAAGAAGTGACAAAGACTGGCCAGAATCGAGTTTTAAGACCCCCTTACACCTAACGACTGTGATCACGGGAGCGCACAGCAACTCCAGCAAGACTCTTGAGATTTTATTCCCACTTTGGTATTTTGTCTGAGACTTTGAAATCGGGGGGAAAGTCGGTAGGTGTAAGGCCGCCATAAGACTAACACAACTCAAAGCTATCGTAGATGATGGATCGATCATCTAAGACTAACGCAACTCATCAATCATCTCTAACACTAACACTAAAAGTTATAGCAGATGATGGATCCAATCGCCTGCATAGTTCAACCGTCATTAGGAACTTGAAGGCAACAAGCAATTGATGTAGGATTTGTCCTTCTGACACACGAGACCCTCCCCATCACCGCAGCACACTACTAGTACTAACTAACGAGGGCTTTTGAGATGTTGGGGGAGTCAATTAGGCCTTGACATGAAAGATTCAAGATTCAAGATCAGTTGATTAGCCATGTATATGATTAGCACATACTACAGGTTTAAGGCACACCCATTCCCCTGAAAGTTGAAAATACCTCCCCCCCCCACCCACACACACACCTCCATTGCATCAGACAAATGAGTTACATGACAAGCTCGCATTTCTCCTATTCATAGACAGTAAGCAGAGTCAATGTGAGGACACACACACACACTCCATATACTGCACATTATCATTAGGACACAGAGCCCTAAGAGGCCGTTGCCGGGGGGATCGATATCTCGCTAGCGTTGATCGGGGATCTCCCACAACAATCTGTGCACCAGAGGTAGAGGAAGAAACATGGCCGACCCCCTTGTGAAGTGCTTTTCCTTTAAAGAAAAGATGAGACCAATGAGTTTCCCATAAAAAAGCAGATCTCTGGGATTCCGAGTCTAATGATACTCCTCTCACGCATGCCAGAGAGATGAAGGAGCCGACGGACTAATGACAGATCCCAACGGTCGGCTCCTCCCCCCCCGCCCCCTTTTTTCCCAGGTTGCAGTCCTGGTCCTTTTACTGCTGTTCTCTGGCAAATTACAGCCAGGCCTGTTCAAGCACCGCCGTGGTCCAGGTGTTTGCGGAGCGCTGACTATATACCGGGGCCGGTCTGAGAGGAGGCACCGGAACGTTCTACGGCGCTAATTGCAGACGTACGGCAGCAGTCAGCGCTTCTATAGAAGAGGTCCCGCCGGACGAGTGACGAGAAAATGACAAACCCGCCGTCGTCTGGTGCCTCGCTGATAGAACAGGCGGCGGGGTGGGAGTGTGTGTGTGTGTGTCTGTGTGTGTGTGTGTGTGTGTGTGTGTGTGTGTGTGTGAGCCAGGTCTCTCTCCGTCTGTGTACGCTGTCATCGCTACGCTCGGGGACACTCCGGTGAGACCTCAGTCAGGAGACCGCGCTCAGGAGACGGTCAGGAGAGACCGCGGTCAGAAGACGGTCAGGAGACGGTCAGAGAGAGACCGCGGTCAGGAGACGGTCAGAGAGAGACCGCGGTCGGGAGACGGTCAGAGAGAGACCGCGGTCAGGAGACGGTCGGGATAAAGAACAGGGACATTCCTCACAACAAAGAGGCCGGTGGCAGAGCCATTGAGCGCAGGAGGACGAGGGGGGGGGGGGGGACAGGCCTAGCGCATGAGGGGGGGGGTGAGGACAGGCCTGGCGCACGACGTTCTCACAACGTCCATAACATACCAGGTTCTAAACACACACGTGGGTGGAGCGGCAGGGCTGGCGTTCTCAGACGCTCTCACGCTTCATTGTGTTTCTGAATCGCAACACCGGCTCATTAGTAGGTTGAGCTCATCGGCACTGGAAATGAGGGAAACCTCAATCGCCCCACGAGTTTAAATAAAGGTTTGACATTGACATTGAAGTAGGTCCGTTTCACTCCTCTGTAAGTGTCGGCCATGTTCTTTTCCCAGGAGCGGTGGAGAACATAACTCAAGTCAAAGAGGGCCCTGGGAACAGAAGAACTTGCGTTTCCCTCTCGGGGGTGGATTAAGCACCGTCGTTTCATCCGCCCCCGAGGGGAGACGCGAGTGACAGAAACCCGCTACAGTCAGCGAGAAGAAAGGCTCCGGGTGTAATCAGCGCGGTCTTAAGGGATGGCCGACATCTGAAATGGCAGATGTGTCGTCCTCACAGGACGCGGGGGAGCCTTTGAGGACACGCCGCCACCCGCTGCAATTCTCTGTTCACTTCACACTTTTTTCCACAGACACAAACTCTCGAAAAACCGTCGATGGAACTTATCTGTTACCTTCATTCTGGCTTTATGAAAATATCGAGACCTCATTACGTTTCCCTTTAGGGGAAGAAATATGCTGCGCAGCACTTTTAGCCTCGGGGAACGAGTTTAAAGGAAAAAGGTGGGTGGAGGGGTTATGAGGAGGAGAGGAGGCGCACAACATGAGGAGGAGGAGGAGGAGGAGGAGAGGAAGAGTGCAGAGACTCCTGAACCGAGCCCATCCTGGTGAAGCGGTGGTATGGTTTGTGTAGTAGATTAATGATCGCTGGGAGCGCTGTTCTGCAGAGTCTCAACACTGGGCAGGAGTCACAGCGGGGGGGGGGGGTTCTATTTCCAGTAGGACAAGAAGAAGAACGCCTGAATCCCTTCAGCTGTGGCGTGGGAGGCACAATGCACTCTGGGTAGCTCTAATTGCCTGCTATTACTGTACCCCGCGGCTTATTGGTGGTGTTTTAACCCTGCGGAGGCCGGACAGGCGAAGCCGTCTGTTCTTTACCTCTAATTTTTCAACCAGCTCTCATAAAGGTCACTAAGTTTGCCTGAGGACATGGATTTATGGAGCAGTTACCTTGGTTACTCTACGCTGCGCTACACGGTCTAAATACTAATCAGGGAGAACTGATAATCTGACCATTTGAAAAACTAGACTTTAACTCACAAAAAGTCGAGTCTGACAAAAGCATAACTCTATAAGTATACGACTGTATGATGTCACTAGGTGAGAGGTAGTAAACTTTGATGGAACTTTAACAGCTGCGGCCTTACCCTCTCATTTGGATAGGAAGTAAGCGAGTAGGTGACCTCATTTCCTGTGTCGTTTGTCAATTTCAAATTTGGGTGGGTGGTTTAAGCAAAACATGGCACCTATCATCTCGTGCCCAGTGAATTCTCCGGTCAAAGGTCTGCATCGACTACAGGTATGCATCTTTGTATACTGGGTCAGACCCTACACACAAACCCACATCACTATATCTATCTGCCTGTCTAAATAACTATAACTATATCTATCTGCCTGTCTAAATAACTATAACTATATCTATCTGCCTGTCTAAATAACTATAACTATATCTATCTGCCTGTCTAAATAACTATAACTGTATCTATCTGCCTGTCTAAATAACTATAACTATCTGCATGTCTAAATTACTATAACTATATCTATCTGCCTGTCTAAATAACTATAACTGTATCTATCTGCCTGTCTAAATGACTACAGTATAACTGTACCTATCTGCCTGTCTAAATGACTACAGTATAACTATTTATCTGCCTGTCTAAATGACTACAGTATAACTGTACCTATCTGCCTGTCTAAATGACTACAGTATAACTGTATCTATCTGCCTGTCTAAATGACTACAGTATAACTGTACCTATCTGCCTGTCTAAATGACTACAGTATAACTGTATCTATCTGCCTGTCTAAATGACTACAGTATAACTGTATTTATCTGCCTGTCTAAATGACTACAGTATAACTGTACCTATCTGCCTGTCTAAATGACTACAGTATAACTGTATTTATCTGCCTGTCTAAATGACTACAGTATAACTGTACCTATCTGCCTGTCTAAATGACTACAGTATAACTGTATCTATCTGCCTGTCTAAATGACTACAGTATAACTGTATTTATCTGCCTGTCTAAATGACTACAGTATAACTGTACCTATCTGCCTGTCTAAATGACTACAGTATAACTGTATTTATCTGCCTGTCTAAATGACTACAGTATAACTGTACCTATCTGCCTGTCTAAATGACTACAGTATAACTGTATCTATCTGCCTGTCTAAATGACTACAGTATAACTGTATTTATCTGCCTGTCTAAATGACTACAGTATAACTGTACCTATCTGCCTGTCTAAATGACTACAGTATAACTGTATTTATCTGCCTGTCTAAATGACCCTCTCACACCCCTCTTTAGCAGCTGACTCCCCAGGAAGTGTCCGGTGGAAGCAGAGAGATGGGAAATGTAAATGTTATTTCATCGCATTACATAAAGGACAGGATAATCATAGTGCAGAGATGTGCATAAGGCCGTTGATATTCACTCCACACACATCGGAGCACACAAATTACACATCCTCTTTCACAGCAGCGCATCAAAGATTCATTTCATATTGTGGTTTAAAGACAAGCGTTGCCAGAGCTGGTACCAGAAGGGCAAGCTGACTCCACTACCATGGCCTGGAGCGTTAGAGCTTTCAACAGTTTCATGTACTTCTAACTGAACTGTTTTAAGCAAACAACTGAATGTTGACATTTAAGCCCTTTTAAAGGGCTTGAGACAACATCACAGTTTGGTGCAAGTTTCCTCATTAGAATACCCAGAGGAATTCCACATATTTATTTGAATTTGTTGCTTCACTTGCAAATAACTTGGCAGATCTGGCAACTGCCGTAGCACACAACAAAGATCACCAGGGCAAAAGAGCCCGCTGTTGCATCGAATACCGTAAATAAACAACAAACTAACAAATATGAATACAGACATTTTGTCTTGCTTTTTATCCCATTCAGAGCAAACAGCAGTTGGGCTTACACGTACCACTACGTCAACTCACTTTATTTCAGATAAATTCATCTTCTTACCTGAAGTTCTCATTTCAACTCATTTTAAATGTCAACTCATTTCCTAAAGCTAGTGGAATCCAAATAGCATTGACCCCATGTCACATGTATCCTGTGAGATTCTGTACAGAACTTTTTGACCATTAAGAATTTAGATGAGTCATTAAGAATAGAACCGGAGGACTTATGTACATTTCAGAAATGTGTGTTTTTTTTTTAGCATGGGCCAACAAAAGAGCAGAGCAGAGCAGGCCTCTCTGACCCACGCTTCCACAGGCTCGTCAGAAAACGAACCGAGGCAGGTTGAAGCACGCCCTTACTCTGCCTAGAGGGCAAAGGTCACTCAAAGAGTCCAAAAGGTGCTTAGGTATCCATCTTTGATGGTCCATCATCATTTATTTGGTACCATGAATCAATTTTCGGTACCAAATAAATTGAATATCATTGTGAAATTATAATCCGTGTCACACATGGGAGCTATTTTCACTCAAATTTGTTTCTGCTAAGGATTTAGTAGGAGCTGCTGCTTTATAAGCTTTTCTGGGGGCTGAGAAAAAAGGAAAGCTAACCTTTATGACCCAGTCATCAACATGCTAGCAAGAATGTGGCATCAACAAACATGTCACTGGTTGTGGTTTTTGCTGAAGTGATGCCGCTCGACTATGGATGTTAACTGCTGTATTGTTTATCTCTTTTGTCATATTGTATTTTTGTTGCTATGGACAGGTTGACTGTAGAAATGAATTGTCCTTCTGGGACTAATAAGGTATTCTGAATCTGAATGTCACGTGAAGGTCAGGGGCGCTGAGGAGAGTTAAACCTCACATTACCTCCAGACTACTTGGTGGCCACATGCTGTGTGAGTGAATGAGAACGAGCCTTTCCTGCCTGAGTCACAGTCTTTCTATTCCTCCCTCTTATCAGATGGGCGGAAAGCCAGAACCTGCGTGTTTGAAGTGGAAGGATCTCTTTTGTTATTGGCTGAACGTGTGCAAACACAGTCCCAGCATCTTGTGGGGTCGACCGCAGCCGGGGTGGAAAAGAAAAAAAAGGTTTGTTTTTGCTGACAAAGGTGGGGACGCACACGCCCGGGGGGTCTGGGAAGGTAAGGAGGGTTAGACGGGGGGAGCTGAAGTCATAGACAGGCCCGGTCTGGCTCCCCGTACCTCACCTCAGGCAAACATCCGTCTCTGCTGTCATCATCCGCCATCATCCGCCTGGGCTGGGAGGCCCCTAATCCCACTGTCTCCATGGTGAAGGTTAACAGGCCGGGGTAATGGGTACAAGGTAATAATACAGTAATACTGTAGTCATAAAACGCACTCACACATCAGAAGAGTTCTGCAAACGATGAGTTGAGAGGGTAAAGAGAAAAGGTGAAGATGAACCTAGATATAAAACGTAGACCCCCTGACGCTAATGAACTTGATTATTTTGGTTGATAATTATTCGGGGCATCTGATAGGAGCTTTAAACCCCGATCTAGTGTCTGTACTACCTAGAGTACCGTACCGTAAATGGCTTCTTCCAATAGCCTGATTGGACGACAAAACAAAACGAACACAATGGATCTGCAGTCGACCATCTGTTGACTTTGTGGCTCTGAGGCCCAAGTGAAGGAGGGCAGAGGGCGTGTCTGGACATGAATCACCCCGACGGACAGATGACCACGGCTCCGGGGGCGGCTCCCGCCAGGCGGCCGAGGGGGGTGATGTGGGAAGGATGAAGTCAGCCGCTCTACGGTGCTGCCCCCACTTCCGAACCCCCAGGGTACGAGGCGTGTTGGACACTAGAAGATGTGAGGTACGAGGCGTGTTGCACACTAGAAGGTGTGAGGTACGAGGTGTGTTGTACACTAGAAGGTGTGGGGTACGAGGCGTGTTGCACACTAGAAGGTGTGAGGTACGAGGCGTGTTGGACACTAGAAGGTGTGAGGTACGAGAGGTGTTGCACACTAGAAGGTGTGAGGTACGAGGCGTGTTTCACACTAGAAGGTGTGGGGTACGAGAGGTGTTGCACACTAGAAGGTGTGAGGTACGAGGCGTGTTGCACACTAGAAGGTGTGGGGTACGAGGCGTGTTGCACACTAGAAGATGTTAGGTATGAGGTGTGTTGGACACTAGAAGATGTGAGGTACAAGGTGTGTTGTACACTAGAAGGTGTGAGGTACGAGGTGTGTTGCACACTAGAAGTCGACTCTGTGGGAGGCTGGCGGAAGGAGACATGATGAGAAAGGTCGTACTTCGGCAGGGCAGAGGCGCAGCGCTGCCGAGGCCGCGGTCAGCAGAGAAGAGCGCTCGGGGAGAATCACGAGGAGTGTGGATGGATGGTTCGCGCTCTTCTGTCATGTCTGACCTGTATTTTCAGAGTACGCAGATCTTTATATATAGCAGCCCAGAAAATGAACAGAACCTTGCTCCTATGGCGCGTAGCGGACGAGGAGAACAGGGAAACGAGTCGCCCTGAGTGAAACGTTCCTGAGACAAAGCCCTGGCTTAGTTTAGAACTGCTCCCAAATCACTTGTTGTCTCAATAGCCCCTGGGCGTGCGGGGAGAGGGGGGGGGGGGGAGGGGTGGTAAAGTAGGGCTTAGGGATGAATTCCTGTAGTCACAGATGAGTGGTAAACAGACTTTGACCGGGAGGGTGAGTGGGGGGGGGGGGCGGAGGGGAGGGGGGGGGCAACTGGGAGAAAAAGGACAAAAGACCTTTGAGGGCAGAGATGAGACCTCAGAGCCGCGGCCGGGTGGTTTGGAAGGGGAGGGGACACGAACGTGGGGACGGGCTAGCTCGTTTGTTTGCTCATTAGCCCAGAAGCTGGGCGCTGGCCAAACGTTGCGACACTTCCCTCCGTTCATCCGTGGCCTAGTCTGCGTGGAACGAGAGGGAAGAGCGCGGTTCCATTCGGGGATTTAGAACCCGCTTAGAACCCGCTCCGGCAGAGCCACGTATCGGCGCGCCTTCGCGGACGTTTCTCAAGAAACCGTCACATGGCGCCATGTCCTGATTATCGTCGGAGACCGGTCTGAATGTTTGAGCGTGCCTGAGCAAACCGGTTGACTCCCAGGGCGTTGAGGCCGTCATGTTTCCTCTCATGTTAATATGTAACTGAACGCCTCCAGCAGGAAAGACTCGTCTTGACCCTGAGATTAGACGACTCAATACGGACTCAATTTCCAGGTTGGTCTGTGACTACAGCAGAGTAGACAGCTTGGGGTGGTATACGCAAGGGTGAAACGTTGCAGGCAGAAATATATAGCTCTATTTTATTTCCCATAATGCAACTGCTGAACACAAAACCGCAAATCCACATTTGAACTTTGTGTAATTATGTTCGACAGCAGGCACCTCTGTACAAGCTCATGCATTTTAACTTCTCAACTCTGTTACTCGAGATCAGCAGACGGTGTAATAAACAGAGAAATATTTCCATCGGTGTATGAGATCCTTTCAAAGGATATGAGGAGAGTGCGGTTTGGACACGCTGTAAAAAGCAGTTTAGCTTTAAAAGTGTCTTGTTGATGAGCAGTCGCCGTAGGCACACAACCTAATGGGTCTTAATAATTCAAATCTGGCAGAGCCTGAAAAATATCTTTTCTAGTCTAGTAGGTGGAGAGATGCCACAAATTGTCCTCATTTGAACCTTAGTCCTTGTTTATGTTTGCTTTTTGATCTGAATGCTGAGTAGCAAACATTGCTCTGAAGACAACTTCCAACTGTGTGAAAATGATGAGTTTGGGATTGAAGGGAGAAGCGTCAACAAAATGTGCTTTGGGATGAATTTGTCCCTCGAGGCTCGAGGCTGGCTGAGGCTACTGTAGCTGACCCTATTTGTCCAAAGACACGCCTCACCTGTCGGAAATTCACTTATCATGCAGAGGGAAATTTTGCTGACTCTTCTAACACAGTCTGAGATTGGGCCCGTCTCTCTCTACTGCTTCCTGTTCCTCTCTATGGCTTCCTGTCTCTCTCTACTGCTTCCTGTTCCTCTCTATGGCTTCCTGTCTCTCTCTACTGCTTCCTGTTCCTCTCTATGGCTTCCTGTCTCTCTCTACTGCTTCCTGTTCCTCTCTACGGCTTCCTGTCTCTCTCTACTGCTTCCTGTCCCTCTACTACTTCCTGTCTACTGCTTCCTGTCTCTCTCTACTGCTTCCTGTCCATCTCTGCTGCTTCCTGTCTCTCTCTACTGCTTCTTGTCTCTCTCTACTGTTTCCTGTCTCTCTACTGCTTCCTGTCTCTCTCTACTGTTTCCTGTCCCTCTCTAGTGCTCCTTCCCACTTTCTGTGACATCTTATTCTTTGTTCTCCAATTTCTCAAGTTTGTTTCCTCTAGTTCTCTTCTTCAGCCTTGAACAGGGACATGAGGTCTGATGGGGCGTGTCCTCTGATGGGGCGTGTCCTCTGATGGGGCTTGTCCTCTGATCATAGGGGGCGCGCTGAGCCCCGAGAAGCCCCGAGCGAGCACGCCAGTCAGTGGCGACCCTGCCGCCACGGACAACTTATCGCTGGGGCTTTAGCATGAATCCAGCCAGTTCCCTCTAATATACTGTACATATGGTCCTCAGCGGCAGGCCGATCCTGTTAATGCTCAACGTCATACTTCACTGCCAGAGCCCACGGGGCGCCAGATATGAATCCCCATGTTTAAGATGCTCCCCTCGACATAAAGACAAGGCTTTGGAAGTGGGAAAAGTGTTCAGTCGAATGATCTTTATGTATGCACTGGACCATTCTGCATTATTCAAGGCAAGGCAGGGCAAGGCGAGTTTATTTGTCTAGCACATTTCAGCAACAAGGTAATTCAAAGTGCTTTGAGGCTGTTTCCAACTTCCATCTTATCAGATAAAAGTTCAGCGGAGCAATCGGTCTAGCCAATTCGCTCAATTTAACCACTGTAAACATAACAGAAATTATCATAAAAAATATGCGAACCTCTAAATTCAACCTGCACCTGCCAAGTGCCACGTATGACCCTTTGCGACAAGCTCAAGTGCGAACATCGACGTTGAGTAACAACCTCAAGCTAATACTGAACAGCTCACACCCCCTAAAAAAAAACCTCCGTGTCACCACACCACCCTCCGTCCTGATAGCGCTATTCTTGAGATGGCCTACATTTTGATCGCCGCGGGGAAGGACGGCTTGCGATGCCAAGAATGCAGGCCCCCGAGGCTCGGGTGATATATTTGGACGCGGTGCCTCGGCGCTTCCCCGTCGCGCTGTCCGTCGGTGCCGGCTGTGGGGCGCCGTCGCGGTGCGCTAGCGCGGGACGTGGCGTCGGTAGATACCGTAGCTCGCAGACGCACGTGGGATATGAGAGGAGATACAGAGAGGTCTCAAGCCTCCGGGAGAAAAGTCTGTTGTCGACGGCCATACCTTGAATAGGCCGCACACATTCCTTGCTTCAGAGGAAGTGCGCAACTGAGTCCAGGAAGTGATGTAAACACAAGAACTAACATGGTGGCTTCAAGGCCTCTTCACATTAGCATCAAAAGCCCATTCCTCTAGACATATACAGGGCAGAACTGATAGAGATGGACACACAATTAAAAATCCTGTCTACTGCAGTTCAACTGTATACATTCACTTTTGGCACAAGAGTTGAGTCATATCACTACAATCAATCTGGCTTGTCTTCCTCACCTGGATTGGTTCATGGTATTCAGAACAATGGGGATTGGTTGAGACGGCCAGGAGGGAGAAGGTAAGAGCGGAGTCATACTTGATTTATTGGACACAGCAGCCAAGGTAAACAGTCCACAGGCCACATGAGCGTGCCAGCCCACCACCACCACCTCAGCCTGCTCAATCTGATCTTCTTCATCTTTCTTTCTTTCTTTTTCTATTTTCTTTCTTTTTTTCTCTTTCTTTCTTTCTTTCTTTCTTTTTTTCTTTCTTTTTCTTTCTCACAAGTCTCTTTTAAACAGAGGTCCCGTTATATTGTCATTAAGCAGAACCCCCTCATTATGCCGGCTTTGCTCGTTTCCACGGGACCGAAGGAAGCTGCCATAACGCCGCCTCTTGTGTGTGATTTCAGATGACGTGCCGGCGTTCCAGAACCTCTCATGACAAACATTTATAAACGTTTCAACCGCTGCCGGCTGAAAGAGAGAAGAAAACGACCTCCCATTCCCCTGTCCACACCGTTCGTACAGGACAGGGAGACGGAGTAACGGGCAATAAAGACACGTCTTCCTCTCGCTCTCGACGCAACGAGATTTAATAAGCGGGAAACGTTTAGGCCTCGCGGCCTTTGAAAAAGTCTTGACAAGACTCTGTCACGCTTATTAAATCATCTTATTAAATCATCTTATTAAATCATATTATGGAGAATCAGAGTGTCTGAGTGTGCGGTTTCTTTCTCTTATTCAGTATATCACCCGTTACCGGCACTTCTCAAGGACAGTCTACGGTGTCGACGGAGTCAGAATACATACACACACACACACACACACACACACACACACAGACACACACACATACACACACACACACAGACACACACACACACACACTAAAGACACATCTATTAAAGCCTTGTCCGGAGTGAGTTCTCAGGCTCTCTGTTGAGGCCTCACTCTAATCAGGGTGTTTTTTCCCGGTTGTACCCGACTCCTACTCCAGGTGTTGGGAGAGTTCTTCCTTCCTGAGTGTTAGAACATGCTTGGGCTTCTCACCTGCCCCCCCCCCACATCTCCCCACACCCACAAAAGACTAAACACCTGAACCTCCCTCTCTGCTCCTTCCCCGCTCTAAGTGGCCTTTTCAGTCACTGAAGACGAGGAATGGAGCCGGTGTGTACAGTGGGGGCACTCCCTGCTTCTCTCCCTGACTCTCTCCCTGACTCTCTCCCTGCCTCTGTCTCTCCCTCTCTCTTCCTCGCTCTCTCTCCCTCCCTCTCTCCCTGCCTCTCTCTCCCTCCCTCTCTCCCTGCCTCTGTCCCTCCCTCTCTCTCCCTGCCTCTCTCTCCCTGCCTCTCTCCCTGCCTCTCTCCCTGCCTCTCTCTCCCTGCCTCTCTCTCCCTCCCTCTCTCTCCCTCCCTCCCTCTCTCTCCCTCCCTCCCTCTCTCTCTCTCCCTCCCTCTCCCTGCCTCTCTCTCCCTGCCTCTCCCTGCACTCACAGGAGTGTACCTGCTGTTTGCAGCTGAGCTTTACCATAATTACGTTGATCACACGGTGACTGGAGAAGGAATTTGTCTTTATTCCCCATAAACACTGTGTGAGACGCAGCATGGGAACCACAAGCCCGCCCCTGAGAAGCATGTTCAAGGCTTTTAAGGAAGATTGCCAGTTGTTTCTGGGAAGAAAAGTGGGGTTCTCTCTGTGAAATAGCTGCTCTGTGCAAACAGTGCTGTTCATTACCGTAACAGCGGCACTCAGAGTACAAAAAAAGTCATTTTAATCGGATTATGTGGCTGGGGTTTCAGCAAACATCAACAAACAGGCCTTGGTGTGTGAGTAGGTTTGAGTTTTCGCACACAATCCCCTAAGTAGGTCAAACCAAGTGCAAATCACTTAAAAATGACAGCTGATACATAAAACCACGTTGACATTCAAGATTAAAGCACAAGACGGTTGTGGTCGTATAGGAGACCTATGATTCACAAGCTATAGCGTTCTCTGCAGGAGACAGTCAATGTTGTCAAGACTTCTCCATCATGGAGTCATCATCTCCTCACGGCCATTATCGCTCACAAAGTCAGCAGCAGGTCTCCATTATTGATGAGACATCTACTCAGACAACAGTGGGAACTATCCCATTGATAATACCCAGACACTGTACCTTCCTGTCAGGAACGTTGCCTAGATAATGTCCCCCGTGAATTATGCATGAGAAAATACCCATCAGCCTCAGGAAATGATCGATCGTCATCATCGCGTGGCGGACGAGGCTGATATAAATTTAGCCGGCGAGCGTGTTTGACGTGTATGTGGGTAAATAAGACGAGGGCGAGCATACCGCGTGCAGGGATCCACGATGGACGCAGGCTCCTGGGGAGAAAGAGGAGAAGGGGAAGAGAGAAGGAATGGTTTAGTGCGGAGATCACCTCATCATGACCCCATGGTATGAATGGTTTTCAAGATAAAAGTTTCACTATGAACTTCCGGTAATGCCCTGTGTGCATTGATGCACTACTCATGAGAATGAATAAAAGATATGAAAACATATGACCAACTTTGATTTTTGGCGTGGGCCAATTGGAAGTGAAGAGCGATTCTTGTTGATAGATACACTAGTGAATTAACAGAATATACTTTGTGGGCCAGGAAAGGAATAGTGAGAAATGGAGGCACCCAAAAAAACAATTCACGAGTTCAAGTCTGCTCTGGGACTTGGGTTCAGAAGTTCCTGCGCCATTTAAAAGAAAATGAAACATTTAAATTCTCAGACCTTTTTAAATTAATGATTGACCACTTATGTAAACGAACAGTCAAAAATATTCATAACTTGAATCTGGAAAGTTTCCTGACTCAATCTGATATGTAATGAATAAAATATTCTTAAAGCTACGCCATGTCAATGATTAACACTTGCTCAATTGGGAGGGTAAATGTTGAGAAAACACCCTAACACTGATGAGCACATAATCCAGCAGGCCTAGGGCCTAACAAAGGAGGTTGAGTAATCTGATATCCCACTGGGGATGCATAATCCTGAGATTTTAAGGGATTTAAAACAAGAGCCCAACTGGAAGAACAAGGGAACAATTATAGGGAATAAGAGAAGAGACACACTAGGCCAAATTGAATGCGCGTGTGTGCGTGTGTGTGTTGTTATAGTTGTTATCTCCAGAATGAGCCATTTCAATGACTGTTATGCTGTTTTTGATGCACTTTAAACAGTTTGGGCAAAGCTGAGCGAGGATGTATACGGGACCGACTTCTGCAAAGCTTTGATGCCAACTGAGTACTTGGCATCGTGGGGGTTCTTTATGCTGAGTATGAAGAGGTTCTCCACTCACTTCACTTAGAACCAGAGTCTGCAGATCAGTGGTTTGAACTCCTGAGGGAGTTATAGATGTGCATGTCTCAGATGTGCATCTGCCATACATTTAATTACAATGATAGACAGACAGACAGCCTACTGTAGATTAGATAGATAGATAGACAGATAGATAGACAGCCTAGATATAGATAGATAGATAGATAGATAGATAGATAGATAGATAGATAGATAGATAGATAGATAGATAGATAGATAGATAGATAGCCTAGATATAGATAGATAGATAGATAGATAGACAGATAGATAGACAGCCTAGATATAGATAGATAGATAGATAGATAGATAGATAGATAGATAGATAGCCTAGATATAGATAGATAGATAGATAGACAGATAGATAGACAGCCTAGATATAGATAGATAGATAGATAGATAGATAGATAGATAGATAGATAGATAGATAGATAGATAGATAGACAGAGATTTTAATGTTTTCCCAGCTCACATTAAACATTAAACAGTGAAAACATATAACCCCACATAATCCCCTTTTTAGATAGATTTTGTGTTGACGGATAATTAGGATATTACCCTGAGAACAAATCATGATTTTAAAAGTAATGTTACCATGTTGCCTACTGATTTGGGAGTTGATTGTTAATTAATAGGCAAAATCAAGACGACCGTTTACGTGGGTGCTGTTGTCAAAACGTAATCTCACACAGAGCTAGATTGTTCCATTTCAAACGGGATTACACATTCACATAGGGATTATGTCTGGAAGAAAATCCCCCAGCCTGAAACGGGCCATGTATTCTCTTACACAAACTGATGGAGAGAAGCTGTTTAATAGCCTGCTCTGTAAATATGTCCTCATTAGCAAGTGGATTAACTCATCTGAGATCGCAATTGCCCTGATTTCACTCAGACAAGAATTGACATGACAAACATCGGGTGCCTAGGATAGACTCTCTATCACCCAGCATGTCTTCAATTCAAAAACAACCTACACATAAACAATGCAATTCATTGATTTGAAGAGATCGACAAACATACTAACCATGTATTCCTTGAGTGATGGTGAGAATTCCAGCCAAAGCGGCTAAAAACATCCACCGCAAACCCATCACTGCGTAAAAGGCATTAAGTCCGAGGGAGGAAACACGGTATGATTCTACTATAAGTCAGAGCGAATATCAGGTACCATTATTGTTCCCCTGATCACTCAGATAAACATTCACACTGGCAAAACTCTTGGTAAATGTTCGTGAGGGGGGAAGCGGGGCAGAGTAGTTCTCAAGTTAGGCGCAGGAGTCGAGGCGGTGTGAAGGAATGCGCTCCGTGTCCGTCCAACTGTTTGCGCTCAGCGAAACTTCAAGACAAAATGCAGGTGTCGGGTCGCCGACCATAGATTTAAAAGCTGTAAAGCATGACGACAAAAAAAAACACAGGTTGGAAACCGTATAATTACACTTTAACCACCACTCACTCGCCACTACCGCGCCAGCGAGCCAGCGACCTTTGAAGTGAATTGTAACGCAGTTTCTCCCAAGCCCTCTCCAGATCTATAGGACGTCCCCCCACACTTCAATGAATGTAGCACGAATCCTATGGATACTAGGAGGTGCCTTCTCCTCCAGATCAATAAAACATGACACAATGAGAACAGTTTGTTAGCAATATCCAGTGCATAGTCTTTTTCTCATTGTTTAATAACATCCTATATGCCAGAATGCCTACACGGTTCAGCCATCAACCTGACGACCTATCTGGATGTCTTTGTGGGGGGAAAACAGAGCTATTACATGCAGGCAATTGCAAACCTATAATACACGTCTTCATATTAGAAGGTGTGTATTATAGGTTTGCAGTTGCTTCATCTCTTGGTCGCTCAGGACAGAGTTGGAGGCTGAGATTGTGCAGGGAAGCAGCTGAGGTTCACTCTCGGCTTTCATCTCCTGCCAAATAAACAACGCTGCTCCTCTATCGGGCCTGCAGCGCCGTGTTCCCTCGCAGGTGCAACCCAGGAGCTAGAGGGCTTTTACTTGCTATTCATCACATGCAAAAACTGACATTTCGAAGTATGCATGGATATCTGCACGTTTGGGGTGTGAGTAGTTTAGCCAGCGGGTCTAGTCTGTGGAGTGGAGAATTAGTGGACATCACCTCTCTATCCATAGGTCTCCAGAATTAGTACACGACTTCGTGATGTGTAGGTGTAGCTACAGTATGTCATGAGAAAATAGACTGAATTTCAATCCAACTCCACTGGAACATGAGTGAGGTGATGTTTTAGAGTAAACACTGCCATCTAGTGTTCATTCAGGGTGATGTTTATCATGATGAACTTGTATTTTTGTTCGTGGCGACACGCGCCATAGTATTTATTCTATATTTAGATTATGCAATGCTGCCACCTAGGGGTTTTATAATATCCGCTATTCGCTCGTTCTCACCAACGAGTACTCGAAGCCTGTAAAATGGTATTGGGACAGCCCTCATCTTCTCACTTCCCACACTGACCTTCTTGGGCTGACAGCCTGGCCTGATAGGTGATGGGCCTGATTGGGCTGTACCTGGACAGCTACAGTAGGATTAAAAGATGTCTACCCATATAATTGTGCAACATCATACATTCAGTGGCCACAATATATAAACCTGTACAATCTAATCCAATTCAACAGCTCTGCCACAAAATCTAGTAAGTAAGTAAGTATGTTTGATTTATATAAAATAAAAAAAATCTGCCTTTATGATGCATACTGTTCAGTGTTCTTGACATTTGGTCTGAGATATGCTAATTCAATGATATTTATAATTATGAATGTCATGATTAATGTTGGAGTTGTACCAGCCTGCATCATACTAAGAGGTGTAAACATTTATCTCCCTACATGATGTAAATGAGTTCCAGCTAATCCTAGGTATAGTTTCACTACCTGATGAGTGAAGGAAAGGTTTGATGTTAGACTGGGAGCCACAGTGAAGGCCAGATGGTTGAGGAGCCAGTGGAAAGGCCTCTTCAGGCCACTGCAGGCGTTGCTTCTGTCCCCTCATTACCTACCGCATCGCTCAAAACCTTAGAACACAACATTACACCACATGAAATACATTACAAATGGATTAGCTGTGCTAACACAGTCACCAAGCTGTAACAAATGATGCCTTACAACAATTAATACGTATCACACGTTTCTCATTATCGAAATCATTGTGCTGTCTAATTTGGAAGTTGGCAAACGTTAGAAAACAAGACTGCACAATTCACGTTTTCGTCGAGCTGAATCTACCCTAGGTTTCTCCTGTGTTGACGGTGGAGCCCATGAAGCTGCTGTGTGCAGTGGAGGAACCGCATCAGCTGCCAGTCTCACACGGTCCTGGCTGCCAAATCCCATCCTGAACTCGGTCATATCACCAGGAATATAATCCTCCGGTCTAAAATGCCCGCCACAAACAACCGCATTCTCTGTTGCCGATGTAACTGTAAAGTCTCATCTCCTCACCTGGACAAAACGCACCCAAGCACGGAAACTAGCACTGTTCCTACTTTTAGGAAAAGTGTGATAGGCTAGCACTGTTCGTAATGGTGAGTGTGTTTAGGGTTAGGGTTAGAGGCTAGCTGTAGGCCAGGGTTCAGCTGTATCAGCTGTAGGCCAGGGTTCAGCTGTATCAGCTGTAGGCCAGGGTTCAGCTGTATCAGCTGTAGGCCAGGGTTCAGCTGTATCAGCTGTAGGCCAGGGTTCAGCTGTATCAGCTGGAGGCCAGGGTTCGATTCCTGTTCAGGGACTTCTAACCACGTTATCTCCTTTCCTCCTCTCTGTTCCCCTGTTTCAGAAGGATGGGAGAGAATGTCCCCGGCCGTCCCAAATCCTCAGGCCCCTCGGTCTCAGTAATTACCCATTATATATTAGGATATACTTTGCATGTATTTACCAGGTAAATGTTTAGTTTTTTCAGATGGACGGAAGGCCTTCCCAAACTCCCACGCTGGAGGTCAGGGTTCGATTCCCGGTTTGGGATGTCGAGAACAATGGCATTCTAGGTTCTAGCTTGGACTAGGGAAAACTCCCAATTCTTTTCTTTTCCTTCCCTTATGCCCTGACCAGGGCCGTTGCTAGGAATTCTGGGCCCCCTTAAAGAATATTGGTGTGGGCCTCTACCCCTCCGACTTTTCGTCACCACTTTTTTCAACCCCTTGATTATTTATTTATTTATTTCTAAATTATGTATAATTTTGTAATTATTTTTCTGTTTCTCTATGTTCTTTTTCCAATTAACCTCTCCATAGACATTTACTTGAGTACTTCCTGTGCTTGGACTGTCTCTGTCTGTAGCAGTTTCATGACTGGAACTACTATGAGCCTCTTCACTCCCTTCACTCTGTTTCTGACTGGCTAGGACCTGGCTCTGTAGACAGTAAGAACAGAACAGTGTCTTCTTAAGACTTGTGAATAAATCTATGTAGCACTGTAGAGTTTACAGGAAGCTGGCTAGGCGGCTGTTGATTAGCTAATAAACGCCTCTCTTATTTCAAGAGAAAATACCCTCTCTAAAATAACAAAAATGAACTGAACAAATCAGCATTAAAACTGAAATCAACTCTATATGAATTTCTATGAATTAACAACACTATTTATTTATTTATGTAACTGTTTCATATGTAGGCTATCTTAACCTGGATTACATCTATGTTGCTATTCAGTACAGTAGTTCAGTAATAAGTTTAACTAGCCAACCAGTATCTACCTCACTCACTCACCATATAAAGCATCTTCTGGGGGCTGGGGGTGGGTGTCTAGGTCAGACAAGGCCACAGCTGATTCTGTGAGTAGCAGGACATAAAGGTTTTAAAAAGAAATCAACTCTATATGAATTTCTATTAATTAACTTAACACTATTTATTTATTTATTTATTAACCATGAATTTCTTTATGTAATGTAACTGTTTCATATGTAGGCTATCTTAACCTGGGTTAACTTACATCTACATTTTGCTATTCATAGCAGTACAGTAGTTTAGTAATAAGTTTAATAGCCAACCAGTGTCTACCAGTCACTCACTCACCATCTAAAGCATCTTCTGGGGGCTGGGGGTGGGTGTCTAGATCAGAGGGGCCACAGCTGATTCTGTGAGTAGCAGCACATAAAGGTTTTAAAAAGACATGTCAACAGGACCGGCTAGCTAGCATAGCACATTATAATATAAGCATTCATGAGAATGGAAACGTGTCATGGCTGCTGCTGCTGGATTTTTATGTATTTATTTGGACAGAAAGTATTTGCAAGTGTGCCAGCTGGCAAGCTAGCTAACAGCAGCCACCTCACCAGAACAGTGCAGTGGTTGAGGCTGGCTAGCGAAAGCTAGCTTACTAGAACTGTAGTAGCTGTCTAGTTAATGGTAGCTAGCGTTATCTAGCAGCTAGCTTACCTACAGCAGTTGGCTGGTTGCTAGAACTGTAGGTAGCTATCTAGTTAATGGTAGCTAAAGTTACCAGATCGAGTTGTTACCAGAACGTAAGCTTACTAGCTAACGTTAGCCACCTAGCTTAGCACGTTCTAACACACTAGGCTAACGGCTCTCGTTGTCATGGTGAATGTGAGACCGCGGGCAACTGACCAACTGTCTTAAAGGTACCCAACGAAACGTGAATCAAAACAATCCGTTCTTTGTTTATTTTCGAAATTCCTCGATTATATGGTTCCTTGTAGTCTAATAAACATGTTGAATCACTTGAATGTCGTTCCTACCTTGTAATTTCTTCGCAAAACGATATTTAGCTAATGTTTTGAAAACAACAAAGATGTGTGAAACGTCACTATTATGTGCTCTGTGTATTGACGCAATGACGTAGTACGCGATTTTCGGGGACCACCTTCTCAAATTTGCTCTAGAGCGCATACTAGTGGTCAAAAACTACATTGGGTACCTTTAACAAAGCTACTCTCAGCTTTCTTGTGGAAAAAAAATATATTATATACTGGGCTCCCGCTCTGCTGCCTTTTCTCCTGGCCTCTCTCTCCACTATTTTCTGGTGCCAGGATTATATGGGCCTGATATTTATGATTGAACGTTAGGCTATTAGTGCTAGTATTTGACAGCCAGCCGGTATAGTGACGTTAATGTCAAAAGAGGTCAGACTTGCCAGCATGAACCATGGCATGGACCAAATCATTTAAGAAGGGGGATATTGCTCAGGAAATTACAACTTTTTTCATCTGTATTGCATTATTTGTGGCTTAATTTGAATTCTGATGCAGCATTAGTGTGACTGATCTACATGTAGATTTTGTCATAGAAAGAGGGACCTCTTGTTTTTTTGTGGGCCCTGCTTGCTTGTGGGCCCTTATAGTCATCATCACCTTTCACCGCTAAACAACGGCGCTGGCCCTGACCCAGTTGATTTTCTCAGTGCCTTTTCGACTGATAGATATTGGGACCCTAGAACAGCTATTATGGCACAAAAACCATCACCCCCTCCCCCCATTCAGAATGTACCGTTGGTGTAAGTCCCACCACCAGCTCTTCCAGACTCGTGGACAGTGTACCTCTCTCCGGGTCACCCACCTGCCCCCACCAGTGAAGACCCTGTGTCTCTAGCCCACTCGAGGGCTGAGTTGTGGGGTCCGTGGCGTGGTGGCAAGACTCCGCCCCCTCGCGTCATATTGGGTCGGGGGCAGTGGAGCGCTCTCCGGGCTACCCACCTGCCCCCACCGGTGAAGACCGTGTTTCTCTAGCCCTCTCAGGGCCTGATTTGTGGGGTCCATGGCGTGGACAGTAGCGTGGTGGCAAGACTCCGCCCCCTCGTGTCATATTGGGTCAGGGGCTGTGGACCCCTCTCTGGGCTACCCACCTGCCCCCACCGGTGAAGACAAGTGTGTCTCTAGCCCACTCAGGGGCTGATTTGTGGGATCTGTGGCGTGGATAGTGGCATGATGGCGAGACTCCGCCCCCTCAGGTCAGAGCTGGTCGTGGGCTGTGGACCCCTCTCTGGGCCACCCACCTGCCCCCACCAGTGAAGACCCTGTGTCTCTAGTTGTGGGGTCCGTGGTGTGGTGGCGAGACTCCGCCCCCTCGCATCATATTGGGTCGGGGGCAGTGGAGCCCAGTTTCTTAAGTGAGAGGAGCACGCACGCTTTCCTCAGTATTGTTACAGTATTACTACTTTTTAAATCCTTTATACACATTATTTGACCTGAAATTATAAAGAAATATAATGTATAACTAACAGAAATACTTACACAAATAAACTAAATAGCCTAACTCAAATACTCATTGAATTGCTGAAACTGAACAAGGAACAGTCTATCTAAGCCTGCTGCTGCCCTCCTGTGGCCGAAAACGGTAAATGCTCTTGTGGTAGCAACATAGAACTGCAGGTTCTGGAACCACTGGCTGTAGCCTTATTTCCACTGTCGTGCCGAACCGATACCGTGCTCAAACCGCGCCGCTCCGGACCCGTGGGAACGGTTACAGTGTCTGTTGCTATGCAACAGACACTGCCCTCCTGTGGCTGAAAACGGTAAATGCTCTTGTGGTAGCAACATAGAACTGCAGGTTCTGGAACCACTGCCTCTTGTGGTAGCAACATAGAACTGCAGGTTCTGGAACCACTGCCTCTTGTGGTAGCAACATAGAACTGCAGGTTCTGGGACCACTGCCTCTTGTGGTAGCAACATAGAACTGCAGGTTCTGGGACCACTGCCTCTTGTGGTAGCAACATAGAACTGCAGGTTCTGGGACCACTGCCTCTTGTGGTAGCAACATAGAACTGCAGGTTCTGGGACCACTGCCTCTTGTGGTAGCAACATAGAACTGCAGGTCAACAAGGGAAGGGAGCCAGGGAGGGACAACCTGACATTTGCTATACATGGTGCGCTGACTTACAGCCACGCACAACAAATGAGAAGTGTAGCTAACATTAGCTACCATGTCAGCAAAAATACACAGCTATTCACAACTATCTTGGGAATTGACAGGTTATGGTCGTATATGTAACTATTTAATTTTTGTGACATAGGCCTAATATAAGCGTTCCAAAACTGTTGTTAGACCATGTCCCCATTGAGAACCACTCGGTGCATAATGCCTACCGAACACTGATTGTGATATTTATCACCACTAGTCAAAGTAAATAATATTTATCACCACTAGTCAAAATAAACAAATATATGGGTAATAGGTCTGGCCTAGGCTCTGTGAGCCATCTGCAGTCTTGTGGAACAGTTTTGAGATGAGGTGTCTCAATTGTCCTTCCAATTAGATCAAAAATGAGAAGTGTCCAGGGCTTTTATGCAATCTGTCCAGCAGGTGGCAGCATCCCCCCCTGTGTTTGAGGTGTGGATCCCGGCCGCCGGACGCTGGGACGGGACCCGCTGGGACGAGATGAGCTGCTGTTGTTTGGATGTGGAGGATTAAAGATGGCCACCAGCAGGATGAGGTGCAGCGACCACTTTGGGATCATGGCATCATTTGTGATATATGGATGAAAGAGGGCAAGGAAAGGAGCTCTTGATACGTGACAGATTTAACCCTCAACTGTTCTGCTGGAATAATCTCAGGAGCCGTAAGCGAACACAAGTTCCTGGTGAGTAGACGACTGTTAGCCAGGCTAACCCGAAATACATGACTGGTTAGCATTGTGCTAAGATAGCCCGTGCGGCTAGCCAGCCAGGAACGTTATAACCAGTTAGCTCACATTAGCATGTCAGTAAAAACACCCAGGATCCAGCTGCTGTTCCTCTTGAATGTGGCTGGTGTGTGGGTGTGGTGTTGTGGCCAGGGTGGAGGTGTCCAGGAGAATGACTGGTAGCTTGTCAGCTAACCTTAGCTAGTCAGGTATGGCTAACAGTGGGGGCAGGCAGGGTCGTTTTTCTTCAATGTAAATTCAGCGTCGGGTTTGTCCGTCAGCAGGCTCGTTATGAGCCAGATCGAGTGATTCTACAGCTAATATTGATATTCAATATGTGATGGATTATTAATCCGTTGTTTTCTCCAGGTTATAGCCCATATTGGATGATAGGGTGCGTAGTATTCAGGGTGGTTAGCTGGCTGTTAGCTGTGTGAAAGGTATTTTATTATTTATTTATTATTATTATTTATTATTTATTTTATTATTTTATTATTTTATTATTTTATTATTTTATTATTTTATTATTTTATTATTTATTTATTTATATTTTATTATTTATTTATTTTAGGTATTTTATTTTACAGCTGCTAAAACGCTGTTCTGGTCGCTGTTGTGCAGAGATGATGAGGACAGGACCTACTATCTCCATCTCTCTCTACTATCTCCATCTCTCTCTACTATCTCCATCTCTCTCTACTATCTCCATCTCTCTCTACTATCTCCATCTCTCTCTACTATCTCCATCTCTCTCTACTATCTCCATCTCTTGTTTCTCACTGAATCGCTGCTACCTATTCGCTTGAGATCGTGTGCATATCTAATTGTGTGGATACGTTAACGAAGTCACTGTCTTGGACATGGCATTGTTCATTGCGACATGATTGTTTCTCTATCAACGTTTCCACTGGTAGACATCAGACGAGCGGCAATCAAATATGATGGACTATGGCATCAGGGGCTTTAAATGCAAAAAAAAATAAAAAATAAAATCAACCAACGAGATTAGGCAACTGTCCCGAATTGCTACTGAACTATCTTGGGAATTGACAGGTTATGGTTGTATATGTAACTATTTAATTTTTGTGACATAGGCCACTGTTGTTAGACCATGTCCCCATTTAGAACCACTCAGTGCATAATGCCTACCGAACACTGATTGTGATATTTATCACCACTAGTCAAAGTAAATAATATTTATCACCACTAGTCAAAGTAAACAATTATATGGGTAATAGGTCTGGCCTAGGCTCTGTGAGCCATCTGCAGTCTTATGGAACAGTTTTGAGATGAGGTGTCTCAATTGTCCTTCCAATTAGATCGAAATTGCCCTTAGTAGGCTAATTGACAGTGACCACATCAATTAACATCTCCTTCAGTCACAGTCTAATAGAGACACACAGAAGGCAGGCAAAGTCCAAAGATATCTGAAGTCTATAGTGGTCCTACATCAAATCCTGTAGTGAAGGCCAGAAGCATATTGCAATATTTTTGTGTATTATTATTTTCAGGATTTTTCCAACCCTAGTGTGTTAACTTCCCTAGATGAAATAGTGTTCACCCATGTCACATAATATAACACACAGGCTAGCAGCACCAGCGGTCATCACCTGGAGGATCTCTTGTAGTTTCACAATGAAACACAATTCCCTTAATTTGTGGCCTGATAAATTACATGTGCTTGTTTGCAATTCTTCACATGACAAAGCGAGCCCATGACTGAGGGAGAGGTGTTTGTCTTCTGCAGAGTCACCTTCTTTTGCAGGTTGCAGTATGTAAATACAGGATACAGGATGCATTGTTCATTTGACACACTAAGACATAAACACATCCCTTCAATTCACCCTTAAGCCAACATTGTCTTAAAATATAGCAAGGAAACAAAACAGGATAATCTCTTCAGGATTAGGGCTTGTCTTTCACAGATGTAATTTTTATAGAATAGAACGATCCTCAAGGTTCCCACCTGGTCCGTCAACAATCCCAAAACTTCCACCCTGTCTCTCCTGGAACCTCCACACTCCACTCTGTCTCCCCCAGAACCCCCACACTCCACCCTGTCTCTCCCAGAACCCCCACACTCCACCCTGTTTCCCCCAGAACCCCCACACTCCACCCTGTCTCTCCCATGACCTCCACACTCCACCCTGTCTCTCCTGGAACCTCCACACTCCACCCTGTCTCTCCCATGACCTCCACACTCCACCCTGTCTCTCCCATGACCTCCACACTCCACCCTGTCTCTCCTGGAACCTCCACACTCCACCCTGTCTCTCCCAGAACCCCCACACTCCACCCTGTCTCTCCCATGACCTCCACACTCCACCCTGTCTCTCCCATGACCTCCACACTCCACCCTGTCTCTCCTGGAACCTCCACACTCCACCCTGTCTCTCCCAGAACCCCCACACTCCACCCTGTTTCCCCCAGAACCCCCACACTCCACCCTGTCTCTCCCATGACCTCCACACTCCACCCTGTCTCTCCTGGAACCTCCACACTCCACCCTGTCTCTCCCAGAATCCCCACACTCCACCCTGTTTCCCCCAGAACCCCCACACTCCACCCTGTCTCTCCCATGACCTCCACACTCCACCCTGTCTCTCCTGGAACCTCCACACTCCACCCTGTCTCTCCCAGAACCCCCACACTCCACCCTGTTTCCCCAAGAACCCCCACACTCCACCCTGTCTCTCCCATGACCTCCACACTCCACCCTGTCTCTCCTGGAACCTCCACACTCCACCCTGTCTCTCCCAGAACCCCCACACTCCACCCTGTTTCCCCCAGAACCCCCACACTCCACCCTGTCTCTCCCATGACCTCCACACTCCACCCTGTCTCTCCTGGAACCTCCACACTCCACCCTGTCTCTCCCAGAACCCCCACACTCCACCCTGTTTCCCCCAGAACCCCCACACTCCACCCTGTCTCTCCCATGACCTCCACACTCCACCCTGTCTCTCCTGGAACCTCCACACTCCACCCTGTCTCTCCCATGACCTCCACACTCCACCCTGTCTCTCCCATGACCTCCACACTCCACCCTGTCTCTCCTGGAACCTCCACACTCCACCCTGTCTCTCCCAGAACCCCCACACTCCACCCTGTCTCTCCCAGAACCCCCACACTCCACCCTGTTTCCCCCAGAACCCCCGCACTCCACCCTGTCTCTCCCATGACCTCCACACTCCACCCTGTCTCTCCCATGACCTCCACACTCCACCCTGTCTCTCCCATGACCTCCACTATCCACCCTGTCTCTCCCATGACCCCCACACTCCACCCTGTCTCCCCCAGAACCCCCACACTCCACCCTGTCTCTCCCATGACCTCCACACTCCACCCTGTCTCTCTCAGAACCCCCACACTCCACCCTGTCTCTCCCAGAACCTCCACACTCCACCCTGTCTCTCCCATGACCTCCACACTCCACCCTGTCTCTCCCAGAACCCCCACACTCCACCCTGTCTCCCCCAGAACCCCCACACTCCACCCTGTCTCTCCCATGACCTCCACACTCCACCCTGTCTCTCCCATGACCTCCACACTCCACCCTGTCTCTCCCATGACCCCCACACTCCACCCTGTCTCTCCCATGACCTCCACACTCCACCCTGTCTCTCCTGGAACCTCCACACTCCACCCTGTCTCTCCCATGACCTCCACACTCCACCCTGTCTCTCCCAGAACCCCCACACTCCCACACTCCACCCTGTCTCTCCCAGAACCCCCACACTCCACCCTGTCTCTCCCATGACCTCCACACTCCACCCTGTCTCTCCCATGACCTCCACACTCCACCCTGTCTCTCCCATGACCTCCACACTCCACCCTGTCTCTCCCATGACCTCCACACTCCACCCTGTCTCTCCCAGAACCCTCACACTCCACCCTGTCTCTCCCATGACCTCCACTCTCCACCCTGTCTCTCCCATGACCCCCACACTCCACTCTGTCTCTCCCATGACCTCCACACTCCACCCTGTCTCTCCCATGACCTCCACACTCCACCCTGTCTCTCCCATGACCTCCACACTCCACCCTGTCTCTCCCAGAACCCCCACACTCCACCCTGTCTCTCCCATGACCCCCACACTCCACCCTGTCTCTCCCATGACCCCCACACTCCACCCTGTCTCTCCCATGACCCCCACACTCCACCCTGTCTCTCCCATGACCTCCACACTCCACCCTGTCTCCCCCAGAACCCCCACACTCCACCCTGTCTCCCCCAGAACCCCCACACTCCACCCTGTCTCTCCCATGACCTCCACACTCCACCCTGTCTCTCCTGGAACCCCCACACTCCACCCTGTCTCTCCCATGACCTCCACACTCCACCCTGTCTCTCCCATGACCCCCACACTCCACCCTGTCTCTCCCAGAACCTCCACACTCCACCCTGTCTCTCCAATGACCTCCACACTCCACCCTGTCTCCCCCAGAACCCCCACACTCCACCATGTCTCTCTCAGAACCCCCACACTCCACCCTGTCTCCCCCAGAACCCCCACACTCCACCCTGTCTCTCCCATGACCTCCACACTCCACCCTGTCTCTCCCATGACCCCCACACTCCACCCTGTCTCTCCCATGACCTCCACACTCCACCCTGTCTCTCCTGGAACCTCCACACTCCACCCTGTCTCTCCCATGACCTCCACACTCCACCCTGTCTCTCCCAGAACCCCCACACTCCCACACTCCACCCTGTCTCTCCCAGAACCCCCACACTCCACCCTGTCTCTCCCATGACCTCCCCACTCCACCCTGTCTCTCCCATGACCTCCACACTCCACCCTGTCTCTCCTGGAACCCCCACACTCCACCCTGTCTCTCTCAGAACCCCCCCACTCCACCCTGTCTCTCCCATGACCCCCACACTCCACCCTGTCTCTCCTGGGACCTCCCCACTCCACCCTGTCTCTCCCATGACCTCCACACTCCACCCTGTCTCTCCTGGAACCCCCACACTCCACCCTGTCTCTCTCAGAACCCCCACACTCCACCCTGTCTCTCCCAGAACCCCCACACTCCACCCTGTCTCTCCCATGACCTCCACTATCCACCCTGTCTCTCCCATGACCTCCACACTCCACCCTGTCTCTCCCATGACCTCCACACTCCACCCTGTCTCTCCCATGACCTCCACACTCCACCCTGTCTCCCCCAGAACCTCCACACTCCACCCTGTCTCCCCCAGAACCTCCACACTCCACCCTGTCTCTCCCAGAACCTCCACACTCCACCCTGTCTCCCCCAGAACCCCCACACTCCACCATGTCTCTCTCAGAACCCCCACACTCCACCCTGTCTCCCCCAGAACCCCCACACTCCACCATGTCTCTCTCAGAACCCCCACACTCCACCCTGTCTCCCCCAGAACCCCCACACTCCACCCTGTCTCTCCCAGAACCCCCACACTCCACCCTGTCTCCCCCAGAACCTCCACACTCCACCCTGTCTCTCCCATGACCTCCACACTCCACCCTGTCTCCCCCAGAACCCCCACACTCCACCTTGTCTCTCCCATGACCTCCACACTCCACCCTGTCTCTCCCAGAACCCCCACACTCCACCTTGTCTCTCCCATGACCTCCACACTCCACCCTGTCTCTCCCATGACCTCCACACTCCACCCTGTCTCTCCCATGACCTCCACACTCCACCCTGTCTCCCCCAGAACCCCCACACTCCACCCTGTCTCTCCCAGAACCCTCACACTCCACCCTGTCTCTCCCAGAACCCCCACACTCCACTCTGTTTCTCGCAGAACCCTAGAACCTCCACACTCCACCATGTGGCTCTCAGAACCCTGGGTTCATCCTCTCTATCACCACCAGTGTGACATAAACAGCTGATTAACTCAAATCAGACGTGCTGCAACCCAGGAACGTGGTAGCCTACTGAACGGGGAAATTAACGGCGGCCATTTCCAAAACCACAACTCTGCAGTACTGCCAAGAGTTGCCATCATAAATATCCACACTATTTTGTTGCATGATTACCAAACAATATTCTGGTGCAGGCTTTGTAGTTTACAGTAGGCCTATGTTTTCCTTGGATTAAAAAAAACAAACAGGCAATTATATGAAGTTGGCTGGTTAATGTTTGGTTTAGTTTGCTCAGTATGTTTCTCTGGGAGCCATCTGCAGTCTTATGGAACAGTTCTGAGATGAGGTGTCTCAATTGTCCTTCCAATTAGATCGAAATTGCCCTTAGCAGGCTAATTGACAGTGACCACATCAATTAACATCTCCTTCAGTCACAGTCTAATAGAGACACATAGAAGGGGCAAGTGTAAAGTCCAAAGATATCTGAAATCTGTATAGTGGGCCTACATCAAATCCTGTAGTGAAGGCCAGAAGCATATTGCAATATTTTTGTGTATTATTATTTTCAGGATTTTTCCAACCCTAGTGTGTTAACCTCCCTAGATGAAATTCTGTTCACCCAATGCCTTGTCAGTCTTTCATTAGTACATTCACTTGCTTCATCCCTGTAGAATGGTCTGATCTGAGAGGAAAAGAAAGTGTTTGATTTCACTCAATTGACATAGTTCCTGTGCATCCCAGTTCCAGGTTAGAGGCAGTGTGGAGTCAGAGAACAGGCCTGCGTTCTCTCAGGTGTCATAATCCACCCAGCCTCTCTCATTTCCATAGCGTGGGTGTCAGTTGTAAACTAAGCTAGACGCATGAATATCTCTTTCAGAAATCAGAATTAAGGCTAGGCCAACCTTTGTCTTCGAATGTCCAATCTAGCATATCCTCTTTCAAATTGCCGGAAGTACTGGATGGAAATATTGTTAACCTCTCCCTGCACAACTAATGAGAAAACGTCTCATTATTCTGTTCATTTTAATGTCACCTGCTGTAGGTAGCAGTTGTGCATGTCCCCGACTCCCCCCCCCCCGCTCTGAAGCCCAGATGGTACGTTCCTGTCCTGGTGTGATGAAGGCCACTGCCCCGCTTGCCAACCACGCCGCACCCCACCCGTGTGGCAAGGCTAGTGACGGGGGGGGATCAGCTGTGCCAGTCCCTGCAGGCCACACACACACACACACACCGTACGCTGGCACACAAAGCCCCAGCGCTGCCAGCAGAGAGCCATGCCTGCTCCCGCTCCTGCTGCACCGATGTGTTTTTGTTAGCGGAGAACGCTTAGCTGTCATCCTCCTCCTCCTCGCTCGCTATCCACAACCTGTTAGGTGAGGTCAAGAGGAGCCGGAGGGGTCATCCGGTTTCCCGCGGCGACATCTTGAGATGCTGGCAGGGCAGCGGGGGAGCGCTAGGTATGGAAACAACGCCGCGGCGATGAGCTTGTCTCCGAGGTGATGAGCTCGTCTCCGCGGCGACTAGGGCTTGTTTACCGCGCGGTGTGCTGCTGTCCATCGCGGCTTCGTTTGCGCCGACGGTCGACGCGAAATGGCTTGTTCAGTGCCTGGGTAACAACAGGGCTTTCTAGTGAAATTGTGCAACTTGTGCAAGTGTGAAAGGATTGTATGAAGCAGCTCGTATGAATCATCTGTCACTCAGACCATTCGATTCTTCAGTGACTTTTTCAAAAATACGGAAGGAGCTGGAGATGTAGAATTTAGCCTGTACACATATTGAGGGATTTTAAAATGATGTATTTTTGTGTTGCCCGCTTGTGTGATGCTCACGGCTGACATTGTTCTAAACAAGCTCAGATTTGGAGTAGAGAGGCAGGTTTTGAGGCACAAGGCTACTGGAATTTCACAGACTCTGAGACAATTTTGTGTCATTCTTATACAATACTTCCTTCTTCAGATCACCACCTAGGCCGTAGTTATTTGTGCACAGTGGGTGCAAGCCCAAGGCACTCAAGCCATGGAGGAATCCTGTTTTGCTCATTGTCTAACAGATTGACTTCATACGTAGAGCCCCATGTGAAATGGACATATAGAAGGGTGTTGCTGTTCAGTGATTACAGTTGGGAAGAAGAGAGTTTAACCTGAATTCAAGGCTTCATTCAACTTTTCTCATATTGCAAGATAAGGTAGCATACACTTTAATAATCCCCAGAAGGGAAATTTGAATCTGAATACAAATTGAGTGTAGGGTCACTAATTGAAATGTCAAAATTCTTAATAAGGCCTGAAGTGATTTGATTTATTCTCATCATGAATCCACCAAGGTATATTGAAATTCATTGTAGTCTGTCAGTCCATTTCAAGGGATGCTGACCAAAGCACATGATTGACAAGTAGCTTTGTTGTGTGCGGCTGCCTCAGCTACATGGCGTGGAACACGAACGTGTTGATAGAAAAATGATTATGATGGAAGTCAGACTGGATGTAGTGTGACACTCCAGGCGTTGTTGACTTAAGGCCTTAATAGAAATCCAGTGAGGTACGTGTGTGTCTCTTCTGGATGTGTGGATCTGGAGACGCCGTCTTGGCTCTCACCGTAGGCATGTGGCGCAACTCGCTAGTTGATTGGAAAACCAGGTAGACTTGTACTCAACAACAAGTGTGTTACTTTTCTATTTACCATACTGTATTTTAGATGCCTATTTTTCATTTTATATAGTAAAATATATATTTAACAAAATACATTATATACATAATATTATTTTTAATAACAATAGTACTATATTTATAATAATATTTTTCTTAACAACAATAATAATAATAATCCTGATTAGTTTGTCTGCTCGTTATGCAATCAGGCTTAGGTGCAGATCCACCTGAACCCAGTCTGTTGCTCAGAGACATGTTCAATGTTCGGTGTTGTAATGGATCAATTCAAATGAGTGTATTCTCTGCTCAAGACATTGTCATAGGCCTGTCTTATAAAGTGAGCAGCTGTCCTCTGTTTATTGCCCTGATCCAACTACCCCCCCCTGATCCAACTACCCCCCCCTGATCCAACTATCCCCCTGATCCACCTATCCCCCTGATCCAACTACCCCCCTGATCCAACTACCCCCCTGATCCAACTACCCCCCTGATCCAACTATCCCCAGGCCTATACCATGCTTTATGGCAGGAGATCTCACCAGCTATCTTTGATCTCTAATATTTACTTCAGCTGTTGACCCTCAGAACTAGCCTACTCGCTGATAATTGGCTAGTGAGGTATTTGCATATATGCAGGTATGGTCACACCCTCACTGTTTATAATGCTCTGTTTTCATGATAATCTTGCTCTTGGTGGATGTTCCTTTCTCTTTGAACCTGACTTTGCAAACTCGTAAACTATTTGGAATAAAAGTAACCAGCTTGGACTTGCAAATATGAACCTTGGCATTCTCGACTACTCTTTTCTTAATTGTTAGAATAAATCTATAACAGTGTCAGATTTGAGGTAGAGAAACTCAGTGTCTCATCTAGTCTAGGCTATTGATTGTACATCTTTTGTAATCAGCAGATTTTTGTCAGCTCCAGTTTTTTTCTTTCTTTGAGGAGTTCCCAGGCCTCTTGGCGTCTGAGAAGAGACGCATTCCTGTGATTACCTCACAGATCTCCCCAGAGGAACCCCACGGGCCTTTGAGGAGTTGTCTGGGCTTTTCCAGGGCAAATCCTCAAGCTCAAAGGGGTTTGTGCTAACTCCGTTCTTTCAGACACTCATTGAAGCTGGCGTCCCTTTAAGAGAATGCTTTGAATCCCTTTAAGAGAATGCTTTGAAAAGACTGGAGGGCAAGAAGTCGGTTGAGGAGTCAACATTCCAACTACTCTTTCTCTCGCTGACCCACCATCCACTTCCCTTTCTCATGCCTATTTCCTGGACCAACTAGTTAGCTTACGTCATGATTGTTGACCATCGTCAATTGAATTCTCTAAATGGATTGTGGGTATTCTCTCTTCAGACAAGGAAGCATTTTGATCTTGATCATGTCATGGTATTATAAACAACAACAAAACCTCCTAATTCACAACATTGTTTTGGATTTCCTGGTGCTCTGTCTTTCAACCAGGTACAGTCTAGTGAATGGTAGCATTCCTGGACAAAGCCATTCAATCTCATCGTCTGTCACTTCTGAACAGTTGAGACAAATTTGTATGCTAAAATAATGGATCAAATCTCAGTTTTGACCAACATATTGTCCATTCATGACTGTAGCCTAGGTCTTTTTTTTGTTATAGCCTAGGTAATTATACTGTTGAACCCAAGGACGTTTCATCCCGGCCTGGTGCCTCGATCCCACTGGGTTCTGGACCAGGCTGATTTCCTCAGCACCCTCACTTCCCTCAGCCTACCTCAGTGACTCTGAGCAATCCATTTCTAAAACGAGGAACTTTTCAGACAGAAATGTCACGCGTAACATTTCTCCGTCATCCACGTTTTCTAATTTATTCAGGAGCTTGCTCGATCGCCTTGTTGAGAGGGGTCAGGGTTTTTTACAATTTTTACAGCTCACTTATCTGGCCCCCGGGTGATTACTGTTTTTTTGCTTCCCTCTGGAATATGTAGAGAGTGGGGCGTATGCCCACCTCCCTTGTTCTCTGTAAAGCGCATTGTGTTGCCTCTGGGTATGAAATGCGCTATACAAATAAAGCTTTGATTGATTGATTGATTGATATTGTTTTAAAACAGTTTAAACTTAACATAACCTACCAGATGGCACAAAAAGGCACTTTTTCCTTGAAGACCAAGTGTGTGTCAGTGTTGGGGGATGCAGTGGTGAGTGTGCAAACATCCAGGCTGTGTATCCCATCATTTCACCTTAGCACTGCTGGGAACCATGACACTAGAATGTGCTACAGACAGATCTACACTACCAGGCTGTAATAAGATCAATTGAGATCCTCATAACAGCTACAGACAGATCTACACTACCAGGCTGTAATACGATCAATTGAGATCCTCATAACAGCTACAGACAGATCTAAAGTACCAGGCTTGTGAATAAGATCATTTGAGATCCTAATAACAGCTACAGACAGATCTAAAGTACCAGGCTTGTGAATAAGATCAATTGAGACCCTCATAACAGCTACAGACAGATCTAAAGTACCAGGCTTGTGAATAAGATCAATTGAGACCCTCATAACAGCTACAGACAGATCTACAGTACCAGGCTTGTGAATAAGATCAATTGAGATCCTCATAACAGCTACAAGGCTTTAAAGGACAATGCTCGTTTTTGACAACCTGGACCTTATTTACGACATATTATAAGACGTTTGACTCACCGAGATCACTTTGGTGTAGTTCGGAGGCCTGTAGAAGAAATTTAAAATCCAGCGCGAGCCAGTATATCCATGTAATGGCGGTGGTGGGGGCAACGAGAATGCAGCTTCTAAAAATCTATTTTCTGCTGCGAAACGGTTGTTTTCATCAATCTGTCTGGATGAATCGCTAGTTGTGCTTACATACAGCATAACTGTTGTGGTTTTCACATGCCATGATCTTTCGAAACGTCTTTCGAAACGAAATAGCTTCCTCACTTGCTCCAGCACTAATGCTCTGTGCGCATGCGTGCTGGAGCAAGTGAGGAAGCTATTTCGTGTCTAAAGACGTTTCTAAAGATCATATTACAGAGGCATGTGAAATACCACAACAGGCCTATGCTCTCTTTGTAAGCACAACTAGCGATTCATCAAGACAGATTGATGAAAACAACCGTTTCGCGGCAGAAAATAGATTTTTAGAAACTGCATTCTCGTTGCCCCCACCACCGCCATTACATGGATATACTGGCTCGCGCTGGATTTTAAATTTCTTCTACAGACCTCCGAACTACACCAAAGTGATCTCGGTGAGTCAAACGTCTTATAATATGTCGTAAATAAGGTCCAGGTTGTCAAAAACGAGCATTGTCCTTTAAATAAGCTCACAGTGGTTTCTCATGGCTCGTTGTGTCTTCCTAGAAGGTAATGGGGGCGGCTGTAGCTCAGTTGGTAGAGCGGGTCGTTCAGTGATCGAAGGGTCAGTGGTTCGAATCCCAGCTCCGACTGTCCACATGTCGAAGTGTCCTTGAGCAAGACACTGAACCCCAAATTGCTCCCAATGAGCAGGTTAGCACCTTGCATGGCAGCTACCGCCATTGGTGTGTGAGTGAATGGGTGAATGAGAGGTCATTGTAAAGCGCTTTGAGTGCCGCTAAGGTGGAAAAGCGCTATATAAGTGCAGTCCATTTACCATTTAATATAGACAGCATTGAACTAGGCCTACCAGGGACCGTGCACAGGGAGGGGGTTATAACCGTCATCTCTTAGTAAGTAACTACGAAGCAAGTCAGTCATCTGTGCTTCTGCTTTTCACGAGGGATTTCTTCTCCTTTCCAGAGCGTTGCTGACTCGGTCGGTTGAGTTTGGCTGGATCTGAGCCGGTCTGTGGCGTCCAGAGCGTTGCTGACTCGGTCGGTTGAGTTTGGCTGGATCTGACCAGGTCTGTGGCGTTCGGGGGATTCCGTTCAACCCCAACAGAAGCGGCGTGTCCTTTCTGCTGAGGACACGGCTACATCTTGTACGTTTTATAGCCCTGCGGTTGCGCTTGGCTGGGCTAGATGTTTGTCAGATGTGTGGCCCGGTTTTCCAAAGCGCCGTAAATATTTGGACCCTTTTGTGCTCGGGAGGCTTCTGTCGTGTCCAGCACCTCGTCAGATCATTTTGAGCCCAAAAACCACAGTTGGTTGGGATTGACGGTTTCTAAGTGACATCTTTTGCATTGTGAAATGAGATGAGTCAGTGTGGGGCAGAGACCATGAGGCTCTTGTTAAAGCCGTAGAGGAAGAAGAGCCTGTTTGAAATGGAACAAGCAGCGGTATGGAGAAAACTGTTAAACTAGGGATTATGAAATTACAATGAACCCTACATTAAACAATATGATCAGGCTTTTGTGAACAGGTTGCATTAATGGTGAACACCGTCGTTTTGAGAAAATAGTGTACCTTCACATTTAGGCTGTACAGTTGCGGTTCTACTGACTAGTGAGAGTTTGTTACCTTTCTTATGTTTCCTTCTCTCCTAGGTTCCTACCTAAGGGTCTTTCTTATGTTTCCTTCTCTCCTTGTTTCCTACCTAAGGGTCTTTCTTATGTTTCCTACTCTACTAGTTTCCTACCTAAGGGTCTTTCTTATGTTTCCTACTCTCCTAGTTTCCTACCTAAGGGTCTTTCTTATGTTTCCTACTCTCCTAGTTTCCTACCTAAGGGTCTTTCTGCTAATGCCAACGTAATTATTAAGTTTTGGAATGCGTGCCATGATAAACTGTTGAGTCATTATTATTAGGCCTATTTTATTATTATAGTCATCATTGAGCAATTTGTGCTACTTTTGTATTAAATTGCTTTATAAATAGGCCTAAGAGGTTTAATAATAATAACAATGATAATTATTGTTATTGTTATCATTATGATTTATTTGTGCAGTATTTGAGGGCTTTGTTGAGGGCTGTGTTTATGATCTGAGGATTCATATTAGCTTTGTTTAAAAATATTAATTGGCTTTTCAAGTAAATTTGTAGATTCATATTATGTACTATTTTTCTTGTGGCACTGACAGCAGGCTGGGCCAGGCAGTCACTCAATCATTCAGTCATTCAGTCACTCAGTCACTCAGTCACTTAGTCACTCAGTCATTCAGTCACTCAGTCACTCAGTCATTCAGTTACTCATTCAGTCACTCAGTCACTCAGTCACTCAGTCACTCACTCACTCACTCACTCACTCACTCACTCAGTCACAGTCACTCACTCACTCACTCACTCACTCACTCACTCACTCAGTCACAATCACTCGTTCATTCAGTCACTCAGTCACTCACTCACTCAGTCACGGACGTCAGTCAGCGCCTGCGCAGTAGGCCTGGTGAAGGTGAGGAAGTAGTCTAGGCTATCCCGAGGCTACCAATCACACCAGGACTTGAAAACAAGTTGTCAGCATGGTGTCCCAGACCCGTAGCTTACACAGTGTGTCAGTGTAAGAACTCTCATGGGTCACTCTCAAAATCCCGGGCTACCAATCAGTAACAACGACACGATCGGGTGCTCCCACCCATTTTTACAACCCTGCAGCCCATTTTCAAACCATTCTCTCATTGCTGCTACGACCCGCTGTCACTCTTTCAACTTTGACCCCAAGACCCGCCCTCAGAAAACAAGCTGGGGCAGCGAAGTGACACAGACTCTATTATGTAGCATGCAGAGCTACAGACTCTATTATGTAGCATGCAAAGCTACAGACTCTATTATGTAGCATGCAGAGTCACAGACTCTATTATGTAGCACGCAGAGCTACAGACTATTATGTAGCATGCAGTCACAGACTCTATTATGTAGCATGCATAGTCACAGACTCTATTATGTAGCATGCAGTCACAGACTCTATTATGTAGCATGCAGAGCTACAGACTCTATTATGTAGCATGCAGAGTCACAGATTCTATGATGTAGCATGCAGTCACAGACTCTTTTATGTAGCATGCAGTCACAGACTCTATTATGTAGCATGCAGAGTCACATATTCTATTATGTAGCATGCAGAGTCACAGATTCTATTATGTAGCATGCAGAGTCACAGATTATATTATGTAGCATGCAGAGTCACAGATTCTATTATGTAGCATGCAGAGTCACAGATTCTATTATGTAGCATGCAGAGTCACAGATTCTATTATGTAGCATGCAGAGTCACAGATTCTATTATGTAGCATGCAGAGTCACAGATTCTATTATGTAGCATGCAGAGTCACAGATTCTATTATGTAGCACGCAGAGCTACAGACTCTATTATGTAGCATGCAGAGTCACAGACTCTATTATGTAGCATGCAGTCACAGACTCTATTATGTAGCATGCAGAGTCACAGATTCTATTATGTAGCATGCAGAGTCACATACTCTATTATGTAGCATGCAGAGTCACAGATTCTATTATGTAGCATGCAGAGTCACAGATTCTATTATGCAGCACGCAGTCACAGACTCTATTATGTAGCATGCAGAGTCACAGACTCTATTATGTAGCATGCAGTCACAGACTCTATTATGTAGCATGCAGAGTCACAGATTCTATTATGTAGCATGCAGAGTCACAGATTCTATTATGTAGCATGCAGAGTCACAGATTCTATTATGTAGCATGCAGAGTCACAGACTCTATTATGTAGCATGCAGAGTCACAGATTCTATTATGTAGCATGCAGAGCTACAGACTCTATTATGTAGCATGCAGAGTCACAGATTCTATTATGTAGCATGCAGAGTCACAGATTCTATTATGTAGCATGCAGAGTCACAGACTCTATTATGTAGCATGCAGAGTCACAGATTCTATTATGTAGCATGCAGACCGCAGCGATTCAGAGAGACTCTGGAGAGAGACTACCCTAGCGCCTATGAAAGTTCACGTTGATGAAGAGCACTTTTTGCTGTTGCTCTGTCAGGACCTGCCGGAGGGAGACTGGCTTATCCATGAACACACTTTAACCCAGGTGTCGTCTCATATTAGATTTCTACCGGCCACAACAGCTATAGAGACGAAACTCCACAGAAGAGCCAGTGACTAAGCATGCTCCTCATCTCGGCCTACTCTTATCACCATCTGCAGCTGTGGTGTGTTTGTTGTTCTGGCATAAACATAGGCTGGGCCTATTCTGTAGAATTGGTGGGTGCTGTTATCGCAGACGAGCAGTGCTGGTAAGGTTTGGAAAAGGAAGGTTGCTTCGAGGGACATCACTCACAGACAGCGAACGCATTGTAGTCTATCAGCTTGGAATCTCACCAAACTGTGCCTGGGACCAAAACATGTTAATTAACAAAACAGTTGGTGTGACTTGGGTTCCACTTCCTTACAGAGTTTCCGTTGATATTAGTGCTAGCTAAAGGCAGGTCACATTGTACAGGGTTTCACAACTGTTCAAAGCTGATGCCCTAGTAGTTTCTAGTTCCGAATGTTTGTACCGTGAACGTGAATTTGGGTCTGACAGGAAATGAAATGCTCTGTATAAAAAAAGAAGTAGGCTCTAGAAAGTAAAGTACATTTTCTTGGCTGTACTCTAAAAACAAACCTTTCTTTTTTATTTTGCTTATCAACTGGACTAGACTGGTAATTATTTACACACTAGTTTGTTTTATGTGATAGAATGAGCTGTGCCAGGCTGGAGAGTAGCCAATAGCGTCAACTTCAAATGAGACTGTCAAGAAGTTTCTAGATGAACTCTGTATTAAGCTAAGAGCATGTATGACTAACATGTTATGAGTTTCTGACCAGTCAGGTGACAGGAAGGGTGGGTCTCTCACCACAGACCGACCACAGCTGAAGTGTAAATACACCTCTGTAATGAGTTTTGTTTTTAAAGTCTTGGTGTGAGTAGTAGACTAGAGAACCCTCAATGCAGCTGTGGGTATCCTCTTTGAGAATTTTTGTTTTATTTTGATTTGTTTTGTATATCTTAAGTGTTAGGCTTAGCCTACATTTTGGGTGCGATGACCTTACTTAGCCCCCTCATGATGAGTCTCATCCAGGCCATAATCATTGTTTGTAGGCTAAATCCTACTTAAAGGGACCCGAGGAGTTTATTTTTGGTTACGAAACAGTCTCATTTTAATGTGGGTGAATCTACATTACCCACACTTGTTTATGTGTCCACTTTTGACAAATGTTGTTTCTTGTATGTAGTTTATTTTTAGATTATTATCTCAAGGTCGGGTCGTTCAGAACTTCCTTGGAATGACGAAAGGATTTACTACAGTAGCCTACGCCGCCGATAAGAGACAGCGCGAGCATATATATACCGTTATATATTGTCAAAAGTAACGTTACTAGTAAGACCTTTGTAATTACCTCGTCGGTGGCCATCGTTCTGTCTTCAAAACACCCGGCTCAGGTAGCTAAGGTTTACGAGGCTCATGGGAAATGTGGTCTTTTTGGGCGGAAAACTCACTTCTCGAAACTCCTTATAGGGCCTTTAAAGAATTCCACCCTAGAACAACATTTAGGCTCAACAACTAGACACCCACAAAACAATTAAGAAAAAAGTGTTTTCCTTGACTATAGTTGCTCCATGTAAACAAAGCATGTTCACCAAGTCTGCACTTCTGGGGATTTCCTGCGTTGATACGCCTCGACAAATCCCCAGCAGCTAAATAATGAGGACTACAACAACACAAAAAAACGTCAGCTCAAGAAAATCCGTTTTGATACTGAGGGAAACCTAGATCTAGCCTTAGGTTAAGCAATCCAATTAGCCAAAGCTAGCACCACGCCTTCTATTAGCACCAGAATCCATGCCAAAAACACAGTTGCAAATGACAGGATAAATTTAACAGGACAGAAACATAGCATGCAAGACACATGATGCACGATAAAATCAAGCTTCAACAACAAGCTTTTGTGCAAAAGACGTAACATTTGTGGATGACTCTGTTATAAAATGTAGCATATGACAGGCTATCGACCTGCAGTAAAATCCTCAGGCTCTGCTCTCAGCTTCTCTAGATGACCATACCGAGGGAGACGGTAGGAACGTGAGTTCAAAGAGAGGCCGCAGTGAATCTGGATGGAAAAGGACTTTGCTAGACGGTAGGCCGAGTCACTCCATTCTGCTCCTCGCTTGTTCTAGTGGACCCACACTGATGTCACCTGACCTCCATGCTTTGCTCTGGAGATTCTTGTGGTTTGATACGATCCTGTAGGTTGACGTGGCGCCCTGCAGAGCTGGGCCTCGCTAGCCCTGGGCTGCTTGGGTTTGCACTAATTATTCATTCACTGCACTGTAACTTTTATTCTTATTGTTTTATTTTTCCTCCATTTTGTTTTAATGTCCTTTTTTTTTACATCTCGTTTTATATGATCTTTTATGTGTTTCTTGCACTTTGTCTTGATGCTTTTAATGTCTCATGTGAAGCACTTTGAATTGTCTTGTTGCTGAAATGTGCTCTACAAATAAACTTGCCTTGCTTTGCCAAAGGTCAGGATTAGGAAAGGAGAACTTATACTTATATATAAACTTATATTATACACTAAATATCTGATCTGTCAGTAACACATTCTAGAGTGCCGAGGTCTCCAGCAGTGCTCAAATGATCGGATCTGGCTTTGGATTAATGATTATATTAATAATTAGGGGCCATGAAGTGGGAATAATGCTCTAAGGAACACACTTTATCCCGGGGAGAACGAGGGTTTCGGTACTGTCTGGCCGCCTGTCACCTCTCCTCACTACCCTGCTGGCTAGACACACTTCAGAGGGATTGCAATTTAACTGGGATCCTCAGCAGTCCACCTCAGCCCAGCTCGGGAAGCTGAAGTGAAGCTGAAGTGAAGCTTTGGACGTTAAGGAAATCCCACGGTGCACACAAGTGTCAACAGCGTGCCAGTTCAGTTGAACATCACATGATCCGTGGCTTCGGCGGACCCTCCCATTCGTAAAGGAGTTTTTGATTGATTTATCACAGCAAAGTATGCCTTTATAAACTCATGTTTGCTGCTTATTTTACCACAGAATGTAGTCGGAGTGAGAGCCGTTAGCCTAGCTTAGCTGCAATCACTGGAAGTGGATTTGAAACATTAGCCTAGGCTAACGGCTCTAACGGGTCGCAATTCTTCCTACTGCACGCACAGAGAAGAGAAGGGTAAACAGAAGGATTCAGAATCGATTCATGAATCCCAAAATCGATCTTTTATTTAATGGATAGTTCATTAATTCATTCAATGATTCATTCATTCATTCATTTTTGGAAATCAGTATCGATACCCAGCCCTAGTATTGATGTGTTGCATAACTTGGCAGTCATGTAATTAAGGTTACAGCAAAAAAAAACAGGTTTTAGTAACACTAACCGAATCGATATTGAATCGAATCGAATTGAATCGTGATAATCGATTCTGAACCTTGTGAATCGGAATCGAATCGATTCTTGAAATTCGAATCGATACCCAGCCCTACTGTTCCTTTAAGAAATCAAGTGATGCGTTAGCTTTTGTGCTGCATCTGCATCACTTTTTCATTTACCCTTCCCAGTGAAGGCCTTACCTTGCCTTGCCTATTACTGTATGTAGATTGGAGCTTAAAGGAGACACTGGATGCTTGATGGATCAATGTTTGATCCAGCACAGGTAAAAGGGATGTAAAAGACTAAACCACTGCTCAAAATGGAAACTAGAAATGCGAAGATATAGCCGAGCCTAAGATGGCAGCTGTGTGTGTGCCCTTGACTTTGACATTGACACAAAGACGGTCAGTGAGGAAGTGTCCTTGCAGAACCACACATTAGGCTCGATGCGCGGGCGAGGAGACGGGTGAAGGGGATCTTGGGAAATGGCCCTGGGCCGGGGGGAGAAAATAAACTGGACAGATGTGATGTTGCCCCCGACCGTGGAGTTTGGGAGTCTTCTATGAGACTCGACGCCGGGGGTATCAGCTAACATCCAGGCAGTCTCTCTCGTTAAACGCCGATCGATGACTCTGACACACTGCCCCCCTCTCCCCTCCCTCTGGTTCTCTCTTCTCTCCTCTTCTCTCCGTCCGTCGTCAACCTCCCTTTGGTCTCTCCTCTGTGAGCTTTCACAGTGCCCTGTTTTCCCTTCAAACCCCTCCAGCCATCTTGTCTCTGTCTGCTGCCTCCTCTACCCTGACCTCCTCTACCCTGACCTCCTCTACCCTGACCTCCTCTACCCTGACCTCCTCTGTCTGCTCCCTCCTCTACCCTGACCTCCTCTACTGTCTCCTCTACCCTGACCTCCTCTACCCTGACCTCCTCTACCCTGACCTCCTCTGCCCTGACCTCCTCTACCCTGACCTCCTCTACCCTGACCTCCTCTGCCCTGACCTCCTCTACCCTGACCTCCTCTACCCTGACCTCCTCTACCCTGACCTCCTCTGCTGTCTCCTCTATCATGACCTCCAAGCCTCTTTTCCAGCTCTGGGGTGAGATGGATCAACAGCAGAGTTGCTAGTGTGTTCAGCTGGTGCCTGGATAAGACGACGTGCTCGTTGATACAGCGTGGTTTATGACAGGGGGGTTGTTCCTGACAGGATCGAGACATTAAAGATGGTTGATGGGATACATTTTCGCAGGGTACCACGGGGTCATCTCAGGGGGGGGGGGGACACTCCGAAGTTAACGACCGGCGTTAGTTTTTCGTGCGTCGTCATCATCGTCATCGAGCTATGTGTTCACCGGTCGCGTCTCTCCCTCCAGGGCCGGCTTTGGCCTGACGAAGCCGCCGAAGATGAACATGGTGAAGAGGATCATGGGGCGGCCGCGGCAGGAGGAGTGCAGCCCCCAGGACAACGCGCTGGGCCTGATGCACCTGAGGCGCCTGTTCTCCGAGCTCTGCCACCCGCCGCGTCACATGACCCAGAAGGAGCAGGAGGAGAAGCTCTACATGATGCTGCCCGTCTTCAACAGGGTAACGCACATTACATTACATTATTACATTAATATTATATTATTATACATTATATTACATTACAGTCATTTAGCAGACGCTTTTATCCAAAGCGACTAACAATAATTGCATTTAACGTAGTAAAAGCCTACTACTACTCACCAGAACTCACAAGTGCATTTCCTTTCTAAAACAAGTGACTAAGAGCATAATCTAGTGCTGGAGGCAAAGTGCAAGAATTGTCATCTCAAATACAATAGGTGCTTAAGAGGGAGGATCATTGTAGTACTTCTTGAAGAGGTGAGTTTTGAGCCTGCGATGGAAGATGGGCGCCAGCACCGCCTGATAGATCACATTGATTGATCCCAGATTATTGATAGGTGCTGTACTAGGAATACATGGCCCTACATGTTTGCATGTCGTAGGACTATTACATGGTTTTGCCCTACGGTGCATCGGGTTAGCATAGCATAGCATAGCATAGCATAGGGTTAGCATAGCATAGCAAAGGGTTAGCATAGCATAGCATAGGGTTAGCATAGCATAGCATAGGGTTAGCATAGCATAGCATAGCATAGGGTTAGCATAGCATAGCATAGGGTTAGCATAGCCAAGCTGTGTGATTAGCAGTGATAGAGGAGGCTGGACCTGTAACATTTAGGCTGGCCGACATTTATTTAAGCATGTCCGTAGGATGCCCTCTCTCCTATGATGCTTTTTTAGCCTCTCTTACTCTGAAATGTAATTTAATGTAATGTATTGCTTTATAAATGTTCTTAGCCGGTAGACAAACATACTCCAGGAGCTTGCTCGATCGCCTTGTTGAGAGGGGTCAGGGAAGAATTTTTACAGCTCACTTATCGGGCCCCCGGGTGATTACTGGTTTTTTGCTTCCCTCTGGAATATGTAGGGGTGGGTCGTCTGCCCACCTCCCTTGTTCTCTGTAAAGCGCATTGTGTTGCCTCTGGGTATGAAATGCGCTATATAAATAAAGCTTTGATTGATTGATTGATTATATCAGCTACCCTGGAGGCTACAGTCCTAGTCTACGTCAGGCATCAAATCAATATTTGATTTCGAAAAACTGAAATTGGCAAAAAGCTGACATGGCCAGGGCCCAGAATTAACATGGCAGTATGAATCATATGATAAGTGCAAGGATGGAGGCTACAGGATGGGCAAGTCCTCAGGGGGGGCGAGGCCTGTTCGTTGTGCCCTGCCGGCGAGGAGCCTCTTGTCACGGCGAGCGCCGTACCAGGAGACTCTAAACACCGCTGCTGATTGGCTGGCGGCGGCGCCGAGCAAGCAATTATGAAAGTTCAAAAATTAAGAGCACTCCCATCACTGTGTGTGTGTATGTCTGTGTGTGTGTGTGTGTTTGCGCATTTGTGCGTGCAGGTGTGTGTTTGTGCGTGTGCGTGTGTGTTTGTACGTGTGTGTGTGTGTGTGTGTGTGTGTGTGTGTTTGTGTGTGTGTGTGTGTGTGTGTGTGTGTGTGTGTGTGTGTGTGTGTGTGTGTGTGTGTGTGTGTGTGTGTGTTATGTGACCTAATCAGCTCTGTCCCAATCACAAGGGGAAGATGAGGCCTGTTAAGTCTGATATCATCCAGGCCTGGCCTTGTCTCAAAGGGCCAGGTGGCAGTATGAAGCTGGTGGATGTCAATTTGGACGATTGCCCGCTTGGCTTGCATAGCTTATGAAGGGGGGTATTTAAATTTCCGTACTCAGTAATAAATGTCAAATGGGTACTTGGAAGGTACAGCCAACCTGGAGGCTTTCATCCTTGTACATTAGTCAGGAATTAAGCTAAACTGTCTCTCTAACCCAACAACCTACTGTATGTGACTGTCTCTCTAACCCAACAACCTACTGTATGTCTCTAATCACGGGTGGGTTGGTATCCAGCGATGCACGCGAGGCTACTTCCTAACAGACAGACGTCTTTCTTAGTGCTAGCTGGAACACTTCACATATTCCCGTCGTCAAATACGACCTAGACATGCAGATCAACAAACATTCAACTAACCTCAGCCTTAAACCACTTACTGCTTATCAAGGGTTTTGATAGCGTCCGTAGATGGTCAATGAGGAGGTCCCATAATGGATGCCACTCGCACACTCCTTAGTAGCCTGTTAGGGGAACTTTCTCAGGAGCCAGCGAGGCCAGGAACCGTCATGACCTTTGACCTGGGTTCTGTGCCGCAGGTGTTCGGGAACGCCCCCCCCAGCACCATGACGGAGAAGTTCTCGGACCTGCTGCAGTTCACCACCCAGGTGTCCCGCCTCATGGTGACGGAGATCCGACGCAGGGCGTCCAACAAATCCACAGGTAGGCTGGGATTGGCCAACAAATCCACAGGTAGGCTGGGATTGGCCAACAAATCCACAGGTAGCCTGGGATTGGCTGTAATGCTCCAACCTGGACTGGGCCGGGATTGGCCGTGATGCCTTAAGGTGGTCTTGATGTCCAAGCAGCATTGGTAGGCCTGAGTTCTCCATCACAGCCAGAACCATAGAAATCTACGAAGGTATTAGTCTGTGTGGTTAGTTTCACAAAAAATGCTGGAAAAGAGTTGATGTTGATGCTCACAGAGGAGTTTATTCCACCGAAACACACACACACACACACACACACACACACACACACACACACACACACACACAATCAAA